>NC_141895.1:1883125-2196562 GCF_030686135.1 Camelina sativa | reverse complement strand
TGTATGTAGACAGATCTGAGATTCCAGAGTCACGCTGTGTTAGCACTTCAAGAAGCTGCGGAGGCGTATTTGGTGGGTTTGTTTGAAGACACCAATCTTTGTGCCATTCACGCCATTACGGCTTAAAACAAAATTAAAAGCCCAAGCGGTGCGTTTTTCATCAAAAGGCCAAAACGTAGCGTTTTGTAGACACCACCAACCTAACTGTTTTTAATCAAGAAGAATGTTCCAAGAAAAAAATGAAGCAGTTTCTTATTTTCTTCACTCTCCCGTCTTCTGGATTAAATTCCAAACTCGTGATCTCATCATCTTCTTCGTTGAGTTTTTTGTTTCGCTAGGGTTATAATTCGAAGAAGATGGATCGGATCAGCGGTCTACCAGATGAACTTATCATGCTAATTTTGAGTTTTCTTGATGCAAAGGATGCTGCGTCTTTGGTTACCTCAAGGAGGTTTAGGAATCTCTATACCATCATACCAGATCTTGAGTTCGATGACACATCTAAGTTTCAGGGGAATTTCACGGATTTCATGAGTGAAGCGTTGGCTGCTCGGCTGAAAACTACAACGCGCATAAGGAGATTCTCTTTGAAATCTAAAAGGGGTCTTGATCCAGATCGTATCAACCCCTGGCTACGTGATGTGTTGAATCATCGTGGTGTCATGGATCTTGAAATGGGCATATATGGTGATAATGGATATACGTTGCCTTTGGAGATCTTCACTTGCAAGACACTCAAGAACCTGAAACTTGGGAGGGAAATCGTTATCAGTCTTGTCCCTGAGAATGCTTTGCTACCAAGCCTTGAGACCCTCGTTTTTGATGACTGCGTTCGCTTCTGTAATCCTGTTGATTGTGCGTTCAAGGCGTTTCTTTCGGCTTGCCCTGTGCTTAAGGAACTAACCGTTGATGGTATGTGCTGGGAAACTTGGGAATGGTCTGGCATCGTGTCTAGTCAGAGTCTTCAAAGACTTACTATTGGTCGTGAGCTGGTAGATTTTGAAGGGCCAAAGCCACAGTACATTACTTTTGATACTCCAAGTCTTGCCTACTTAGAGTACGGTGATTTTGTCCCGGATGGGTATACAACTGTTAGTTTCGGGTCCCTTGTGGAAGCTAAGCTCAATCTTCTTGTGATGGTAAATCGCCGATGGCATGGACGGTTTGCAAATGACGGCGATGTCTTGTCTAGCAATGCAACAAATCTGATTCAAGGGATAAGAAATGTTCAGATCCTGAAATTATCATCTCCGTATACTTTTGAGGTAAGTGTGTTATTTTTGTAGTTTGAGGTGTAATTACAGTTTTGAGACAACAATAGAAGATGAATATGTGAATCAAGAGCGTGCATCTTAAGTTCCATAACATGTTGCAAACGTGTTTCCTGAGGCTTTGTTCCAACACTTAATTAGTTGATTTGATTTGATTTTCAGACGCTTTACTTCTTCCGTGATGCAATTCCAGTATTAGAGAAGCTACATCATCTAACTATGATAAATGATGATATGGGTTTCTGTTGGAGGTTTCTTCCCTTTTTGCTAAACAAGGCTCCGAATCTGAAGACCCTTGTTATCGAGGTATGATAATAATCATGTATTTTGGACAAACCATTATTTCAAAAACATCCTTGTGTATATTCTCAACCTATTTGCTGCAGGGTGGAGTGCACTGTCTTGAACCTGAAGATGCTGAAGAACCTGACTTTGCAGAAGAAGCTGACAATGTTGAAGAAGAACCTGACTGTGTGTGCGAGTGTTTGTCGGGATATACTTGTCTATTGACATGTTCAGTAGAGGTCTTGGAGATAACTTTATGGTTTGGCGGGACGACTGGTGAGTTGCAGCAAGTAAAACATTTCTTAGGAAAGTTGCCACGTCTGGAGCTGCTGAAAGTTCGTACTTGGAGAAGAATAAGCGATAGTGACAAGTTAAGAATCCACATGGATCTTCATATGTTTCCGAGAGCTTCATCCAACTGCAGGGTCCAGCTCAGTTTTGTTTGAAAATTACACAAACGTTGGTCCTCCTAGTTGCTTAAGTCTGTTGGAACATGAATCGGTTTGTGCACATTCTTGGTCACTTTATCTTCAGTCTGATTCTATCTAGTTTCTAGGCATGATATGTGATTTGTAACTCAGTGTGCTTCGATGGGCTCTTAGTTTATGTCTCAGATGATCATGTGAACTTCAGTCCCACGTGAGAAAGATTTAATCAAAAGGCGGATGAGTTTTTTTAGTGGATGTTTTAGGATTGTACTTTCTAAAAAGCAAATGTCGAACGCAATTGGGACTATCTCGAGTTTGAAATAGATTTGCGCTGTCGTTTATACATAAATATATTTAGGTTTAGTAAGAGACAAGAAAACGACTTGGTAATCAATCAAAAAAATATAAAAAGGCTTCGTAGATTTGGTAATCAATCACAGCGCAGATGCAATAGACAACGACTTGGTAATCAATCACAGCGCAGATGCAATAGATTTGCGCTGTCGTTTCATCTCTTTTGATTCTTGTCACTGTGGGTTTCAATGATGTCAACGACACGAAACTGCATCTGCCCTATGGTTCTAACTCGGAGAAGGTATGCATGCATTTTAGAAAACAAATCCTGAACACTTAATTTCTAAATTACTTTATCGTTTAATCTTATATGTATTTACATTACTGGTTTTCTTTCTTTTTCAGTGATCTGCTTCCTGCCAGCCAAATTTGACATGAGAAGTGATCCTGGTGTCGCGAGGAAGTACAGAAAGCTTTTTGAAGAGATGGTATCTTTTTTTCGTTATGGGGTTGTCAGCTTCTTTGTTAGTTGGTAATCATACATGGATGGCGCCATTGCTACAGGTCTTCTTCTTCGCTTTACCTTATCAGTATTATTTCACAGTTTTGCATAAATTATTTTTCTTCTTCTAAATCTATGAACCACTTTGATTTTGTTTCTTTTACAGAGTTGGTGGTGTGTGATCGGAAACGATTATCATGTGAATATTCTGCTTTCCAATAATCCGGCAAGTCAGGGAATAACAATAAGTGAGACTGAGATTTTTGGTTTTGTTGTTGCTTCAGTTTTTCCATCACTCTGTCTTCAAAAGGTCCAACTGATTTTAATCATTCTTATTGTTTTGCAGGATAAAAGAGCCGTTTTAGAACCATGTCTTCTTCACAAAGCAAGCCTCAGGAAAATAACATGTTCCGAGGATGCAGAGGTCAACAACAAAGACCGCAAATGCCCAGGTTCTATATCATTCTTTGTTGAAGATTGTATTATAGTTAAGTGATCCATGTAAGACTATTCTAATGCATTTCTTCTTCATACTTCAGCAGCAAAAATCAAGAATACAAGACAGGTCAGCCCATTATAATGTTTCAAAAAAAATCAGCAAGCTTTCACTCTATAGCATTAGAATATGCATACTGTTTCAAAAATCAGCAAGCTCTTTACTCTATAGCTCCAGCGTTTGCGTCCACCACAAACAAGCCACATCTACCGGAATTCAAGGTAGATACTCCCCATCCATCATAAGATTATTATCACTTTAGAACTGACTCATAATAGCTGTGAATCTGTTTTATTAATTGAAGCACTCTGCGTCAGTGGTAGGAGAGTTACACTTGTAGGAGCTTCATAATCTTAATAAGATAAATCATAGTATTTATTGGGCCTGAAAAGGGGTTACTTCAGCTTCATAAAGGTCTCAAAGTCTTTGCAAATCTGAGACTTGCTAAGGTAACCATCCTCAGCCTAATCTCAGAATTTCTTGGTAGCCTGAACTTTGTTTCTTGTGTGAACTTCGACTTTTTGCTTTTTTATATAGTTAATGGATGCTTCCACCTTGAAGAGAGAGGTAGCAGAAGGTGTTGATCTAATGGTTGTAATAGAGCTTACATGAGGTCAGTTGAATTAGTTTATTAAAGTGATCGCAATTGTTATCTTTCTCGCTCTGTAGTGGGACAGTATCTTTAAATATGATGTTTCTTGGTAACAGGTACTTATTTTGGAGAGCCAAGGGGGAATGGGCTAAAGACCAATGAAAATGGCGACCAGACGAGAGAGCAAACATTGCCTTTACAGGACGTGTGAGTTTGTGTCCTTTGATTTGATTCTAATTCTTATCAGATAAATCGTCTTAAAGTTTGTATTTTTGTTTTTTTGATTGATGGGTTTCTTTCTTTTGAAACAGATTGTCAAGATTTATCTCTGAGGAGTCTCTTTGATGGTAATTTGGAAAGAGTGAAAAGAAGATTCAGAACAACAAAACGCAATTGGGCAATCTGATTCTTTTAGTCTTTGACAGTCCCCCTCCCCGAATCCAATCAGTTACGTCTTCCTTGTCACAAAGTGAGTTACTTGACTTTTATTTATTGTAATAATATATTTAGATGTGTCTGATAAAGACTGAAACTTTGGTTTTGTTGTTGTTGTAGGTGTGATAGTTTGGTGGACTTGAGAGGGATGACTGGATTTACTCTTAGAAACCTCATTGCTTGATGCAGATGAGGTATGGATATACTTTTGTTTGTAACTATAACTCTCTGGTCAGTCTGGTGGTTATGTTTTTGGCTTATGGATGATGTTTTTTTCATTAAGGATGGGAGTGCAGCTGCATAAAATGGTTTAGCTGGGCTACTCCATGGTTTGGCTTATCAGGTAATCCCTCTATTTCTCTCCTAAATGAATATTCTATTGTTCAAAACTACAAGTGAGAGTTACAAGAATGACATGTATAAACTGCAAAACTTATGATGTTCAACAAAGAATTTTGAAATCTTAGTCTGTTGTAGGAAGTTTTGGAGTGGATCAAATCAGTTGTCGAGGGATGTGGAGAAATCAGAGGAAACAGCTAAAAGATTATGTCTGGACAACGTTAAACAGTGGCAAAGTTAACCAAATTCTGCTCTGCTTAGCCTTCATAAAAGCTTACATGCTCTGAAATGAAAACTGAGAGAAATAGGCCGTTTGTAATATGTGTTGCATGCTAATACGGCAGGCCATAACTTGAATGAAGATTGGGATTATGTTTTGATTTTTGGCTTTGCCTGTGAATGTTGCAATGGAAGTTTAAAATTTAAACTTTAAATAAACATTTTATATTGCAGGTTGTTCCAGGATATGGCCATGGTGTTTTGGTTAAAACGGATCCAAGATATGTGTGCCAAAGAGAGTTTACCTGATGATCCTCTTTTTCAGCTGGTAACGTTTTTACCCTTAATATTTTGATCATGCTTTTTAATTTTTACTGGCTCACAAATTATAGGTCTCAAAGATTTTTGAAGTGGTGCCTCCTATTCTAATTGAGCTGGGAAAGAATTTTAATGTTGCTGGACATGTATTTGACGTCTGGTTAATGTAGGAGTTTCTCAATAGCATTCTTGTTTCTGATTCTTCTTAGGTTGATTACTTTGCGCGTGTTGCATGTAATATTGCTAAGCAAAGGTGCGGTAAACTTTGTTATGTTGACAAGGCTACTATCTCGGAGGTAAATTCTTGATAACTGCATAAGATGAGATAGATCCAGAATCCATGTTTTTCCTGAAATTTCTTTGGGTGCAGGGATCAATGTTATGGAGGAAAAGAGTCAAAGCAAAGGCTTCACAGTATCCTTTCCGGACGAGACCATCTCAGCTGCAAAAGAATTCTTGGAGCCATTGGAGGGTATGTCTTCTCTCTTGTCTCAACTTATGTTGTTGGCTCTAAATTTTTTTTGGGAAATACAGGTTCTCATAGATTCTTGTTTGGTATAATTTAAGGTACAAATGGGATAACAATGAAACAGCTTCATGGAGGTCTCAAAGTCTTTGCAAATTGTGTAAATACTTGCAATGTGTTAATTGTTTCATATAACTGTCTGACCTCCAAGACTTAGCCATCTCAAAGCCATTCTTGGCAGTTGGCATTGCCATAGCCCCCAATTGTCATATCAATCTCAGCCTGTGAGTTCATCACAAATGGCCCGTGCTGAACCACAGGCTCGCCGATCGGTTCCCCTGCAATCAACAAGAACCCCAACGGCCTAGAGCTTGATATATTCCTCACGCTAACTTCATCCCCTGTTCCGAATACCACAACATTGTCTGCTTCTACTGTGGAAGAGTCCGAGGAGCTAAACACGCCTGCATCGCCTTCTATAACGTAGAAGCAAACTCACTTGGTGATGCCCTGTCTAATAACAGCAACATCAACTTCATTCTCATAGTTTGCATATATCTTCTTAATGACCTGTTTCGGTGACATTGTGATAACGATGATGATCAAACTTTCTTATTGTTCGTATCTTTTGCCTCTGTTAGTTTAAATAGAGGATGTGATACTTTTTTTTTCTCTTGGCGTGCGTACATAATTATATATATACTTACGATCAATACAAGAAAACTTAGCTTTTGTATTGAAGGAGAGATTGACACATTAGAAAAAATCTCTAACCAATTAAATTATAACAATAGTACAACTCATCTTTTATAACCAATCAAATTATAACTATTAATACTCATCTATAATTTTGCTTACCTATCAAATAACATTCTAATAATCTGAAATTTATCGAAAAGGTCTCCAAAATCTCAACAACCCGAAATCTGATTTCTCAATTCTCTCTTCACCGTGTCTCAAGAACTCGCCACCGCTGATTTCTCAATTCTCTCTTCACCGTGTCTCAAGAACTCGCCACCGCTCTGTAGTAATACGATGTGTGAATCAATTGGTGTTCTTGATACAATTTGCAATCCACTCTTGCTCAAGTTTCGCTTGAAATTTCAGAACCATGTGAAGCATATTAGTACGAGGTAGAGATCAGGAAGAGTATATTCCTTATATTTATGAGTTTCGATTTCGTCTGGAAGTGATGAATCTGTCGAATTAGGTTAAGTTGAGATATTTTAAGGTTTCTCTATTTTTTTTTTCTTTTTTTCGGCTGTTGGGTGAAGATAGATCATCAAATTGGATATGGTGTTGAAGTGACTGGGTTATCTCCATCTGTTACCGAGAAATATCTTATTGATTTCTTCTCTTTCTCTGGTACAATCCAATATATAGATATTGTCAGGTAAACAAACCTTACTTCTAGACAAAATTGGTATTTTGTGCATATTTTGGATTCACAAGATTAAATCTGCTATGTTGTTAACAAAACTAGGTCAGGTGAGCAAGCTTGCACTGCTTATGTGATGTTCAGGGATTCTTATTCTCAAGAAATTGTTGTTTTACTCAGTGTAAGTATTGTTTCAATTTTATTCACTTTTTTTCTTTCTTTTTGTGTGTCTCTTGAGCCTGAATAACTCGGTTCGTTGGAATTCTCGCTTTCTTCAGGGGACAACAATATTGGATCAGCGTGTTTGCATTACTTGTTGGGGACAACATCACAAAGAGTTCTATTTCTGGAATGCGACTCTGCGGGGTTTTGAAGATGAATCATACTCAAATGTATGAATCTTTTCTTTTACACATTTCTCAGTTTTGATCTTTTTGGGTTTTGTTAAATAGTAGAATCTTACACTCACTGGTTTCAGGTTTGGTCTCATTTCTAAAGCTCATTCATTCTTCAATCATGTAGCCTCATGCTCAACGAGGCAAGTTCAACGCTGGAGAAGCAGTGACTAAAGCTCAAGAAGTGGTGAAAACAATGTTTGCCACAGGATTCGTGCTAGGCAAAGACGCTTTAAGCAAAGCTAAAACCGTTGACGAATCCCACGGTGTATCAGCTGCGGTGATGGCTAGAGTTTCCCAATTAGAGCAGAGGATTGGTCTCACTGACAAAATCTTTACCGGACTTGAAGCTGTAAGAATGACCGAGCAAAGGTAATGTGTAGAGAACATAATTTGTATTCGATTTGGTGTGTCACATTCTGTTTTCAAGGAACTGAGTGTTATCTATTTAGTGGTCACCTTTCATTGACAAAAAAAGTTGGATAGTAACGCAAGTGTGTTTCCATAGACATTTAACTATGTTTTTAAGTTTTATGTCTTTTTTTGCTCCAGATTTTTTTGGGAGGCGGTTAGGACCACATCTTCGTTACTCGGTTTATCCTTTTCCTTCTTCAAGTATGTTCTGAAGCTGGATCGGAGTTCCCGAGGATCACCAAATCTGTGGTCAACAAGGTATTTACTCATTTTCTTAAGATGAATCTTTGTTCTTTTTGTCGTATATATCTCATCGGAAAATTTATCCATGGCCGCCGGCCCGCTGCAACCGAGAAGCTCCCGCAGCTCAAATACGCCGTTGATGGACTTACTGAGATGAGGTTTTGTGTTGTCGATTCTGGATCTTCATTGTTTGATTGTGGCTTGTTTCCTTTTTGTTTTAGTGCGAATGAAAAGAGTGGATTCATCAACCTCGTGTCACGTTATCTCAGGTTTGTCCTTCAATCGCCTACTTCCGTATTTTATATCTTTGTATGCTGTCTTCAATGACTTTATGATTTAATATATGTTAAGAAATACTATATAAAACCTACTTTTATTTGGTATTAACCTTGATAAGTCCGTGAGTTAAATTTTTTAACTTAAAATGTTTCTTTTCTGATTTAAAACTATTCCATGCATGAGCTTTTAGGTAATTTTTTATTGTTCTTGTTTCATGCAGGCTAAGCATAGATTAATTCCTTATGTTCCAATGTTAGTGCCGCCAAGGAGATGGAAAGGATATGCTTTCAAACTTCTTTCTTCTTTGGTTCTTAATACTTACGATTCATATTTTTTAATTGAGAACCTCATGCCCACACATTGTTTTATATAGACATGTGTGTTTGTAGCACTTATGTGTACAAGTACTGCCACATTTTCTTCATATATGACAAGTGTGGTTACTTCTTTTTATTTACTATATTATGTGTACTCTTTACTCTTGGATCCAAAAACCAGGAAGATGCACTAATAGATATTAATTATTTGCAAGACAGCTCATAAAGTATTATATTAATATTTATATTCTGGAATTGAACTTTGAGTAGGCATTGGATACAAGATTATATAAAATTTCAAATAACTTAATAGTAAATTCTAATTCCAAACAATTTATATTATATTTTTGATTTCAAAAAATACAAAACAAAAATCTTATTAAAAAAAAAAATTCAAAAACAACCCGCGGCGTAGCGCGGGTACTAACCTAGTTGAGACTAAAATTGTTATGATTCTAAAAAGCAAAGACAAAAAAAAGTAGAAATAATTCCGAAAATCTAGGAAGTTAAAGAGAAATTACTTTAAATACCACTAAAATTTTTTTTTTCTCCAAAATACAACATTTAAGTTTTTTCCCAAAAATATCTCAAAAGTTTTTTTTTCAAAATTACCACAAATACAAAAAAATGATTTTTAAAGATGTACTATTTTTTTTATGTTTGGGTTGACACATTTAGTTTTAGGCTTTTAGGGTATAATTTTTAAGGGGTAGAGTTTAGTATTTAGAATTTAACAATTAATTTTTAGTACTAGAACTTTAGTAGAATTATGTGATATTTTTGGGAAAAAAAACTAAATTTGTGATATTTTTGGAAAAAAAATATTTTAGTGGTATTTATAACAATTGCCTGAAATTAAATGCTGTTGCAACTATCTATACTCTATACGATTTTCGTTTCTATAATTGTTTGTTTGTAATGCATATTACCAATTTTTCATAAATGTTAACTTTCTATATTATTGCTATGATTTTACTGGCCTTGATCTAAAAAAGTAAAGACAAAAAAATACATATAATTCCGAAATTCTAGGAAATTAATAAAATGATGCTGTGAGTAGTTTATACGAATTTCGTTTCCAAAATTGTTGTATGTAACGCATTTTACCAATTTTTCATAAACGTTAATTAACTTTCTATAGGTTTGTCGAAAATTAAAAGATGGAATTTTTCTATATTTTTTTAAAAAAATCACCAAAAGGCAAAAGCTGTCAATGGATTGGATTAGTAAGAGGGGGTATTAAACTTGATATTCTTAGGATTTGGTAGGATTTTAAAATTTTAGATTCTGAAAGATTTTAGGAGATTTGATTGTGTTTTAGAGTTATTCTATTAAAAAAAGGAAAATAAAATGTGATTGTATGATATTCTATTAGATTCTATGAGATTTTAGTAAACTTTGAATGATTTTAAAAATATTTTATAACACAAAAAAAAAACTTTATACCATAATGTAACGCAGAATTTGCCCTAAGTACGTGGTTTGTTGGCCATTAGATTCGATCGATTGCAGGAGGAGAAGTTACAATGATTCGATCGATTACGGTTTTGAGAGAGAGAAAGAGACGATGCATCAGTTGTTGGTTTTGTTGTGATAACTGGTTTTTTTTTTTTTTTTTTTAAAAAAATCCTCAACAATTCCACCTTATAGCTATGATTTTGATACTCATATTTTATAACTAAAAAACAAACAAAAGTCTTGTAGAATCATTCAAAAGAACATTTTTTAAAAATTTTGTGATATTTTGAATAACAGTAGATTTTAAATAAGTTTTGTAAATCATTAATTGAATAACAAAAGATTGTAAAATATTTTAAATGATTTTACATAGATTCCAAGTTGAATAATATAAGATTTTAGAAGATTATTAAAAATCATCAATTGAATAACAAGTCATTTTTAGAATACTCTAAAATCTTCTAAAATACAAGTTTAATACCTCTCTCTAAGATTACGGTTAATAAAAATTCATTGTTCATATAAAATTGAAAATTAGTAAGATTCATAATTTTTGTAAGTAAAATCCCTAAAAGTAACACGTCGTATATTCTAAACTCTTCAATATGTTTTCTTCATAATTGTTAAGTAAACTTTTTCTTTTTTATTTATTTTAAATTTACAAAAGTACAGTATCAATATTAAAATTGTATTAGGTAAGAACAAAAAATTGCAAAAAGAAACATACCAACTGAACGACGACGTTTAGGAGTCCTCACTCATCTATAATCAGGGAGTTCTCTCGTCCCGCCACAATCCCAATTTCAGAAAAACCCTAATTCCCCTCTACCACCTACTACCAAGTAGCAACATTTGTGTAGTTTTGATGGACTCTGCGCTAAAAACCAAGTAAAAGGTTCCTCATTTCTTCTTTTTTACTCTTTTGATTCTGTCGAATTTTAATTGTTTCTTCTGGCAATTTGTATCTGTGTGTGTGTGTTTAATTAAAGACAAAGACTTTTGAAACTGGTTTGCAATTTGAGATTTACGAAAGAGCGTATTTGGAACAAAGTAAAGTTTCCTGTACTCTCTCTAGTGTCGAGTTTGAACTTTTTTTTCTAGCAATTTTGATTTTCTGAAAGACAAAGACTTTGAAACTGGTTTTGCAATTTGAGATTTTGAGGAAGGCGTATATTTGGAATGAAGCTTCTTGATTTCGATGATTTTATATTTTTTGTAGGTGTTGTAACTCTTTGTTGAGATAGATCTAATATCTGTCACTATGAAATCGAAAGAGACGGACTTTGGTCCCAGTAGAGATATAATAAGTGATCTACCAGAAGCTCTGATTTGCCACATTTTGTCATTCCTTCCCATTGAAGACTCTGCTTTGACTTCAGTTCTCTCCAAAAAGTGGCGTTATCTCTTTGCTTTCAGACCAAATCTTGATTTCGATGACTCCGTATATCTAAAACATGGGTTCGAGTACAGCATTAGCCGGATGATTCGCTTGAGTTTTATAGATTTCGTGAATAGAGTTTTGGAGTTGCAAGGGGATTCTACTGTCAACAGGTTCTCTCTTATGTTTGGACATGGCGTTGTTCGTTCGGAATCTGTCATTGAATGGATATTAAACGTGCTGCGACGTGGGGTTAACGATCTTGATTTACGCGTTAGTCTGCATGAGGGCCGTCTGCCTTCAAAGATCTTCGAGAGCAAGTCACTGGTTAGACTGAGTATAGAATCTGGAAATGTTTACGGCATTGATTTGGAACATGTTTCTCTTCCGAAGCTTAAGACTCTCTACCTTACTAGAGTTTTGTTAGGAAACACTGAAGATTGTTTTCACAAGCTTACATCTGGTTGTCATGTCCTCGAGGAATTAGTTCTCATTAGAGTTTACTCCGATTTGTGGAACCGCTCTCTGTCTTCCAATTCACTCAAGAGACTAACGCTACATCCTTGTGGTGAAGAATATGACCATAATCCAGATACTATTTCGTTTGATACACCAAATCTTGTTTATTTTGACTACTCTGATCATATTGCACGCAAGTATCCAAAAGTGGACTTTGGTTCCCTTGTTGAAGCTACCATCGATCTTGGAATGACACGTCATCAGCATGCACATGCAAACTATGGAAATTTGGTCGGCAATGCATCAGATTTTCTTAAGGGAATCTGCAATGTTCAGATCCTTTACTTGTCTGCCAGCACTCTTGCGGTATGTTTGTTAGCTCAGCATCGATAAATAAATGTTTGTTTTGGGTTAATGATTGGATATAGATGAAGAATGATGATATGGTTGCTGTTTCAGGTTCTTACTTTCTGCTGTAAACCAGTGCCGGTATTCAGCAACTTGATTCATTTAACTGTGGAGACCCATAATAATGTAGGATGGGAATCACTGCCAACTCTACTCAAGAACTGCCCCAATCTAGAAACTCTTGTATTCGACGTAACCAACGCATATCCTTTTAACTGCATCTTTAAACTCAATTTTCAAACAAACTAGATTTTTCTTGATGTTGTTTACTCTTGTGTTTCAGCGACTCCACCACAAATATACAATCAAATGCGGGGATGTTGACGGGTGCCTATGCAAATTTTCAGGGGAGGTTCCTACTTGCTTATCTTCAAGTCCAGTGAAGGCTTTAAAGGTACTGAGATATGGTGAATTTGGTATAGAGAATCAGATAGAGCTGATCAAGCACTTCCTAGAGACAATGCCACGTCTTGAACAACTGACAGTACATTACGATACATCGATAGATGATGATCTGATGAAAGTTTTAAGCCAACTTAACAACTTTGCAAGAGAAGCTTCACCAAACTGCGAGATCCATGTAATCTCTGATCACCTCGTCAACTAAAACAAGATCCATCTCTTCTTTCTGCCTTTTGTTCTTTAGTTATTGTGGCTTGTGTTCGGTCGGATTATTTATCGTTTTGATTGGGAATACTCGATTATCTTTTTTTTTTTGCTTGTTTCGGTTCTTAGCTTGAGTAGCTAATTAATTTGTCATACAAGCCCACTACAAAGAGAAAATAAGTCTTATTAGTAATTTTCTGAAACAGAGCATTCTTCTTTTATTCCAAAATTAAAGAACGCACACACACACACACAAAAAGAACACGTGGACACCGATAAGCAGACGTGGAAACCCCAAAACCCTCCGATTTCGTCACCGCCACGTCACAGTTAAGTAAAACAAACTGACCAAGGATTGCAAAAAAAACCCTAATCTTTCTCTTCCGCTTCCCCTCTCGCTATCAATCTTCAGAGTTGTTGATTTTAATCTCGTAGCCAAGTGAGGTTCACGATTTCTTCTAATGATGATTTTGTGATTCCTTAATTAGCGTCGAATTAATTTTAATGTTTATCTAGCAAATTTTGCTTTTATGGGGTTTGTCTCTGTTCGATTCGTATACTTTATTTGTTAGTCAAGCATATGTGAAACCCTTTGACTTACTCTTTTTTTTTTTTTTTTAATCAGGTTTGTCACTATGAATTCAACAAAGATGGATATAGATATAATCAGTGATCAACCAGAAGCTCTGATTTGCCACATATTGTCGTTTCTTACCACAAAGGAAGCTGCTTTGACTTCACTTCTCTCCCAAAAGTGGCGCTATCTCTTTGCTTACAGACCAAATCTTGATTTCGATGACTCCGAGAGGAATGAGGTTCATAGGGGTTTTATGGATTTCGTGGATAGAGTATTGGGTCTGCAGGGTAACTCTACAATAGATAGATTCTCTCTCAAGTGTGATAGAACGTGGGGTTATCCATTTCGCGTGTCTAGTTGGATATCAAATGTGATAGAACGTGGGGTATCGGATCTTGATTTACGCGGTGCTTTGGTTTCGAATCATTCCATGCCTTCAAGTGTCTTTGTGAGCAAGTCACTTGTTAGGCTGAGAATAGAAACTCTATATGATTTCGTCATTGATTTGGCACATGTTTTTCTTTCCAAGCTGAAGACTCTCCATCTCATGTATGTTGTGTTTGGAGATGTTGACAGTTGCCTCGTCAAGCTTATCTCAGGCTGTCATGTCCTTGAGGAGTTAGTTATGATTAATCTACATTGGGATGGTTACTGGAGCCGCTCTGTGTCTTCCAAAACTCTGAAGAGGCTAACGGTACGCAGTGTAGCAGGGGATGCAGGTCCTTATCGTATATCATTTGATACTACGCCGAATCTTGTCTACTTTGAATACGATGATTATGTTGCGGAAAAGTATGAAACAATGAATTTCGACTCACTTGTTGAAGCTAGAATCGGTCTTCTAATGACAAGTCGTCAGATTGCACATGCAAGCTATGGAGATTTGGTCTTTAATGCAACAAATCTATTTATGGGGATAAGCAATGTTCAGGTCCTTCACTTATGTTCCGACACTCTAGAGGTTTGTGTCTTAATCCCATTTTTGAGGTTTGTTTTTTTAATCATCTTTCGGTTGCCTAGAAATCTAAGGAAGACAAACAACCAACCAACCTAGTAATCTGAATACCCTTTGTTTTAGTTTGTGTGTTACATATATTTTAGTTGATTTGGTTTTGTTTCATCAGGTACTTACTTTCTGTTGTGAACCAATACCGGTTTTTAAAAACCTGATTCAGTTAACTGTTACGACTCACGAAGACTTGGGATGGGAATCATTGCCGGCTCTACTAAAGAACTGTCCGAAACTAGAAACCCTCGTCTTTGAAGTACCAAACACATATCCTTTTTACTGCATCTGCTAACAGAATTTTTCAAACAAAACTAAGATTATAAAAGTATTTTTTTTCATCTATAATTTAGGGACTCTATCACAGAAACACAATTAAATGTAAGGATGCTGACGGGTGTCTATGCAAATCTTCAGAGGTGGACATTCGTAGTTGCCTATCATCAAGTCCGGTGAAGGTTTTGAAGATACTCGATTTTGGCTATCTTCCTTGTTACAGTGAAGAAAATGAAACGAGGAAGGTGCAGGTCATGTATTTCCTGGAGACAATGCCGAATCTTGAACAAATGATACTGTACCACCATTCTCTAATTGATGAAGATTTGAAAAGCCAACTTGAGAGGGTAGTTCCTAGAGGAGCTTCATCCAAGTGCAGAATCCAATTAATTAATAATGGATAACGACATCTCACCAACTTATCTTTACTCTTTGTTTAGCTTTTAGCACAAAAGCATCTATGTTCTGTTATTGGTCCCTCATAGCTCTTTCAGCTTCTTGACATGCGTTTTTCCCTTCTTTTTTTTTTCGTGTGTTGTATACTATATATACTTCGTGTTTTCCGGTTTTCAAGTTGTTTAATTAACATAGCTTTTGTTCTAGTTCGTAGTCGAAAATTATTTAGCGTCTCTGTTATGTAATATTTTCAGATATATGCATTTTCACTTTTCTTTCTGTGTTGTATACACTTCATGTTCTTTCTCAACGCAAATAATTATTAAGATGTGATTTTTTTTATCCATTTATTAGGTTTTTCAACAAAGACTAACGTGCAACCCGTAGTCTTGATTTTTCCGTTGCTGTTGTTGTTGTTGTTGCTGTTGTTGTTATATTTGGCTTCTGTGAAACCTATAATATTTGGCTTCAATAAAACCTATATTAGGTAAAGGACTACTAGAAGGAAGAGGTTTTGTTTTTAAAATCATATCTTTCGGTTACCTAGAAATTTAAGGAAGACAAATAACCAACCAACCAACCTAGTAATCTGAATTAATACCTTTTGTTTTAGGTTTGTGTTACATATATTTAGATGATTTGGTTTTTGTTTCATTCAGGTGCTTACTTTCTGCTGTGAACCAATACCGGTTTTTAAAAACCTGATTCAGTTAACTGTTAGGACTCACGGGGACTTGGGATGGGAATCATTGCCGGCTCTACTCAAGAACTGTCCGAAACTAGAAACCCTCTCGTCTTTGAAGTACCAAACACATATCCTTTTTACTGCATCTCTGCTAACATAATTTTTCAAACAAAACTAGACTTTACAAGTTCTTCTCATCTATATATATAAAATGTAGGGACTCTATCACAAAAGCACAATTAAATGTGAAGACGCTAATGGAGTGAGAGGGTTAGAATTAATATTAATCTGGTGTAAGATAAGTGAAATGGAATTGTTAATCTCCTTTCAAAACTCGAACTATAAATGTATAATTCTAATACTAAATAACCAAGTTTGTTAGACCATCATTAGTGGTGGTTGCTTCCTCCCAAATTTCTTTAATAAAAACTAATAAAAAATACAAACAGGAGAGAAGGAGAAGAACCGTTGCTAAAATTACTAGGAGAAAAATCGTTATTCAGTATTTTTTAACACATGTCAATTTCTTACTAGTCATATATTAAATATTAATTTTTTTTTCTATGTTTTCTCTAGTAACAACGATGCTCTTAAATGCTAATAGTAAATTAGTAAACCATAAAAAAATTTAATATTATTATATATAAGAATAAAACGGTTGATAAGTCTTTCAATTCTTCTTAAATTTGTTCTTCTAGTAACATAAAAGAAAGAGATGAGCAAAAAAAAAAAAACTTTAAGCCCAAACGGCCCACTAATATTTTTTACACAAAGTTCCGATCGAAGAAGTAAATAAAAAAGGCAATCCTAATTTCCTTTTTCTATTTGGCAGTTCTATAAATACTCTCGGACGCTCCACCAGTCTCCTGGAGAAATCAAAATCAGTTCAGAGAGAGTGAGTGAGTGAGAGAGAGGGAGAGCGCGAGAGAGAGATCTCGATTCTAACGGCGGCGAGGGAGAGAGAGAGAGAGAGACCGTTCGATCCTAATGGCGGCGAGAGAGAAAGAGACCGTTCGATCCTAACGGCGGCGAGAGAGAGAGAGAGCAAGCGGACCTGAAGAACAAGTCAGAGGAGGTATCGTTTCGTGTTTCAATTTAAATTTTCGTGTGAATGTTTATTTTTTGATTTTGGAAATTTCTAGGGTTTGTTTCTTTTTTTTTTGGGTGAAACTGAAACAGGTGTTTTGTGTTCGTGGACGAGGACTGACGATGATTTGATTCGACTCAGCACAAACACGGTCGCCGGCGGGCGTGCGTGTTCGGTGACTCAAACTGATCGATTACAAAACAAAAAGGTCTTTTGTCTTCTCGGCGTTGTTCTTCTTGTTATAGTTTTTTTTCTTTTCTTCTTCTTTCTTTTTTTTTTAATGTGTTGATTCTTTTCACTGCAGGGTTAGGGTTGATAACGTAGCTAGCACTACCAGAGGTATCTTTCTAAACCCTATCGATTTTGCTTTTTTTTTTTTTATTCTCCTATTATAATTACAGAGGTGGTGTCGATGTTTTGCTTTTGAAATAAGAGTAGTTCCTTCTTGTATTATATGGGGATCTTAACTAACTAATGGGTTTGTTCCTTTCTTTCTTTTGCCTGGTGAAACGACGATACAGGTTTGTGTCTGTGGCTGTGTGTTCCGGAGGGGACTTATCTGGTAAGCAGGTACATTGTGTTTTATTTATTTCTTCTTCTTTTGTTTTTTTATTCAACCGTGTAACAAGAATCTCAGGTTTAGGTTTCGTTTTGCAGGTTTGCTTAAAAAGCTTGAAGCTGTATAAGGTTTGAAAAAACATGTTCCACTATTCACTAAGGCTGGTTGTTATAATTCAGACTTAAAAGAAAATATATTAAGGAAGCTTCTTCTAATTCTCTATTTTTGTGCAGATTGGAGATATGCTATGGGTTTGAAGAATGAAGAAGGTTCAGAACCGAAAAGGTAAAACATCAAACTGATTCAATTTTATAAACTGTAATGCACTTTCAGATACTCGAAGAGCACGACCTCTTAAGAGAGCTAAATGGTGTCATAAAGCAGGTACATTGTGTTTTCTTTGTTTCTTGTTTTTCTTTCTATCAACAGTGTAACAAGAATCTCAGGTTTATGTTTCGTTTTGCAGGTTTTCATAAAGTGGATGTGTTTGAAAGGCGTGAAGCTAAGTGTAAGGTATGAAAAAAACATTTTGCAGTAAAATTGTTTTTTTTTTTTGAGCTCTTCACAGTAAAGTTTTTGAGTTATGTTTGGTTAGGCTGAAGGGAAAGAAGAAGGAGAAAATGATGAAGAAGTTGAAGAATCAGAGGGAGAAGAATCTGATTACAGAGGTTATTATCAGGTTCCACTTATTGTCCACATTAATTGTAACATTGTGATTCTTCTTCTCAAGTTTCTTTAAAACTTTGTTCTTCTTAAATGTTTGTTTTTGTAGAATCAAGACTTCAATGATGATGGTGACAGACGATTATAATCAGGCAGATGATGGAGGGATAATAAGGGGATATTAAATAGTGGGTTTCTTTCTTTCTTTGGGCTGAAACAGGTGTGTGTTCGTGTTTTCCAACCAAGACGATGATTTGAAGGAAGAAGAAGGTTCATAGCAAAGCAATCAGATGATGCTCTTCTCGGAGCTGTTGGATGGTATGTGGTGTACTCGGAACTTTCATTCTAATTTTTTGTCTTGACCATACCATATTTGTATTTTGGATTCATCTGAAGTTAGGATTTTTGTTGCAGGTTCGTGCGGCTCTTGAAGTGTTTGTCAATTTTAAGACCGATAACAGTGTTACCACAAGTGACGAGAGAGTAAACAGGCCTGAACAAGTCAGAGGTATTCTCTCGTTTTCTTCTAAACCTATGAATCTATTTGATTTTCGTTTTTGCTTTTAAAATAAGAGTTTCACTTTTGTATTATATGGGAATATTAAATAGTTCTGCTATTATAATTACAGAGGTGGTATCGATGTTTTGCTTTTGAAATAAGAGTTTCGTTCTTGTATTATATGGGGATCTTAATTAACTAATGTGTTTGTTCCTTTCTTCTTTTGCCTGGTGAAATGGCGATACAGGTTTGCGTATGTGGCTGTGTGTTCCAAACCAGGACGATGAATCATATTTTCTCAAGGACGTACGAAAGCATCAAGGTTTATCACTCATAGGGAGGGGACTTATCTTGTAAGTATGTTGTTGTCAGGACGTTTATCTGTGGTTTGGTTGAGCTTTCATGATGCGTCTCTGGAGACTGGAGGTCTAGCACTTTGAGCCCAATTGATCTTTATCTATCCTCGTCTTCTTAGCTTCTATCATGTTGTTAGTCGAAAATTTAAAATGCCAATGACAAGAGACTGCTTCTGCCCAGGTATGAAGTTTAGAACACTTAATTATCTTATTGTCTAATACTTATATCTTTTTTACAATATTGGTTGTCTTTCTTTTTCAGTGATATTGGTTCCAATTCTTACATGACAAGTGATCCTGGTGTTGTGACTTGTAAGGAACTACACTTACTACTTTTGGTAGAGAGAAGAAGCTCAACCGTCAAGTCAGGCAAGTCAGACTCGTTACTCACAAATCACAATCACTCAAAACATTCGTTTCAGTTCCCCATCCATATGTGAGACTGAGATTTCTTTTCTTTTTTGGTTTTGTTTTTCCTGCTTGTGCTTCTCTAGATGATGGAGATATTATTAGGGATGATGCTGAACTCGTGGACCCAAATGATGGTAGAATCCTCTTCACTATAAGTCATCTCAAATTCCTCTGCTTTGGGAAGCAAAGGTGCGGTAAACTTTGTTCAGTTGACAAGGCTACTACTATCTTGGAGGTAAATTCTTGATAACTGCCGGAGGTTCTCCCAATTGCCTAAAATGTGCCTCTTGTTCTCTTTCTTTTAATGGTGTTGCTGTTTAATTTCATTTGCGAGAACTTACTGTTTTCTTTTGGGTGAGACGAAACAGGTCTTTGTATTCATGTTCCAGCCAGGACGGACGATGCTTTCTTGACTCAGAACACGAAAACGGTTGCCGGCGTGTTCTTACAGTAAAACAACATCAAACTGATCGATTAAAAGGTAATCTAGGTCTTACTCTTGTCGTCGCTGTTCCTGTTGTTATAGTTTTTTATTTTATATATATATATAAATGTGTTGATTCCCATAATTTTGGTTCAGCAAAGGCGAAAAGAGAGCAAAAACAAGTCAGGGACTCAGGGGTATCTTTCTAAACTTGAGAGCAACATCTTTCCAACCAGTACGATGACCACAAAACGGTCGCCGGCGTGTTCTTACAACACTAACAACATCAAACTGATTGAATTGAAAGGTATATATAGGTCTCTTTGTCTTGTCCGCTTCCTCGAATTTGTTTTCACTTAGGCTTGTTGTTTTAACGAAGCTTATATGCAGATCGGAGATATGCTATGGTTTGAAGAATGAAGAAAGATTCTGAACAAAACAAAAACAAAACCTTCGCCTTGCGGTAACAACGTGAATCTGAGATTTCTCTTTTCTTTTTCTTTTGTGTGTTATATATCTTATCACCTTCTCTTTCTCTACTCTCAGGATCCAAGCATTCTTGATGAATAATATCTGGTGGAAGTTTATGTTTTCGTGTCTTTGCAAGTGATGGATGTTCAGAGGTCACATGACGTTTCTTCTTCAACTCTCATCTGATTTGACGAGAAACTCCACAACAATAAAAAAAAAGGTATACATTCTTGATGTTTACTGTGTGTTTCTTCATCTGAGTCTTTTGCTTTCGTAAATATGACTTTTGTATTGTATATGGGATCTTAATTAATGGGTTTGTTTATTCGGAGATTCTGTGAAACATCTCTCCACATAAAACAACTCATCACCGGAGGAGAGAAGAAGCTCAGTCGTCGACGCAAAGACTCCATTGCTTTTCCCAACAATTCAGGCAAGTCGTTCCATTACTCAACAAAATCACTCAATACATTCGCTTCAGTAGTTCCCCATCCATAAGTGAGACTGAGACTTTTTTAGTTTTCTTGTTTGCTGCTTCTCTAGATGATGGTGATATATGGGGGTTCACTCTTTCTTCCTATTAGGGATGATTCTGCATTATATGGGGGTTCACTCTTCTTGTTCTGTAAGTCATCTCAAAATCCTCTGCTTTTTGACAAGGCACCAGAACTGACTCAAGCCAAAGGCAGTAATCAGAAAATTGCATAAAGGTATTTGACATTCTTAATAACCATTCTGATACCCCAAATGTGGTCTCACGTTCCTCTTGTTATTGTTTATTTTAATGTGTTGATTCCTTTCACTGCAGGGTTATGTTTTTGAATGGTTATAGTCGGTGAGTTAATTCATGTCAAGGTTATTCTGCTTCTATTTTTGGTTAGTTAACTAAATGCTATAGAGGTTTTACTATGAGTCCTCTATAGAAATTCAAAGAAAGTGATCAAATTTTGTATTTTGAACTGCAGGGGAAAAATTGCTCAAGGTATCGATTTTGATGTCTTATGGAAGACTGGTTGTAATGTCCGGAGTACCTCTCCAGTATAGATTAATCAAGTAAGTTCTACTCTACTCAAATGAACATATATCCTTTCAGTTTCCAGTTTGTTGCTGCTGCTTGTGCTTCTCCATATGGGTTCACTCTTTAAGTAATCTCAAAATCCTCTGTTTTTTTTCAAAATTAAGAATTGCGTTGATTCTAGCAATCTTCCAGTTTAAGAAGTTTTATCTTTTATTTGTGCAGCTTAATTCGGTTCCTAGAATCAGACCAAGGAGATTATTCAAGGTAGAGACCAAGTGCAACTTCCATGAAGAAGAAGAATAAGAGAAGAAGAAAATTCCGTTCAAGGTTTTGTTTCAACATATCCATCACTCTTTGTTTGAAAGGTCCAATTGCTTTTAATCATTCTTATTGTTTCCAGGAAAATAATTCTGCGGATGCAGAGGACAACAACAACAAGACATGGTTCTATAACGGTTCAAATCAACTTCACAAAGCAAGCCTCAGGAAAATAACAAGTTCTGAGGATGCAGAGGACAACAATAAGACTGCTTGTGATGTGCTTCACGGTTGCTTTGTTATAACAATTTTAAGACGCGAACGGACTCTATAACTTGTGGGACACTCGCAAGGAAAATATACTACAATTAAAATTTGATGATCTAATTAGAACAAAAGGCCAAATTAAGAAGAAGAAGCTTTAAAATTGCGAGATGAGATCCAACTCCAAGTAACCAAATATATCTCCTCAGCTTGTACGATGTCGTTTCAGAGCTGAGACTTCTGTTTTGAACCATCGTCCCCGAACAACATTGCAAACCTCACAAACTTTTGGGTTTTGGCCAAAAAGACTTTTCCTTTTTTCTCCCGATTAGACGAAAGACGTGTTGGGAATAGTCCACTTCGGGAGAAGGGGTGCTCTCCTATCTTTTGATTAGGAAAGCGTTGCAAAATTCCAGTCTTTCCACGCTCCTCTCGCAATCAACCTCTGAGAAGTTGTCAGATTTGAAGGATTTTGATGGGCTCTGTGCTCAGATACTCAATAGTGAGTCTCGTCGACATTGACACACTTATTTGCAGCTGACAATGCCCTTTTATTTTTAGTTAAGCTTCTGAAGTTCATATCTCTCTCTCGAAATCATCATGTCATTTGCCTGATTTTAGAAACCCAGTGATTTTGTTTTTGTTTCCCGTTTTCTTCTGATTTTGATTCTATTGTTCTTCTTAACCTTCCGACATGTGACGAGAAAGTTGAACTTGTTGTGTTTTTGAGTCAAGCAAGCATCTGATTTTTTTCAGGTCTGTAACTGTTTGAGATCTGTCACTTTGTAGGGCACCCGACAAAGATGGATATATGTTGCAAAGATATAATCAGCAATCTACCAGAAGCTCTGATTTGTCACATATTGTCGTTTCTCACCACAAAGGAAGCAGCTTTGACTTCACTTCTCTCCCAAAAGTGGCGCTATCTCTTTGCTTACAGACCAAATCTTGATTTCGATGACTCTATATTATATCGTGAACATGAAGTGCCTATCCTAGAATTGGATGAGAAACACAGAGTGTTTATGGATTTCGTAGATAGAGTGCTTGGTTTGCAGGGTAATTCTACTATTAAAAGCTTCTCTCTTCAGTGTCAAGATGGTGTTTATCCAGATTGTGTCACTCGTTGGATAACTAGTGTCATGGAACGTGGAGTATCAGATCTTGATTTACGCGTTACTCTGAATTGGCACGATGATTCGATGCCTGCAAGTGTCCTTGTGAGCAACTCACTGGTTAGGTTGAGAGTGGAATCTGGAAATGGTGTTATCATTCATGTGGGAGATGTTTTTCTTCCAAAGCTTAAGACTCTCTATCTTGATTTAGTTTTGTTAACATATTGTGGTTTCGATAATGCCCTTGGGAAGCTTATCTCATCTTGTCCTGTGCTTGAGGAACTAGTCATGATCAATCTATGCTGGCAAGGTTATTGGAGGCGCCCTTTCTCTTCAAAAACCCTCAAGAGTCTAACTTTCTACTGTCAAGTGATTGATAATAACCCGTTTACTGTTACATTTGATACGCCGAATCTCGTCTACTTGGAATACTCAGATCATATTGCGGACGAGTATAAAAAGGTGAATTTTGATTCACTTGTTGAAGCTAGTATCGGTCTTCAAATGACAAGTGTTCAGTATGCACATGCAACCAACGGGTATATGGTCGCTAATGCAACAGATCTTATTATGGGGATAAGCAATGTTAGGATCCTTCACTTATTTGACAGCACTCTTAAGGTTTGTATCGTAATCGTATCCTCCTAATTTTTGAATGTCAGTTTGCTGTCTTCTTACTAGCAACCTGTAATTTAAATACCCTTGTTTCAGTTAGTGTTTCATGATGGCTTGCAAATGAAGTTGATTTGGTTTTTGTTTCAGGTTCTTACTTTCTGCTGTGAACAAATACCCATATTCAAGAACCTGAATCATTTAAGTATTATGACTCACTGGGAAGTGGGATGGGAATCATTGCCGGCTCTACTCAAGAATTGTCCAAATCTTGAAACCCTCGTCTTTGAAGTAAGAGTACCATTACAAATCCTTTTACTGCATTTGCTAACATATACCTTCAAACAAATTTAAAACTTTGTAGTTGTTTCCTCTATGATCAGGGACTCCATCACAAAAGTACAATTAGATGTGAGGACGTTGACGGGTGCCTATGCAAATCTTCTGAGAACAGTCCCACTTGCTTATCATCAAGCCCCGTAAAGATTCTAAAGATATTGAATTTTGGTGAGATTTGTGATTGCTATGGTGATGACATGGAGAAGCAGATGGAGCAAGTAGAGTATTTCCTGGAGAAAATGCCGAATCTTGAACAAATGATATTGTACTATAGTACACCGATCAATGAAGATGTGGAAAGCCAACTTCAGAGGCTAGTAGCTTCAGCCAAGGCCAGTGTCCAAGTCCAACTAATCTCTGAATAACTTCAGCGTATCTACTAATCTTCCTTTCCTTGTAACGTAAATGGGAGATTATCCTCTTTTTTTAATCTCGGAGAAGATCAACAAAGCTTTTATTCTATTTTGTTCGAGTTCTGTTATGTGTTTGTATATACTTCATGTTTTCTCAAGACTTCCAAGATATTAATTATCAAAGCTATTGTTCTAGTTTGGTGTCTGTTTTGTTATACTCTGTCGGCTTCTTAATATGCATATTCACTTTTTTATGATACACAATGTTTTCTTCAGCTTCCAAGTTGTTGATTTGCGTCACTATGATACGCATCTATAAAATTTAAGATGTGGTAATTAACTAACTAAGTTACATCTCTTCCAAAGCTTACGATTATCCCCATCTTAATTTTGTTGAGATTGAAAACAGTATGTTTGCAAAGCTTCCTTCTGGATGTGACGAGGTCGAGGAATTAGTTCTGATTAATTTGATGTGGGACTCTAAGTGCACCTTGCTCTGTGTCTACCACCAACCCTCAAGAGACTAAAGTTTTGCTCTATGTCTACCACTTCGCTCCGTTAATTGTTGCTCAGAAATTTAAAAAGAACAACCAAAACAATTTCAATTTGATATCAACTTTCTCAAACAGAGCCATCATTATATTGCTCCTAACATTGATTCATCTCTTGAATGTGAAATAAAGAAAACAAACCCCAAAAATTCAAATGGTTTTTGTTAACACTTTTCACTGTGACCTAACACTTGGCCATTTCAAACCCGTTCTTAGCATTCTGATAATCGTTAAAAGCCAAATCGATCTCCGCCTGTGAGTTCATCACAAACGGACCACACTGAACCACAGGCTCACCTATTGGTTCCCCTGCAATCAACAGAAACCTCAACGACCTCGATGTTGACTTGTTCCACACGCTAACTAAACCCCCTGGTCCAAACACTACAACATGATGCGCGGATATAGCGGAAGAGTTCAAAGAACCGAACACACCCTCGTCGCCTTCTATAATGTAGGCGAAAGTGGTCCATGATTCTGGAACGGTCTGGTGGGTTTGAGATCCTGGCTTGAGGGTAAAGTCAAGGAACATAGTTGGTGTTCTTGTGTAGACTGGAGTTTTGATTCCCATGGAGTCTCCGGCTATGACTTTGACCTCAACTCCGTTTTCTTCTGCTCGCGGGATGTCAAAACTCGATACCTCTTTATATTTTGGTTCGATCCTGTCAAAGATCAAAGAAGAGAGAGATTCAAATACTGTGAACTCTTTTTGAGATGATAGTAAAGAAAACTTCTTTTACATTTTGTCAGTGGAAGGGAGATTGATCCAAAGCTGTAAACCATTGTTGACTTCTTCTTCCGGGAACTCGGAGTGAATGATTCCTCTTCCTGCTGTCATCCACTGTCATATCAAAGAATTAAAATTGAGTGAAGCCAGTCTCAGAGAGGATTCTATGTTTTTCTTTGGGTTTTCTGTTTCTTGTTATTACCTGAACATCTCCGGCTTGGATTGTACCTTTATGACCTTTGGGATCTTTGTGAATGATTCCTCCCTGTAGCATGTATGTAACACTCTCAAAACCTGCACCACAGTTGACCAATTATACATTAGGGACAACATTTCAAAACATATATAATCGTGTGTAAGAGAAGGTATATGTTATATTGACCTCTGTGAGGATGATCTGGGAATCCAGCTGAGAGTGAAACTGATAAAGAAACAGAGAAAAACAGAGCAAGCTTTGGATTAGCCTATAACATAATAAGAGAATCACACTTTCAGATTTGAGGAAGGAAGGAACTTACAGGAAAAATCAACTAGCAACACGAACGGGTCCAATAACTTGTGGTCAATCCTGAATCAACCCAAAAAAAGAAAAATATATATGAGACTTGAAGGTGAAGCCGTTTCTCGAATCACTTTCTTGAGAAAACAAAAAAAAAAAAAAAAAAAAAAAGAAGAAGAAGAAGAAAACTAACTCTGTGATGCCGTTTCTAACGACAGCGCTTTCACCTTCCTTCTCAAGCTTTGCTAGAACTTTCATGATCACAAGTCTCGGTACCCTACTGTTGTCGGAAGGAACAGGCATGGCGATGATGATTCTGTTACTGACCTTCTCCTCTTATTAAAATCTTTTTTGGTTGTTAATGGAGGAAGTGAGAGTTCTTTGTATTTTGGGTTAGTGGCGTGTGTGTGTGTATAAATAATATATATAGCAAGAGAGCAATGCAGAGGATCTACTGCAACTGGAGAAGTTGTAGGTGTAAGTGTGGACCAAACGTGATTATTGGTCAATAATTTGATTACATTACGGATTGATTCATAGCCTGATTAGATTACGTATAGACGTTATATTAAAAAAATTTAAGGATGCTAAAAGTTTCCGTTTGTTGTTTAATCTTTAAGAGACGTTGGCAAATCAAAAACATAATTGCGTTCACACCATATAAGGAGATTCTCATGCCACGTATACGCATAGGCCTAGAAATCTTGACAAGTGAAAAAAACAAGTGCATGTACGTAGTAGACATGGATGTAAATATACAACACATAATTTTAAGTCATACGAGTGTATCGTATGCTTGCAGATTTTATATTTTAATATTCGCTTCGATATTCAAATTAATTCAGATTTTCGAAATCTAAAGAGAATCCCCTAATAATTAAAATTAATATGATCGCAATATTTTCCTTTCCTAAACAAAAATTAAATGATAAGAGTAATAATTGGCAGAAATAGCATCTTCATCTTGGTCTGTTTCATAATTCATATCATGTAGCCATGATTTGGCCATTACTATTTTTAATGAGATATAATAAAAGTAGAACAAATTTCTTCATCTCTCTATCTTATGACGAACGGAAGGCCTTCAAAAATATTTTTAAGCCGACGGCCTTGTAAAATAGTTGTTATCCATCTGGTTATTCATGTTCCTTTGCAAGTCAACTGGGGTGTTGACACCAAAATTCTAAACTATGTTGCGGAATAACGACGATTCTATTCACATCTTATTTGTGAAATTAGTTTCTTTTATATATCGGTTTAGATCCATATCGTAAAAGAAATGTTCATAACAAGGAAACGAAAATGACTATACTACCATAAACTTATAAATGTGAAATCTCATTATCATATTCATAATCATATCGATCTATATATATAGTTAGTTTATATATAACTCATGATGTCTTTAACTCTCGAGTGCCGACAATGTTTGAACCACTATTAAATGTATCTTCATTGGGTGTTCACACTATACCTCTAATTATTTACTATATAAGTACTATAAGACAATGTTTGTCAAACCTAACTTTTTGATTAATTAAAGGCTTTTCTGTTCGCTGTCGTGCTACGTTCAATAATAATAAAATGGCTGCTTAAGCAGCTAATAAAGACAATTTTAATATTCTTCATTAACCAGGCTATATATTAATTGTATATACGACAACAAAATATTACTGTTGAATGTTAAAGTATAACAATTCACCAACCACATGTTGCAGTTGTTGTATATAAAAATACGGCTGATGATTTTGATGTCCGCACCTAGTATGAACGTCCGCGTTTTCATCAAGGGGGATACGAAACAATAAATTCCAAGATTCATGCATATATTAGAATGAGGCGAAAGATCTTTTGAGTTTCTCCATGTTGATCTCTAGGCTACTTGTGGTTTCTAATAGGAGATAGAAATGGCAAAAGATCTGGCAAGATTATAGGGTTTGAAAAAATATTGGGGGCGTCTTGTGTTCATATTGAAACCACTCAAAAGAACAAAACTTTTGGATATTTTAGAAAGAAAAAAATGGTCTTTCTAAAAACAAGCAATAATATACTACTACTCAAAACGGTTGATATGGCCATGAGTTTTAGTGGCTATATATATATTGACAATTTGTAGTCCGTAGGTGTTCATGAATCATGATAACATATTTGATTATATTGTGGCTAATCAGTGAATAAGAAAATAGTTTGTGAATATTTGTTGATTCTGTTTGTGTACTTTGTGTGGAAAGGTGAGAACAAAAGAAGATTTCACTTTTTAGTTTAATAGAAAGTTCCAAATTCCAAAACTTTTAGAAGCTCTTTTGATGGTGCTTCCACCATTTCCTACGGCTGTGGGGTTCTTCTATCCCCCCCCCCCCCCCCCCCCCACCAGTCTATTACAGGCACTCATTATCTCAACAATACACACACGCATTAAGAAAGAAATATATACATATCTATATAGAGAGGGTAAGATGTGTATATGTAAAGAAGATGTGAACATAGTTTTTTATTCATTTGACTTTTATTTAACATTTCTGTAAATCCAAATGGCTTCAAAGGTCCACCATTTCCACTTGTTTCTCTTGTTTTGGCCTAAGTACACTAACCCAACATTGTTTTTGGTTTCTCACCAATGTGGTTCGTGATTTACTTAACTTTTTGAGACGAAAAAGAGAAGTCATTCATTCACACCATTTAGAGAATGCAGCATCACAAGAAAGATCCTGTGAATTGGAACCAGTTTGAGAGAGCAACAGGACTTTTATTTAGTTTCTTCTCCACTCAATTAAGAAGAGAACAAGATAACAATGATTTTTCTATGGCAAGTTAAGTCTCATGTTAGTTTCTTCTCTACTCAAACATTTTAACGCACCAAAAGAAAGAAACTCAAACTACAACTCAAGTTTCTCACAACAAAAGCATAAAACATACAAGGATGGGATATTTTTAAGCAGCAAAGTACAAACAATAGAAATAAGAGAATCTTGATATATTGTTTAGTAACTACAGATACTTGTAGCCAGGACACACATCCATATATAGCTTCCAAAGGGTATATGAGACATGACCGCATTATTGATTCCACAAAACCAGTAAGGTTCTTCTATAGGTGCAATCCATATTTCATCGACAAGGAAATGGGCAAAGTGGATGACAAGCTAAGGTTTTCAGAGATTACTTGAATCTTGCACTTGAGTGAAGCTACTGCAGGAACCATCTGAAGTTGGCTTGACACTTCAACTAGATCATTCTCGGATTTATTGTAGTATATTATCAGTAGTTCAAGATTTGGCATTTTCTCCAAGAAATTCTTTATCTGCTCTATCTCTTTCTCCATATCGTCACCATCATTGGTTTCTCCAAATTTCAATATCTTTAGAAGCTTCACCGGACTTGATGATAAGCAAGATGGACTATTCTCCAAACCTTGGCACAAGCACACATCCCCACATCTATCTGTTGCTTTGTGAAGGAGTCCCTACAACATAGAAGAAACATCTCAAACTTTAATGTAAAATTAGTAAACAGAGTTACTTTCAAGGGTTTGATTTGCTCACTTGGAAGATAAGGGTTTCAAGATTTGGACAATTCTTAAGCAGATTTGGCAGTGATTCCCATCCTAGTTCCGGATGACTCTCAATAGTTAGATGAGTCAAATTGTTGAATACAGGTATTGCTTGACAGCAAAAATTAAGTGTCTAAAACAAAACAAAAGATTAGCACTCATTTTCATATACTAATTAACGAAAAACCTCGAGTAATGTTTAGATTTACATACCTCAAGAGTGTCACAAGATAAGTAAAGGGTCTTCACATTGCATATTCCCATAACAAGATTCATTGCATTGCCAACCATCTCTGTTTCCTCATCAACATCTGATACATATCTCACATTTGCTTTTTGATCATTCGTCATACGAATACAGATACTAGCTTCAACTAGCGAATCAAAATTCACTTTTGGATACTTTAGCGCAATATTATCAGAATATTCAAAGTAGACAACATTTGGAGTATCAAATGATACACTCTTTGGATTTCCGGGATAGTGTGCACAACAAAGCGTTAGTCTCTTGAGGATTTTGGAAGACACAGAGCAAGAATCCCAATGATCCGAAGCAAGATTAAGCAAACTTAATTCCTCAAGCAGTGGACAACCAGAAAGAAGCTTTGCAAACCCAATCTCACTCTCTTCAAACACAACTGAATCTAGATTTAGTGTCTTAAGCTTTGGAAGACAAACATTTCTCAGTTTAATTCTGGGACCATCTTTAGGTCCTATTTTCAGCCTAACCAGTGTCTTACTCGCAAAAACCTTTGATGGCAGCCAATAAACCAATGAGGGAGAGACATGTAGAGCAAGATCTGACACACCATGTCTCAAAGCATTTAATATCCAAGGGAAGACGTCTTCATCCTCAATGCCATCTCCACATTTTAGAGAGAACTTGTAGATATGATCTTTCCCTCGCAATTTTAATACTCTATCCACAAAATCTATAAAACTCGTCTGGTCTTGCGTTTCAATCTCGGGATGCAGAGAGGAAAAGACATCAAAATCAAGATTTGGTACAAGAGCAAACAGATACCGCCATCTTTTTGAGAGAAGTGATGTCAAAGCAGCTTCTTTAGTAGACAGATTTGACAAGATTTGGCAAAGAAGATTGTCTGGTAAACAATTGATTACATCTTTGGAACTATCATCCATGCTTCTTTCTAAGACAGATCAGCACTTACAAAACCACAGATCAGCACTTACAAAACCTAAACAACACATCCAGCAAGAAGATTTCAGAAGCTGAACTCAAGATACAATAATACACGGTCCTAACTCCAAACCAGTTTCAAGGTCTAATCCTTACACAATCGAGGAAATAAACACGAACCAGTCATAAAAAGAAAGAGAAAACCCAGATCTTATAGGATGAACATAAGGTCAAAAGCAGAGATTAGAAAACTTACTTTTGTTAGAGTGTCAAAGCAGAGCCCATCAAAATCACCCATACAGCTTCAAACAGACGGTGAGGGTTCATAAGGTATTAAACAATGTCTGGACCAAAAGAGATGCAGCAACTTGGTACTATTAAACAATGTCTTGGAAACATGAAGGAGCAAGTAAAGTCTATCCGTCATTTAATTATTGGTCTACCTTGTTAATTAATAATTTTATCTGATATAGACATATATAGTATTAGCCAAGTCGTATGATCTTGTTAAGGACCAGTAGAAAAATCTAAAGATATATATGCGTTCACACCACAGAATAAGCCACGTGCAAGCATGTTTGGAAGTTGGAACAAACAGTTTTAACACCACAGAATAAGGGGGAAACAAACATCACATAAAGTTTTAACATTCTCAGTTTCAAAAAAGACAAGAGCTAGAGAGTGCAAAAGTACAAAAAGACAGAAACAGAGGAAATCTTTAATTGCTTTGAGTTTAGATCAAAGCCTAGTTGAACCAGTAATCTTCGTCTTCTGGGGAAGAACAATACATAAGCATGGGATCTTTTATCTCGGTAGGAGGAGGAGACTCAGGCCAGCGATGTTCTTCTTCGGGAGGAAGAGCAGACCATTTCGTTGTTAAGAAAGAAGGAACAGTGCATGACAAACTAAGATTCTCAGAGACTACCTGGATCTTGCACTTTGGTGAAGCTACTTTAGGAACCTTCTGAAGCTTCTTGGATAAGTTTAACACAGCAGGGTCATACGACGTATTGTAGTACACAATCAACTGTTCAAGACGCGGCATTTTCTCCAAGAAATACCTAATCTGCAGTATTTCTGACCCGTCTTCTTCATCGTTGTCATCAAACAGAAAAATCTTTAGCACCTTCACCGGAGAAGATGAAAGGCAAGAAGGATGCTTCGGACGTTTACAACAGCACACGTTCCCACATGCCTTGTTATACTTGTGGATAAGACGCTGAAGAAGTAGTTTCATAGTTAAGTTGTATTTGTTTTCATGTGACTGATAAACAAAGATATGCTTTAATGGGTTTGGTTCTATACCTTTAAAACAAGGGTTTCGAGATTTGGACAATTCTTGAGTAGACCTGGCAGTGAATCCCATCCAACTTCCGAGTGACTCTCAATCGTTAACTGAATCAGGTTGTTGAATACCGGGATTGGCTCACAGCAGAAAGTAAGTACCTGAAACCAAAAAATGAATCAAGAACTATCTCATCACTCACTTGTGATCATCATCAACTCGAGATAAACCAACCAATGGGATTGAAAAATACAAACCTCAATAGCTTTGGCAGATAAGTAAAGGATCTGAACACTGCTAATTCCCTTGAAAAAATCTGTTGCATTAACGGTCATCTGTCTTCCCTCATCATCTTCCGGGAAATAGTCGTCTTCTGAAACGTTTGCATCTGCACTCTGATCATCAGTCAGTCGAAGACCGATATGAGCTTCAACAAGCGAACTAAAGTTCACTTTAGGATACTGTCCCGCAACAGCGTCAGAGTACTCTAGGTAAACAAGATTTGGAGTAACAAACGACACGCTCTTTGGATTCTCATCAGTGTACTCCTCCTCACGGAAAAACGTCAGCGTCTTGAGAGATTTGAGAGACACAGTGCAAAACTTCCAATACTCCCACCCTATATTCATCAGAACTAGTTCCTCGAGCACAGGACAGCCAGAGAGAAGCTTAACAAACCCAAAACCACGCTCTTCAACCACAACAGAATCAAGATAGAGAGTCTTAAGCTTTGGAAGAAAAACATCTTTCCTATCAATGGTGAGACAGAGATCCTCTCCTGGTCCTAATTTCAGCTTAACCAGCGTCTTACTCACAAAGATCTCGCAAGGCAAGGTATACTCCAAGAGGCTTAGATCAAGATCTGATACACCGCGTCCCAACACATTTAATATCCAACCAGTGACACGATCAAGATCAATATCAAAATTACTACAGTCTAGAGAGAATCTGTTCACGGTAAGATTCCCTTGCAAAGCCAACACTCTGTCCACAAACCCCATAAAACTTGTACTGATTTCAGCATCGCTTCTTCCTACATCGTTCTCATAGTCGGAGTCATCAAAATCAAGATTTGTTACAAACGCGAACAAGTAACGCCATTTCTTCGAGAGAACAGATGTTGAAGCTGCTTCTTTCGTTGGAAGGAAAGACAAGATGTGGGAGATTAGAGGGTTTGGTAGATTGCTGATCAAATCCATCTTTTGTTTTTTTAACAACACTTGCAACCTAATAATACAGTTGGAGGAGGAAACAGGATTGTCAGAGCGGAAACTCGAAACCTAACAAAATATGACAATTTCTCAAACTAGAAAAGCAGTTCCAAGTTCTTGTCTTTTTTTACACACACACAACTCCTAACCGGAAACAAAGAAAGCTAACTGAAGGCAGACACTGAGTGAGTGAGAACAAGTATCATCAGATGAAGAAGAAATGAGGAAACTTACTTGAACCCATAAAAATCGCCAGAGTCGGAGGTTTTGTGTGTGGAAACAGAGCCGCAAAATGAAAATTAGGGTTTTTTTGTCAATTTTGGCCGTCAGTGAGATCGGTAGGCGATGTGGCGGGATGGTGTGAATTCCAATGCTGGAACCACTAAACGACGGCGTTTTTAGTGAATCACCAAGAATTGCTTTCTAATTTTGGTTGCTTCTTAAAGTAAAATTATTATACAAGTCAATCCTGAATTTACTCCTAATTTTCTGCTATTATTATTATCATAAACTACTCTGAGATGATGAAGAAGAAGACGAGTCCACTAGTCGATGAGGAAGAGTGCACAGTAGATGAGTAGGCTGATGTTATCAGAGATTACTTGCAGCAATTAGTGATGCTCTAAGTAGAGAGCAAGCTGTAACAGAGTATCGATTGGTTAAGAAAGAAAGATTCACAGTTTCGATCTTAACACACAATATGATGGAGAATAAGAAAGGACCAATCTATTGATTCCCTCTACTAATATAATATGATTTAAATGTATCGGCTTTATCCAAGTCAAGAAGAAATTTTGAGAGAGAGAGAGAACGACGCAAACAGTAAATAAGCAGCAACAACTTGGCATATTATAGATTATTATAGGAAATAATTCATCAAACCATTCATACATTATTGATCTATGGATTGGGGGGTTAGTATAAAACAAAAAAAAAGATAGAAAAAGATTATATAAAAAAAGAGATTGAAAAGTTAAAAGAACAAAAACAAGATAGCCTTCTTCTAGTCTTTTGGGCGGTGAAAAACTCTGCATCCTGCAGTGCTTCAATCTGTTTTTTAAGGAGTCTTTGGACGTACTCCACCTGTGTAAAAAAAAGAAACAAAAAGGAGGTGATTGATAAGATAGCCAAACAAGCACACTCAGAATCCATTTAACGAGAAACATATATATGTGGAAAAAAAAAAAAAAAAAAATTATATATAAAAATGCTCTCACTTCATATCGAAGAACCATCATCCAACCGGCATGGTATCTAATACCAAGACGAGCTCTGTCCTTAGCTGACAAAAGAACTGAAGTAGTTTTACATGAAAGAATGAATTGAATGAAAAAAAATCAGTAGATGAGGTATAGTAGTAGATCAAACATTGCTACACAGCTTTGTACAGAGCAAGTAAAATAAAGATGGGGTCGTACACATTTTTGTGGATTCCAACACGGATTTGCCAAGTGCCTCAAGCTCTCTGGATGTGTCTGCAGCCATGTCCAGGTAGTATTTCTCATCTTTCGCATGATCTTCAATCGACTGAGAGAAATGACCGACCGTAGTGTACCATTATTGAGAAAGGCAGACACAATATACTAACCAGTATAAAAAGACTTTGCTCTAAAAAAAATTGGATTTTCAAATAGCCATATATGTATATATATACTAGTAGTTATTCCGTGTTATGCACGGATTTAGTTTACATTGTTTTTTTATATATTTTTTTTGTAATTTTGGAGATCGTGAGTTAAGATAATATAAATTAAATAAAAATATTATTAATATTTGAAATATGAGGATTAGTAAAATGTGTATTTTTCTATTTATAAGAGAAATTGTAGTTAAAAGCATATGGAAAATTTATTATATAATTGGATAATAAATACACTAATCTTTATATCAATTAAGTAAGTGTAATTTATACCTTCTCCGGTTTTTTACTTGTCAGTTTAAGGTTTTCTCACACTTATTAAAAAAACTATTAAATTGTCTGTTTTACCCTATATTAATATATTTTATAAATATTTAATTGGTCAAAACTTTAAAACAGCAGGGAGAAAACTGGAATATTCACCAATTTTTTTATTTGAAAACCTAAATCAAACAACTAAATTAAAACAGAGAGAATATTTCATTGTTATAGGAATCACATAAACTTTGTGAGAGTTATAGATATGCAATCATTACATATTAATATATTTTCTTATATATGTAATATTTCTAAATACTATTGTTTATCACTCATTGTATTACTATAAATAATAAATTACAAAAATGAGAGTTAGTACAACATATGAGATTGATGTGATAGAATAGAAAGGTTAATAAAAAATTTTGTCAGGTTTATAAAAATACATTATTGTGAATTAATAACTAAAATTTTCTATTGTTTTCAATATATATTCAAGAGTTATATATTATAAATATAGATCTATGAACGGGCATCTTAGCTAATCAAATCATGAATTCAAATATATATATATATATATTCACTTCTCTCTTTAAACAGAAATATATACAATTATCTTTTTATCAAAAAAATATATTCAATTCTCATTTAGTTATTTAGATATTATATAGTAAAATATACTTTAGTTTAATTTAAATGGATTGAAAATGAAATAAAATAATGTAATATCAAGATCATGTGAATTATTTGTATTAAAGTGTGGTGATAAAATAACCAATTATTACTCGATATTATCCTATACAACCAAAATATATATATTATAAACTTATATCCTTAAACTATTTAATCATCGATTATTTGTTAAGCGAAAATTTTATTATGTAAATTCAATTGAATAAATTTGTTACACTAAAAATTAAAAGAAAAAAATAACACTTTTGAAAGAAGAGAGCAATAAATGATAATCTTTTGGAGCTTTCCAAAAGATAACTTTACTTTATTATTAGACGATATAATATAGTAAGGTTTCTTTCAACTCTTACTCTAAAAATCTGACTTTAAAAGGTTTTTATACGGGTTTTAAAAGGTTTTTAAATACCTTGTAAACGAATTTACAAGGTTTTTAAAAACGTTTACAAGGTTTTTAAAATGTATAAATTTAAAAAATTTGGCGGGAAAAATTATTTTTTGGCAGGAAATTTTTTCGATTTTGGCGGGAAAATTTTTCATTTTTGGCGGGAAATTTTTTTGATTTTGGTGATTGTACATTCTTGTCGTCATTCAAAGAAAGAGTATTTTGGTTATTTTGTACATAAATAGGGGTAGTTTTAGAAATGGTCAACATAAAGGGGTATTTTTAAAAAGGGACATGGAAAATGGGGTATTTTTGAAAATGCCCCTTTTATATTAAAATTCTTTTAAAAATCACATATACCTGAATTTTTTTTCTTTTATAAATATTTTAAAATGAGTGCATAAATCATCAAAATATGAAAATAGTTAAAATAATTTACATTTTTGGAAAAAATATTCAAGACTTAGTAAGATAATATTTTTTCTAAAGTTAGGAACTTCCCAAAAATGGATGATCCGAACAACAATACTATTGTTACCGGTGTTTTGTTGTTCGTTGGATATTGAATCGAGGATGCATTTGTATGGTAATAGGTTGTTTTTAGAAAACTAAACTTTATAGAATGTTTGAGCCTTTAAGAAGAAGAAGGGATTGAAATCAAATATTAATGAGAATAAATTCGCAAGTGTTTCAAAATAATAAGTTAAAAATGAGAAGTAATATAAACAAAAATGAAAATTGAAGAAATAGTAGGTATAAGGCAATGCATAAAATGATGGTATTATTTCAAATAAAAAAATAACTGATTATGTTCATAATTTATTCTGAAATTCCTAATATAAAAACTTATAAATTTTATGTTATTCCAAAATACTATGACGTTTGAAATAATAAGTGTGAATCAAACAATATAATTAAAGAATTAGATCAAAAACATCTTAAAATCTTACGTAATTTTCCAGAAAGTAAGCTCAAATTTTTAATTTTATATAAACAAATTTTAAAAGATTTAAACTAATTTACTTTAATAATACCTACCCATTATTTTACTTAAATTTGATTCTGTTTGTGCCGTGAAAATTATATAAGATTCAAACACAGAAATTAAACCCAAGAATTCAAACTTATAAATTTAATTTAATGTTGGTATAAATTTAATTTAATTTAATTAAACACAAACTGATATAAGTTAGCTTTAGATTCTTGGAGGCTGCATATGTTTTTGATTAAAAATGGGATGAAGGAAATGTAGACTGTTTTTTTTTTTATTTTATGGCCTTGTAATTAATTAGATCCAAACCAAAAAAAATACAGGTATTAAAAATATAATAAGCTAAGTGTCATCTCTTTAGTACAAGTTGAGAAAAAATTTCTCGTATCATATAAGATATTATATTTTAAATTTCAATAAAAAAAAATACAATACCGACATAGTATGAAACAACATTATTGTACCTTGTTTAATAAGTCTATAACTTTTTGAAGATCTCTAATCTGCTTCTTGGGATTGCCCGAGTTGAAGAAACCCGTTCCTCTCCGACCATAACTAATTTTGCATCCAACCAACCAAAGAAAGAACAAAAAAAAAATCAAAACTTTGACCCAATCAAATCAATCAATCGGTCTGAAAAAAAAAATTTAGGGTTTTTATATGGTTCCATGTCTATATATAACTAGACAAATCCAAAGACCAAAGTAAATCACAAAACCCTTGCATATGCTGCAGCAATTTAGATCTGTGCCTGGTTGGGAGTGATCGGAAAGAAGGTAGAAGAAAAGGTCTTCTTATCTCCTCCATCGGTTATACTTTCCTCCTACTAAATGATGAAAGAAACAGAGAGAGAGAGAGATTCTTATCATACTAAAAAAAAAAAAAGAACTTCTAATTTGCTTCCCCAAAATGTAAATATATATATATATATATATATATATATATATATATATTCTTTTAACAAATCGTATATTACCATTACCATTACGGCATATATAAACCTATTTATTAAATTACTCTTATTCAACTTGAGCCTAATTAAATAAAGGGATTATATATGATTCGGCCAAACACTCGGAGCTTTTTTTTTTTAAGTTCAATTTCTAGTTTTTTTTTTTTTTTTTTGGCATGACGTTCAATCACGTTGAATTGCTTAGCAAATTAAGATGCATGTATTTTGCACTAGGAAATTAAATAATTACTATATTTAAAAGAAAAATCCATCATCCCTTCCTATATATGCAATTGTTTTTTTTCGAACTAATCTCTAATCTGTTTTGAATATAAATTAATTGCGTTGTAAAAATAGAATAAACAATTGAACACCCTCCTTTTTTTTTTTTAATCTTTTGGGGGCATACTTCTCAGTACAGCCACATGCTTCTGATTCCAATTTTCTATATAAGTAAAGACCTAGCTCGAAAACATACAACATATTTGCAAAACATATTTGACGACATACTAATTAATTAATTAGTCTAGAAAATGAAGATCATTCCATTGATGTCCATCGCCTTGGTTCTACTCTTGACATCATTCCCGGATCCGACGCGCGCTTATTGCAAAGAATCACTTCGTTTATGCTTAACCATCGCATCTAATGATAAAGCCACGTAGAGAAGATGTTGTGATACACTGATTACGCCAGGACCATGTGTATGTAAGTACATTAAAGACCCTGCGCAAAAGAAAGATGCTCGCCGCCTTGCGGGTTCTTGTGGGAAGCCTATGCCTATTGATGATCAATCTCTCAAGAAGCATTACAAGTGTGGCTAAAACTACGAAACCCACAACAAGCGATCCTCGTCAAACGTTGTTTATTGGGTATTTATTCCTTGTCTCTTTGTAAGCGTTTTTAAGTTGTTGTTCCAACTCTTCTTCTTTCTTTATGAAACCATCTCTCCCACTTTTCACACTTTTCCCCCCTTGCTTTTTAGGTAATTAATTAGGATTTTTCACTCTTTCTGGTCCTTTGTACTTTCTTCTATACATCTAAAGAAACGAAATAAACTAGAGAAAACGTCATGTGGTGGACTATTATTCTCTTCGGATTTCACTTCACCCCTACAAAAAAAAACATGGCCAAAATGGATGGTCTAAAGAGGAGAATATAACAGGTCTCCAGAACTCCCAGATATATTCTCGTATTTGTGTTGGTCCAACGTTATCAATGGTCCTACGCAAAATTTAAATATTTGTCCTTATACTATTATTATTATTATTATACTAAAAAGAAAAGAAAAAGAACTTCCAATTTGCTTCCCCAAAATGTATACATATTCTTTTAACAAATCGTATATTACCATTATCATTACCACATATAAACCTATTAATTAATTAATTAAATTACGGGAAAATTCCTTAAAAAAAATCACATTTTATTTTTATTTAAACGTTTAATATCTAATACTTTTTGGTTAGAATAAAAATACCCGATCTATTAAATTGGTATCAAATAAAACCTCCTCCTCTTTTTTTTTTCTTTGGGGGGATCGTTTCCTACTTCTCAGCCCCATGCTTTTCAGTGCTGACTCCAATTTTCTATATAAAGACCTAGATGGAAACATACAACAGATTTGGAGACATTGTACTAATTAATTAATTTAATAAGTTCAGAAAATGAAGATCATCCCATTGACGTCCATCGCCTTGGTCCTAGTCTTGACATCATTCCCAGATCCGACGCGCGCTTATTGCAAAGAAGCACTTCGTTTATGCATGGAAACCATCACGAATCGTGCTAGCGCCACGTGGAGTAAATGTTGTGATAGACTGACAACGCCAGGACCATGTATGTGTAAGTACATTAAAGACCCTGCGCAAAAGAAAGATGCTCGCCGCCTTGCGGGTTCTTGTGGGCGCTCTATGCCTATTACTGATCAATCTCTCAAGAAGCATTACAAGTGTGGCTAAAACTACGAAACCCACAACAAGCGATCGTCGTCAAACGCTGTATAATGGGTATTTTATTCATTGTCTCTTTGTAAGCTTTTAGTTGTTGTTCGAACCCTCTCTGCCAATTTTCACTTTTTCCCTTGCTTTTTAGGTAATTACGACTTTTCACTCTTTTTGGTCCTTTGTACTTCCTCCTATATATATATATATATATATATATCTAAAGAAACGAAATTAAGTATTCTAAACTAGAGAAAACGGCATGTGGTGGACTATATTCTCCTCAGATTTCAAATAATTCACTCTCACTAAAAACATGGCGAAAATGGTCTCAAGAAGGAAAAAACAATAACAGGTCTCGAGAACTCCCAGATATTCTCGTGTTTGTGTTGGTCCAACGTTGTCAATATAATGTCCCTATACTCAAGATTCAAATTGAGTTTCCAGGTTTTAAAATGTTATTTAATTCATAAACGAAAGAAACTTGAGAATTCAAATAATAATCATAATTACCAAACAAAATGATTGATTTAATTTTCGGACCCATATCTCATCATTTTAATAACAATTTAGTCCCCAAAAAAAAAAAACTTTTAATGGTCCATAAAATTGTAAACTATAGTTCACGGCTTATGTTATGGACATGTTCTAGTTAGCCGAAATAATTATTTATCGAACTAAAATAAAAAATAATTGTGTTACTAGTACTACTAAGGATCTTGATAGAGCCTATATTGTTTAATTAGTTCGATAATTCGATTTCTAGAAAGAAAGAAAAAAATATAATATTAAAATTACCAAGTACAAATTTCTTTTCTGAAACATAGATAATTGGAAAAAAAAAACTACTGGTAATTAATATCTAAGAAACGTTTGTAAATTTAAAACAAAAATATGAAAGCCATTGAGGCAAAATGAATTTCACTTTTTTAAAATGATGTGGTAGATCATAGATGATGTGAATGTGATCGACAATTAACACGACATGGCAATCGACTGTGAGTGTATGTTTTAAGTAACCTAAAAATGATACTTAAGGTATAAATCAGCACATATACAGAAATTGTATATTTACAGTCGCCTCGTCCATTGCAAGCTGATTTGATTATTTTGCTTCGGTTTTGTGTTCTTGAATAGATTTTTAGGGTTCTTTACATATCAGTCCCTTTTCAAAAGGTACATCCCTCACTCCTTAGGGTATTGTATGTATTTTGAAGCTCTTAAAATCTGATCCGTTTACCGTTGATGATGATGCGGACAGTGTGAGGAGCTCTAGACGGGATTCACAGATTGAATCTGCTACTTCTGATCATTCAGAAGCGGGCCAGCTAAAGCGGTTGAGTAGAGGGCTAGAGAAAGGGTGGATCGTAGCGAGGAGGGGCTCTCGGTTGAGGGACCCGAGCGGTAGAGCCCTTGTAGTTCACTAAGGTGCTATTGAGCTTTAGTTGCTATTCCCCTTGTGTACAATATACAGATCACTGGTTTTGACCAGCAGGAAAGATCTTCAAGAAAAAAACTGATTTTAATACAGAGGATCTTGATAGAATGTAAAAAGCAAAGCCTTCACTTTATGTACACTAAGCTTGATTCCTTTTTTGTCTGCAATCTCCTGAAATCGTTCCTTGAGAACTCTCTGCGCTTTATTCATTTTGAACATGTCAGTGCAGTCAGTCTCAAAAACCACACGCAATGCATCATCATAGATGATCTTCCGCTTGTTACTCGGGTCTTGGAGGTTGTTCTTCCTGATATAAGCTCACAATTGCCTCACAATCTGAAACCAAAAAGACAAATTTTGCAAACATATAATAAAACAACAACCCAATTGCTTAATACACAATTAAATTGACACATTTTCATAAACGTGAAAGGAAGACAATGACAACAAACCTCAGTTCTGAGAACAGCAGGTTCACTAACAACGACTTGAAGTTCTGGAGAAACCCTACAGACTTTGTAGTGTATCTAAACGGAATGGTTTGACTTTCCGTAGACAGCTTTTGATCTATTTTCATTAAGTCCAGTGTTCACATACCCAGATGAATGAATCATTGCACAAACTAGATGATCTCTAAGACCTTAAAACTTAGTTAAAAAAAAAAAAAAAAAAAAAAACCGTCGAGTTAAATAAGGATTGGATTCTTGATTGAGAGATCGTCTAAGAAGAAGAGAAGAACCCTGCAATGTATAACAGTTGAGTTAAATAAATACTAAGAAGAAACACAAAAATCAAAACCTCATATGAACATCACTTGAAACTAATGGAATGATGCTACCATATGAACATCACTTGAAACCATATCCCAGCATGTGTGAAAGTTTGCAGCATAACCAAAAGAACCATCTAATGGAACGATGCTACCATCCTTGTACATCCTGCAGTGTTAATTCATGAAACTACAGGTCACAAAAACACAAAGCAGAGACATGAACTACAAACCTGGCACAGCCGCAAGATGAGACAAGTCTTTTGACAGCGCCTTGCTCTTTGCTCTTTTCTACATGGAATTACAACTTTCACAAGAAAATAAGAAACGTCAAAGTATGTTCTCAACAAGCTAACAGTTGTCGGTTAAAGAATAACACACACACCAATATGTAAGAGATATGTGTGTTTTAGTACTAGTGTACTACATGCTGCAAGTTGGGGAAAGTAGTAAGTCGTACCTTTCAACCTGCAGCTTCATGGAGATATTATGTAGTCATGATTCATCTCATCTAATCTATCTGACTGATAAAAAAAAAAAAAAAAAAAATCTCAAAAGAATAGAGAACAAGCCACAGGATAACAGAGGCCGGAGAACCCAGATCTGCAGACATACGGCGAGTGACGGGTCTAAAGTTCGTGGCAGGAGCAGTAGCAGGAGCAGGAGACGGAGAGGCTTTCTCGGAAGTAGTCTCGGAAGTAATAACAACATCTTTGGGTTGCTCCTTGAGAGAGAAGAAGTGACACTAGGATTCGCGAATTTGAGTGAAGAAGATGGCTGTTGTCGAGAAGATCTGGAGACGATCTTGGTACAATCGGCAAGCGCTCGCCGGTGAATCGATTGATCTCTATGGATTTGAGGTTAGCCGGTTCCGTCGAGAGAGAAGAGAGAGAAGAGAGAGAAGAAATTTTGGAAGAAGAAATTGGGAAAAAAAAAGTTATTTATTTATTATCCAACCAAAACGTGTGACACGTAGCGTGTCTTATTGGTTGCTTCCCGTTGCTTCCTTTTAAGAAACGATTCTCTGAGAGTAAGCCATATTTTTCAGTTTTTGATTTATTTTTGGGCGGGTTGAGCAACCCACAGAGTAACTCCACTAGACATGCCCTAACACTACACAATGCCTATGCATTGTCCGATCAAAATCAATGTCCATTGCAAGAAGAAACAAAACTTTCTTTTAAGGCAATTGCAAGCTCTTTTGTTTTCGACAAGATAAATCTTTATTAAAGAGAGAAGATGGGGAATAAAGAAGAGAAGATCTATCTCCTAAATCAAACTGCTGAAGAATGAACAAGGGAAAACCAGAGACCAAAAGACTATACTTGGTGGTTCTGTTGATGATCTCTCTGTTCCAGATTCCTCACATTGTCTACTATGTGTTGGATTCTCTTAGAAAGGCGTTCGTTGTGCTGTTCGATCTGTTCAAATAGCATCTCCAGATGCCTTTTGTATGTAGCCGCTCTCTTTTTCTCTGCAGCTAGCTGCTGCATCAATTCCTGGATTTTGTCGTGTTCATTCTGCAAATGAGGAGATCAAATTTTTAGAAAGTCTTTTGAATTACCAAATTAGATAGAAGCAAAGTCAAGAATCAAACCACCACATGAATATGCCATATAGCAACTAGTCAGTAGTACCACAGAAGCATATTAACCGGCTAAACAAGTAACACCAATAAGGATTTCAAATGATATTATAGCTGAATAAAAAAATCTATACTTTCACTTCCACCAAAAGATTTGTGATCATTCCTGAAATAAAGAATGTCGATCAGCGAAAAGAGCAACAACTAACCGGATATTGATCATAAATGCAACCTCTTCGAACTCTCCCAGGCATCAAAGGATGATTATGCTCCTTGACAAACTTAGTGATAACCCATTTACCAGAGTTTTCTTTTCTAATCAAGATCATCGCTCTACATCCAACTCTTGTTTCCGCTCTTTGTCTAATAACCTTATCCCGCTTGCTAGGCAACCTGTAGCCTTCCTTGTTACAGACAAGTTGCCTCCCTATGGGAGATCCATCATGCCTTGACCGTGACAGTTTACTAACACGGATGACGAATCCTACTTTTGTAGCATACGCGTTATAAAACCCATGAGCAGCAGCTTCAGATTCAAACTCCTGCCCAACATAAGGCTCATCCCCTTGATTATCTGCCATATCTGCAACTGCTAGAGGAAGAGAATCAGGATTCACCTTCTCATCTTGCTCAAGCATTGCTTGACCTTGACCAGAATTGTCACCCATTTCATTATTATGGTTGTCATCATCATCTTGCTCAATCATTGCTTGACCAGAGCTTTCACCCATCTCATTATGATTCTCAACCGTGGTAGTAACCTCAAGCTCAACAGGAATCCCCATCATCATCCCAGCAGCTACACCATTGTCAATCCTGAAGTCCACTGCAATTCAAAAGACAAAAGATTTACAAAGATACACATCAACTATTGCACACTGATCATATAACTACCAAGAAGAGCCTCTCCTGTTACTAAATGTTTTCCATTGAATAGAACAAAGCTCAAATACAAGTGCTTTCAAAAATCAATACAAAAACAAAGCTTTAAACAAAACCCTTGTTTGGAATGAGTCTGAGGATGAATCAAAGATTCACACCTTCCCATAGATTCAAGATTCATCTTCAAATCGGGTTTTTTTTTAGATGTCCAACTTCTCAGTCTCATTCTCTCGCAGAGACTAAAACGGCTTAAATCGATAAATCGAAAATCCGAAATAATGGTTGAAAGGAATAAAAAAAAGAAACAAATCTTACTGTCAAAAAAGTATTATTCCGGCGGATGTAGGTCGGAGACGACGATCGGATTAGGTTTTCGATTTGGGGGACAGAGAAGGTGGCGGTTCAGGGTATGGATTGCAGTAACCAATGACGTGGCGAGAGATGATTGGGTCAATATCGGAAAGAAGTCAACTCACCGTTCATCTAAGCTTTGGGTTTATCGACTCTATGCTTCCTCCAGTGCGCTTCTCCTCGTATGATAATTCCTCTATTTTTTTTTTTTTTTTTTTGCCTTCCCTTTTTTTTACAGCGTCATTCTCGCCGACCGACGCACCCGTTAGACCGGTGTGTCCATTACTTTTTAATAAATGTTATAGTCGACCCCTTTTATTATCTTTATTTACAAAACTCATCCTTTTACTTAATAAATTCTTTAATTTCTAAGCCTTTAGTTATTTCTCGTCTGAACCAGGCCAGTTCAGCCGGTTGAATTGTCAGATAAATTGATGGTATTAAACTTTCTTTCAAATTCAATCGACAACATGATGATAACCAACTAATGATTGTTTACTACTGTATATGACAACCAACTAAATTAGGACTCAAGTTATTTAGCCACCATTTTAATCATTACTTACTGACTATGACATTTTGAATAGCAAAACAAAAAAAAAACTTAGCTTTTGTGCAAACTCTGAAAGATCATTTAATTTTATATATACGAACCCAAAATTGATCACATGTTGATAAATTACGAGATGTGTTATATAAAGCTTGGTTATTAGCTACATATTTAGGTGAATGATTTTAAAATTTTTTTTGCGTACATCTACTGGAATATGAACAGTATGTATCCCTTGGAAAGTACCATGGATATATACACCTTATGAGCAAATGTTTTTGTCGTAATATATCTGAAGATGATATCACAACTCGAGATATAAAGATTATAGATCAGTCATTCCTTAGTTATTTTTACATACGAAACAAAAAAAAATGTAAAAACATATAGAACTGTATATATCAGTAACTATCTATCTTAATTTGTTTTATTTAGCATTTATCAAAAAGCGACTTTTTTTTTTTTTTTATAGATAAACACACAAAATAAATAAAATACTTGGCAAATAGGTCAAAGCTACTTTCGTTTTTTTTAAATCACACATTAAAAATTTTCAATTTACATAGATTTTTACATGAGACAATAATATCCGTGGATGGTGATGAAAATTATCTTTACAAATGAAATACTCAGAAATAGAAGAAGATTAACATATTTATCCAAGAACGGATAAACCCTTAGAAATTGATTTTTTGTACACTTTTTATCAGTTAGGAAGTTGTAAGTTTCAAAAATCATTGAATGAAAATTTAAAAGTTTGATCCCTACCATTTTTTTTTTTTAAGTTTGATGAATTACTATTGGTTGATAGTTATGAAAATGTTATTATAAATAAATTATGCATTTATACTTAAATATTATATAATTTTCTTAATTCAAAGGGAATACGAAGTTCTAACAAATCCCACATTAATACAATTTTGGTTTTAGCATATCTGCATGAGAAAATATATCCATGAATGATATTTATCGAAAATGAAAGTTATCCTAGCAAACAAAATAATCGAAGTCAAAAGAGGATTAATATCTTTTTCATTTTATTTTATTTAATCTAACAACGGATAAGTCCCCAGTTATTATTTAACCTTGTGAAATACGTCACGTAGGTTCCATGAACAAGCAAAAAATTTGGTCAAAAGCAATATCCACTAAATCACTCTAAATCTCACTATAAGATGTTTAGAGAATGATTTTTGTTTATAATATAGGGTGTTTTCAACATTCTATGCAACTTTTAGATTAATGTTATATTTTATATTATGCAGTTTTGTTTATGATTGATTAAAATTTTTAAAATAATTATTTCTTAATTTGTGTGTATTAACTAAAACATTCTATATTTTGAAACGAAGGGAGTAACATACTATTTGTAAATTTGTAACCAACCAATAAATACGATAAAACAATATATGTTACCAAACACACAATTGTGAGTTGTGTTATAAAGCTTGATTATTAATTAATTAGCTATATTTTTAGGTGAATGATTTTTTAATTTATTTGCTTACATCTACTATAATATGAACAATATGTATCCCTCACAAAGTAAAAACTTTATTAGTTACAATCATTAGAACATATCTACAAAATGTAGGTCATGGATACATATATATATCTTATGAGTTATGAACAAATGTTTTTGTCGTAATATATCAAGATGAATCCGCAACTCTTGATTTAAAGATTATATATTTACATACGAAAAAGAAAATGTAAAAACATATAGAAATGTATATATCAGTAACTATGTTTTTCATTTTCCTTATTTAGCATTTATCAAAAAGCGATTTTTAAAAAAAAGTTTTTAATATATAGAATTATAAACCATATGAAGGGAACATGTAGGTCTGAGCATAAAAACCGTACTTGAATACCCAATTCGAAATCCGACCCAAAAAACTGGGTTCGGGTTTGGTGGGTGTTTAGCTATAAAATTTTACTGGGTTCTATTTTCCAATAACCGTGAGTTCGGTTAGGATCGGATAATACCTCCCATCAAGCCCGAATATATAAATATATTTAAAAATATTTATAATATTTAACATTAATATAATTCAATTATCCAAAATTATAATTATAAAATATTTCAATTAGTTTCATAGCTAAATATCAAAAATAATCAAAATATTAAAAATTATTTGTTATATAAGTCAAAATTTAGCTAAATTTATTGAAATTTCATTATTTTTTTATTAAAAATTTTGGTATTCAATAGTTTGGGTACTAATTGGGTTCCAAAATTTTGTAATCCGACTCAATCTGAATCCGATAGTACCCAAATCAAATCGAATCCAAATTTTAAAAATATTCAATAGTTTCTATTTTTCTAACCCCGTTTATCCGAATCCGAACGGGTAATACTCGAACCTGAACGGGTTACCGGAATTCTCAGGCATGGAATAAAACGTCAAGGAGAAATTTTGTTAATTAATGATAAACACACAAAACAAAACAAAACTTAGGAAATAGGTCGAAACTAATTTCGTTATGAAAAATTCTATAGAAAAAAAATCACACATTAAAAATTATCAATTCAGTAGATTTTTACATGAGATAATAATATCCGTGTACGATGATGAAATAAAGTTATCCTTACAAATGAAATAATCAGAATTAGAAGAAAATTAACATATTTATCCAAGAACGGATAAGCCTCTAGTAATTAATTAACCTTGGGCAATACGAAAAGATTACAGCAAATCCCAATATTAAAAAAGATATCGATTTTAGAAGATCTGCATGACAAAATGTAACCGTGAGTGGTATTTATGGAAAATGAAAGGTATCCAAACAAGCAAAATAATCGGAGTCAAAAGAGCATTAATATGTTCTTCATTTCATTTTATTTTATCTAACACCGATAAGTCCCTAATTCTTATTATTAAACCTTGTGAAATAGGTCAAGTAGGTTGCTTGCAAAAAAATCTGGTCAAAAGCACAGATCACTAATCACTCTAAATCTCACAAAATCATAACATACTATTTGTAACCAATCAATTAAATACAATAAAACAATATATGTTACCAAACACAGTTTATGTCCCGATCCGATACGATATTATATCAAATCTTTATTTGGATAATTCTATAAAATTAGAGATTTTTATTTATTAAAAAGTCTGGTGGATTTGACTAATCCAGTCACCCTAATAACTGACTCTATATTAAACCCTTCATCCTCTAATACCTCTCTCACCATTATATCCACAATCTAATCTCTCTCTCGATCTCTCTATCTTTGTTCCAATCTTTTATCGTCAGATCAAAACACTCCGACTACAAATGGCTGCTTCCAATGGTGAGAAAAGCTTGATCGTGAGCTTCGGTGAAATGCTCATTGATTTTGTCCCAACCGTCTCCGGCGTATCCCTCGCCGAGGCTCCTGGCTTCATCAAAGCCCCTGGTGGTGCACCTGCCAACGTTGCCATCGCCATTTCCCGTCTCGGCGGTCGTGCTGCTTTCGTCGGAAAGCTAGGTGACGACGAGTTCGGTCACATGCTTGCCGGAATCTTGAAACAGAACGGCGTCGCTGCCGAAGGTATCAACTTCGACACCGGAGCCAGGACTGCACTCGCTTTCGTGACGCTAAGATCTGACGGAGAACGTGAGTTCATGTTCTACCGGAACCCTAGTGCTGATATGCTCCTCCGCCCCGACGAGCTCAATCTTGATCTCATCAGATCTGTACGTTATTTTCTTTGCTTTTAATTTATTACTATTAAATATTAATTAATATATGACACGTAGGCTAAATATTTATTGGTCTTTCACATTTAATTTAGCGGACGGTGCTATATCGTTACCGTAACGGTTGATTGGTATGCGTAACGTAGATGTGAAGTTAGGTCAATGAAATGATCTGACTTGTTTTTGTTATACAGGCTAAGGTGTTCCACTATGGATCAATAAGTTTGATCGTTGAGCCATGTAGATCTGCTCACCTGAAGGCCATGGAGGTGGCTAAAGAAGCTGGTGCCTTGCTCTCTTATGATCCCAACTTGAGGCTTCCTTTGTGGCCTTCGAAGGAGGAGGCTCAGAAGCAGATTCTTAGCATCTGGGACAAAGCTGAAGTGATCAAAGTCAGCGATGAAGAGCTTATGTTTTTGACTGGATCTGATAAGGTTGATGATGAGACTGCTTTGTCTCTGTGGCACTCTAATTTGAAACTTCTCTTGGTTACTCTAGGTGACAAGGGTTGTAGATACTACACCAAGGTAAATTGTTTTGGAAGAGCACATTTATTCTTATGGATCTAATTTTAACCTTTTTTGTTACTCAAGTTGTGTTCTTGTCTCTGTTTTGATTACAGAGCTTCCGTGGATCTGTTGATCCTTTCCATGTGAACGCAGTGGATACAACTGGTGCTGGTGATGCATATGTTGGTGCCTTGCTTTGCAAGATCGTTGATGACCGTGCTGTGCTCGAGGTAAAATACCAAATAATTTATATCATTATTGTTATGCAGTTTCGGCATATTTGCCAAGATTCCTGACTGTGTGTTCCTTCTGTCTTGACAGGACGAACCTCGTTTGAGAGAAGTGCTAAGGTTTGCAAATGCTTGCGGAGCCATCACTACAACAAAGAAAGGAGCAATACCTGCTCTCCCTACAGAGGCTGAAGTTCAGAGCCTCCTGAAAGGAAACTGACTTACAAATAGTCTGAAGTTTTTGGATTTCACGTTTTAGTGTTTTCTGGCTTTGGCTTTTTCCTTTTTGTTTTTCTTATGCTTTTGGCTCTGTGTTCTTGTAGAACTGACCAGAGAACCGTTCTATTCTGTTTATGAAACTCATTTTGCTCCACATTCATGGGTTTTTTATTAAAAAATCTTTTGGATCACTTAATTGAATAAACAACTCTTTACCAAGTTTAAGTGAGAAAATCTTAAAGAACAATTGCTTGAGGATAACATTCAGAAACTTGCAAATCCAGTGATCTCCAAATGTGTTTGCATTCTTCCCACCTCGAACTCATCCTCTCCAGAAATGTTTCAGCCCACACTTCCTTGCAACCTTCCGTACTCAGATCATATGGCACCGAAAAACTGCAAGCATCACAATTAGTTATTTTCACAGATATGTTGTTGCTTAGGCAGCAAAGTCACATTCGTATTCTGAAGTTCTTACCTTGTTAGCTCTTCAAACTGAGAGTCCTTCTCGGTGGTCCCGTTCCTGGAAGATCTTTGAGTTAGTAGACATCACAACATTAAACTAGAGTTACAAATATACAATAGCCAACCTGCATACTAGAACTTTGTATATGCGGAGGGATTTGGTGGATAGGTTATAGATTGCTTCTTCTATGTGATCTGTGCCGAATAGATACACAACAGGATAGTCCAGCAGCCATCTGCAAATATCGATTGAACATTATTAAGCTTAATGGCGTGATCAACTAAGATTATCTGATGGCGGTGGAAATGGATGTGAAACTTACCCGTTTAAGGTTGGGATTGTAACTTTAGTGTCATGTAAACAACAACTAAGATCAATGAATAAAGAAGACTGAGAAGAGTTGGCCTCATCAAGTGCTGTGATGGTATCAGTATTGCTGTCATCTAAAGGAAACGTAGAAGAGAATAGCTTCTGAATCAATCTAAGCTGCATCCCTAGATTGCTTTCCTTGCTTTGTTTTACCATCTTGACACAAACAAAAGCAAAGACAAGATAAATTCAACATGAAAAGAGTAACCACTAAAACAAAACATACAAGCTTTTATAAAAGGAACAACCTTTGGAGGATCTTGTTCCAAGTCGACAAAGAACAATTCGGGTTCTGAATTCAAGCTGGAACTTACAAACTTGGGTAGTCTTCTTACATTTATCAGGTAAATCATATCCTCAATAACCATAACCTTCAGATCTTTGAAAACAGGTAAACCCTAGAAAAGTGCCAAGACATAGTCAGGAATCAAGTCAAACTACAGACATACTCAAGTACTAATGTACTTGTCAAGTACTACTTGAAGAGGGAATAGAGTCTAAACCTCTTGAACAAGCTCAAGAAGGGAAAGCAAGCGATCCTGTAGCTCAGGCATCTTTCCACCATAGTCAATCATCACAACTGGTCTCATTCCCGTGCACAATGCCAGAACATCTGCCCCCAGAAAAAAAAAACCTTTAAGCATCGGTTACAGATTCATTAAAGCATATGGCAAACTGAGATCATAATAGAGTCGAGTGTTGGTATTTGAACGATCTAAGATGCTAAAGTTCAAACTTTATGATGATTTATCTCCAACAGGGAGTGGAATGTGATAATCAAGCTTCAATCGTATACAAAATGAGATCTAAAGAATCAAACTTTTATCCTTCCTAAGGAAACTGGAAAGTGCAGAAACTCAGAGAAAGTAATCCAGAATCCCTAAATTGAATCATAAGCTTCCAACAGTCGCAGAACAAGAGGAAAGAAAAAAGTGAGAGCGGAAGAAGGAAACCTAGTTCGAGGCGGCGTTTGGAAGCGGTCTTGATTCGCCATTTGATCTGAGTGAGACAAGATCTCAGAAACTGAAGCAGTTCCTCGGAGCTTGGAACCTCCATCTACGCAAAAGAATATACTAAAAACAAAAACTTTCTCTTCTTCTTCTCTACCGAGAAGAATCACTTTCACCTCACTCAAAGTAGCTCGGGACGCTACAGAAAAGTTTTTTTAAACAGACCCTGAACTTTCATGTTTTCGTATAAAACACCCCGTATTTCAAAATAAAACTTACTTATTATAATAAAAACACGTGTCTTAATTTCATTGGATAAGTGATGAAAGAAGAAGAAGAACCTATGGGTCACACACGTGCGAACAAGAGCGCGTCACACGACCTTTCTCTCGTTATTTGTTTACTCACACCTCTTGGATCTCTCCCTCTATGTATGTTTATGTGGTGACGAATTCTTCACTTTACGCAATTCACCGGAACTTCGCGCCGACGAACTGTTCAAATCAACCGGAGAAAGCAAGAAAACGATAGATCTATCTATTTGCTCCTTCACAGTTGCTTTCAGGTCTGCGTTTATGTTTCCTTCTTACTAATTGCTGATTGATCTTTCTTGTTACAATTTCTTTCCGAGTTTTCGTCTGTGTTTATCTTCGATTTTGTCCGGTTCACATAATGGAGTTTTCTCGCGATTTCTTGTCGAATAATTGCGTTTCCCATGGCCGGAATCTGGATTATGTGCGCATGTTTAGTCACGGATGAAATCGGAAAACCCTAGATTAGTAATGTAGTATATTCTGGTTTGCTTAGTGAACTCTGTGAATAAAGAGAAGAAGTTGTTATGATTTCGATCAATAGATAGAAAGAAAATATATAAATTCATGGTTGAGTTACATTGGGGCAAACGTTTGATGGTTTTGGACTTGTTAAGGGACTTTGTAATCAGTCTAGTTTACTAACGGTAAGCTCTTTGTGTTGGTTTTGTTTAAATTGCCAGAGATGTATAATAACATGGGACCTCAGCCTGGGATGCCAATGCATCAGGGAATTCCTCAGCCTGGGATGCCAATGCATCCGGCTATTCCTCAGCCTAGCCCCTTTGGTAATCCTTTCTCTGGACCTGGCTCTGGACTTATCAGGAGTGGTTTGGGTGCTTATGGGGAGAAGATTTTCGGATCGAGCTCTGAGTATGTGCAGAGCAACGTAAGTTACTCCTTTTCTCTCTTTGATTTTCTTCTATGCGCAGGGCGTTTCGTTTGTTTTAACCGGTTGATATATAAACAGATAAGTCGTTACTTCTCCGATCCCCAATACTATTTTCAAGTGAATGACCAATATGTGAGGAACAAGTTGAAGATTGTTCTATTTCCATTCCTTCACAGGGTAAGACTCAACCTTTTTTATAATAGCTTTTTTTTTTTTTTTTGCTTTGTATTTGGGATTATTCTCATATATGAGTTTTGCTGCAACCGCAGGGACACTGGACTAGAATTTCAGAACCAGTTGGGGGTAGACTTTCATACAAGCCTCCGATATACGATATAAATGCACCAGACTTATACATTCCGCTTATGGCATTTGGAACCTACGTTGTTCTTGCTGGTTTGTCACTAGGACTCTATGGGAAGTAAGTTCTTTATTTATTTTGTATCTATTTCTGTTTATGTCTTTTAGATTGCATTTGTTCAACCTTTTGATCCTTGTGGTGAATCTTTATTTGGTAGGTTTTCTCCAGAAGCTCTGAATTGGCTTTTTGTGAAAGGAATGGTTGGCTGGTTTTTGCAAGTCATGCTGCTGAAGATATCATTGCTTTCACTGGGTAGCGGAGAAGCACCCCTCTTGGATATTGTGGCATATGCAGGCTATACTTTCACAGGCCTTTGTCTAGCTGTTCTTGGCAAGATAATCTGGGGATATTCTTACTATGTTTTGATTCCATGGACCTGCTTATGCACCGGGGTGTTCTTAGTAAAGACAATGAAGCGAGTTCTCTTTGCGGAAGCTAGGAGTTATGACTCAAGCAGGCATCACTACCTCTTGATCTTTGTAGCTTTAGCCCAGTTCCCTCTTTTGATCTGGCTTGGTAACATTAGTATGAATTGGCTCTTTTGAAATGCATTACGTTTACGTGGTTGGGGATTTGGAATGTCCTCCTGATGGAGATATGGTAGTTGAGGTTTTTTTTGGTGTAGACTTCTCTGTATGTCAAACATCAATATGGTGAAAGAAAAAGTTTTATCTCAAATACACATCTCTCTTTTTTGTCTTCTTTTTTTGAATGTCATTTTTCATATACTACATCTCTACCATGATGAGAATCGAACAAGTACATGAACTTTGCTTTTTGGTAATTATGCTTTCTAATACAAACTGTCTGCCATTCGCATGATCTCTACTCCAACCTCCCCAGCATAGCATTGGTGCATTGCGATTTTGGCTTTTGTGGTCCTTGGCAGATTGGAACGTTCTTTGGACATTGCAGACAGTTATTGGAAAGGTTTCCTCTGATCTGTTTGGAAATCTTTTGAAACTCCTCAGGAAGTGAACCTGAGAGGTAGTTGTTCTCCAAGTATAAGCTTCTCCATGAATTCTCCAGTCTTTTCCCATAAATCCTAGGAATATCACCAGAGAACATGTTGCTCCGTAGATTGATATCCTTAAGGTTTTCATACGTTGCCAGGTTCAGCGGAAGGTGACCCTGTAAATGGTTTCCTTCAGCATCAAGCATGCGCAGGCGTGATCCTGTAACCTTAATAACCTCTATGGATATGAACTGGTTAAAAGACACATTGATGCGTGAAATATCAGGGAACGTTAGGATTTCATGGCCAACTGTGCCTGAGAATCTGTTCTGGCTCACGTCTAATGACACAAGCTGTTTCAGCCTATGCAAGGGCGATATACGTCCAGCAAGGCTGTTGAAACAGAGTGATAGAGTTCTAAGACTTGGGGGAAGCTTAGGAAGCATTCCATAAAGATGATTGTTACCGAGTTCTAATACTTGTAGCTTCCACAAGCCGTTGAGCGCAGGTATTTTTCCATCGAGATGGTTGTTTGATAGGATCAGGTGAGTCAAACTTCTCAAGGCTGAGATCCTTGGAGGGATTTCACCGGCGATACTGTTTGTGGACAAGTCTACGGTTTTGAGCTCCTTGAGCCGCGTGATTTCTGGGGATATGTCTCCGGTGAAGAAATTTTCAGCGAGAGAGAGTTTGGTGAGTTTCCTGAGTTGGAACACTGATTCTGGAACTGGACCGCGGAATCTGTTCTTGTTGAGGCTAAGGACTGTGAGCTCAGTTAGGTTTCCTATTTCATCAGAGAGGAAACCGTCATAACCGTCATCATCAAGGTCGATCTCTGTAACTCGGCTCGTCGTGTTCTCCAGAGGGAAAGAACACATAACTCCCAAGAACGTCCCTGAGCCTTCACAAGGGTCTTCAGAGAAGTCCCATGTGCTGAGGTAAGAGGATGGAGAGATGGAACTTGGATCAACGCTGCGTATTATAGCCTCTAGAGCTTGAATATCTGAACGAAGAGTGGCTGAAAAAACTGATGAAGGGACAATGAGTGAAAGAACTAGTAAGAACAAGGACATGGTGAGTAGTAAGGAAGAAGAAGAATAAGAAAAAGATGGTTGTGTTTTGGCAGCCATTGCTATGGTTCTTCTTTAACAGGAAGGAGGGAACCATTTCTTTTTAAGTGAGTAGTCTTGTAAGAAGAAGACGGTGGTGCATGTTGAACCTAATTGGGATCTAACACGCTTCAAAGGTTTTTTGGTATGTTATTGGTGAGAGGATTCACATCTTTGTAGTTTATAGCATCATCATAATAAAATCATACATCAAACCAAATATCGACCGACTCACGTAATTGACACAAGACCATAAAAATTTAAATAACGCTTCGCTTCTTATTTTTTTTTTTTTTGGTGTGTGTGTGTTTCCAATAGTTTAAATGGGAATTTTAAATTTCTCAATTTAAATCCAATATACAAAAACTCAAATCGGAAAAATGTATACAATAGTATGAAATTCAATTAATCTTTCTGATTAATTGTATGTTAAAAATAAATAGAACAAAAAAATTCATTAATAACGAATGGTTATTATTTGTTTACGAAGTTTTCTGAAAAATCAAAGTTTTGTTAAATTCACTTGACAGACAAGTGTCAGATTGAAATTTGGAAAGTTAATTTAGAATTCAACTATTTTTAGAAAAACAAGAAGAAATCTGGAGGTGATCATTGGAGCAATTATCTAAAAAAAGACAACTGAAACATTCCACCAAAATTTAAATTTAGTAATTCACTATATATAGAAGTTCGATTTTACATATATATAAGTCGACTATTCAATCAAAGATTTCAAAAAAAGAAAAAAGAAAAAAGAAAAAACAAGAAACCATTTAAACAACTTAATAAGCAAAGATGGCCATCGAAAAGAGAACCATGATTGCCTCCTTCGTCATCGTACTGATGATGGTAACGATGATCGTGACCAATGTTGAGGCCCGGAATCATGTCAAAATCAAGCCTCCAGCAAACCCCAAGTTTTACTTTTTCTAAATTGATGGCTCATAAAATGTTTACAAGAAATAAAGGGTTGCTTCAACGAGGAGCTAGCTTCAAGCATTGGTGTTAAACTAATGTTTATGTTTTTCATATATTTCACTTTCATCCTCTTATTTGTTTAGTTACGGATGGAGTTATTTGAATAAAATATTGTAACAAAAAAAAAAAAAAAGAATATTCATATGTGAATGAAATTATTCTAGTTTTCATATTTCAGTGACAAATATTGTTTCTAGAAATTGATAACATTGTTCATATATTAATACTATTACTAAAATTGTGTTATCCTTATATTAATACTATTACTAAAATTGTGTTATCGAGTTATCTTGTGTTTCGAGTTTCATTGTAACTTGATGATTGATGTCAAACAACAACGTGAGACTTACTAACACTGACATACAATTACATAGTTTCCAGATTTTGGTCAGAACACGTCGCCAAATTTTTAATGATGATAGTAGTTTCAGTATAGTGATGAAACGATCGTAGTTTTGATATCGTCATTGTCGGTCATCATATCGATAGAGACAGCGAAACCAAACATACGTACTATAAGCTTATTCTGTTTTTAAGTAGAAGACGAACACCCTTTACCAAAAACGTAGAAGACGAACATTAATCTATAATCCAAATGATCTATACCATCTTTCTGATTCCAATTTGACTTAAACACAACCAAATAAGAAGTAAACTGATTTGATTAACTTTAAAACTATTAATAATGGATTGGTCTCGGATTACAAGCATTTTTAAATACTATAATACTGTATGTTTCGGTAAAAAAAAAAAAAAAAAAACTCTTGAAAGATAGAATCAAAACTTAACATAATAGCACCATTTGACCCAACAAAAAAAAAACATAACCTAGCATCAATATGTTATATATTATCAAATTATGGGTGGCAAGAGTAAGTAAGTAATGTTATAGAATCATTTTTAAACTAAGGTTCATCTAAAAAATAAAAAGAGAGTAAAATTCGAGAGTGAATTATGCAAAACTTTGGTCAACGTGATTTTATATAACTGGACTGATAATTTATGGTGTTAGGCCCAGTTCCATTACCACTTTAGGCCCAGTTCCATAAAGTCAAACCGACGAAGACCAAAAAAATTTGGCTTCTCTGAAGGTTTTGTGTTTGTGTGATACGATCTGATTGATAAAAAAAAAAAAAAAAAAAAGAAGAAAAATTCTCAGGAAACAGCACGAAGAATCGATAGAATCCAATTCTCGAAGAAGAAAGATCTCTCTTTTTATCCTTCTGGAGAATACTTATTAGTTTGGTCTGTGGGTTTAGCTGTAAAGGTTACTGCTTTGAGCTTTACTGCCCCCCCAAATTAAAAAAAGCTTAAACTTTTATTCAGATCTGTGTCTGTACTGCTCGCATTGCTTCAAGCTCATTGTTGATTCTGTGGATTTGAAAGAGTGAGAATTTGGGTTTAGATTCTTTAAGTATGGGGAGGCCTTTGTTTTATGATATCATTGAGAAACCAGCAACAAGCTGCATCGTCACGATATGCAGTGTGATTTGGTTTGTGATTCAGAAGAAGAGTATTGGCTACTCTCAAGTTGGATTGAGTTACGAGACTGCAGTTGAAGGCCACTACTGGAGGATGATCACCTCTGCTTTATCACATATTAGTGTTTTGCATCTTGTGTTTAACATGAGTGCTCTCTGGAGTCTTGGTGTTGTGGAGCAGCTTGGTCATATTGGTCTTGGAACGGCTTATTACCTTCATTACACTCTTGTTCTTGTTGTGTTCTCTGGTGTTTTGGTTATTGGGATCTATCATTTGTTGATTGCTAGGTTCAAGATTGATTATTTCCGGAGAGTGACAGCTGTTGGGTACTCTTGTGTTGTCTTTGGTTGGATGACCATTCTCTCTGTGAAGCAACCTTCTTCAAAGCTGGATCTTTTTGGTCTTTTGTCTCTTCCCATTAGCTTCGCGCCTTTCGAGTCACTCATTTTCACTTCCATCATCGTACCACAAGCTAGTTTTCTGGGACATTTGTCAGGCATCCTTGTTGGCTACGCCATTTCGTGGGGTCTGATTGGCGGGATGAACAACTACTGGGCTCTTACTATGCTTGGTTGGATCATTGTGGTTTTTGTTTTCAGTTTGAAGAAATCGGGTGCTTATGATATCAGTTTTCTAGAGATCGAATCGCTTAGTGATGCTTCTTTACCTTCAGTGCGGTTTATTGGAAACGGCCGGACCTTGCAAGCCAGTGCTGTCCCTCTTAGTGGAGTGGAAGTTGTCTGAATTCAGTTTATGTTCAATATTGAATGTGGGAACAAAGTTCTTTTCATCGAGGTAGTAGGATGAAGACCGAGAGTTGGTAACCAAGCTTGTTTCTGCAGTTCCAACCGAATGACCCGATATTTAACAGATACTTAAGGCTTGCTTGAACTGTTTGTGGGAAATGCTTCCGGATAATGTGGTGATTGGAGAAGGATTACACGTCTAATCAAGCTAGTGGTGTTTAGACATCATTACAGATGAATATGACAGTCAATTATTTTGTCATGTGATTGATGTATAGTTGCGTAAGTGTCCTGTGTCTTACCTAAAGATTCCATCCACTAGACATGTTTCCTCATTTGTGACCTTCACATTTATTTCAATATGAAAGCATTCCACCAAACAGTCTTGTATTACTCGTTTTTCTTTGATATATTGGAGGGCTAATTGGTGAAATAAGCACAATAATACATGGTATCTGTTTTATCATCTACACTCTTTCAATTTCACAAGGTAATTAGATGAATTTTTCTGCAGGTCTCTTGGACTAGAGCAGTGTCTTATTTTGTAACCAATTTCCATCTTCTATCATTTCCTTGTTTAATATTCCAAAAAGAAGGTAAGGGAAGGGTAGAACAATCACCGATTCACAGTTTCAAATTTTTAGCTATGAGAAGTTGTAGGTTGGATGATTATTTCGAAGCTCTATCTCAAAAATAGAGTCATGTCAATTGTATTTGGTATCAGAGTGATCTGACTTAGATCAACTTTTGACCAGTTCTTTGTCTCCATTATACCTACTTTCAACCCAAATTCTATTCACAGAGTTTGCATTTCTCCACAACTATAATGTTCTACGTTGCTTATATAATCTGTACATTGATCAGGTGAATCTGATCTTACTTTCTGGTCCACCCTCTGAGCACTTTAAAAATGGAGAAGAAAGGCCAGAATGGTGGTACATATGACTCATTGTTGACTCATCATCCGATTCTCTGTATCATTGCTTTATCTGTAATTTTTATAGCGATCGACCCCTTTCACATAAGTCCAATTGGGGGTCGTGAGTTCAAACCTGTGAAGCACGAGGTTGCTCCATACAAGCAAGTCATGGAAAGATGGCCAAGAGACAACCTTAGTCGACTGGGTAATCATGGGAAACTGGAGTTTGTGGACCAAGTCTTTGGTCCAGAGTCATTAGAGTTTGATAGTTTAGGTCGTGGTCCATACACAGGGTTGGCTGATGGAAGAGTGGTTAGATGGATGGGTGAAGCAATTGGATGGGAGACATTTTCCGTGGTAACATCGAAATGGTATAAGATTGTATATATACTCATCACTTCTTTTTGTGTGCAGAGAGTTTTGTTTCAGGTTTTCTTATTGATGGTTTGTGTTCATGAGAATTAGGTCAGAGAAAGCTTGTGTGAGAGGTGTGGATTCAACAACAAATAAGCAATGGAAACACGAGAAGCTGTGTGGGAGACCTCTTGGCCTGAGATTTGATAAAGAAACAGGAAATTTGTATATTGCAGACGCTTACTATGGTCTTCTTATGGTTGGTCCTGAAGGAGGGATCGCTACACCTTTAGCTACTCATGTGGAAGGAAAGCCTATACTATTTGCTAATGACCTTGACGTCCATAGAAATGGCTCTATCTTCTTCACTGACACCAGCAAAAGATATGACAGAGCGTAAGCAAAAAATCTGCTATTCTTGCTTTGTAGATCAATTCCCACCTTTAATCACTTAATTGTATGATATGAGAATTGAACTTGTACTTTTTGTAGGAATCATTTCTTTATATTACTGGAAGGAGAATCAACAGGAAGGCTTCTAAGATATGATCCACCTACCAAAACAACACACGTTCTGCTGGATGGTTTGGCTTTTCCCAATGGAATTCAGCTCTCTAAAGATCAGTCTTTCCTTCTCTTCACGGAAACAACCAATTGCAGGTATAACCATATAGATAGATGACCCTTAACATCAAACTCAAGGATAGACTCCATATTTATTGTTTCTCTGCCTCAGCTTTGTGTTTATATTGATGTATCATTTCTCTTTTATCAATATGTATATAACAGATTGGTGAAATACTGGCTGGAAGGTCCAAAGACGGGTGACGTCGAGGTGGTGGCAGATCTCCCGGGATTCCCAGACAATGTAAGAATAAACGAAAAGGGTCAGTTTTGGGTTGCAATAGACTGTTGCAGAACACCGGCACAAGAAGTTCTAACAAACAACCCTTGGATAAAAAGCATCTACTTCCGGTTGCCAATACCGATGAAGCTGCTGGCGAAAACGATGGGGATGAGAATGTACACTGTGATATCAAGATTCGACGAGGAAGGTAAGGTCTTGGAGGTGCTCGAGGATAGACAAGGCAAGGTAATGAAGCTTGTGAGTGAAGTGAGGGAAGTTCAAGGGAAGCTTTGGATTGGAACAGTGGCTCATAACCACATTGCCACTTTGCCTTACCCTTTAACAATGAATCAATGAAGAACTTTGTTGTTGTAGTTTCCTAGCTTTTGGTGTTTCTTTATATCCTCTTGATTTAAAAATTCATGAGGATAGGGAAACAATATAAACAAGTTGATGATTGAACTAAATCATCTCTCTGTAACTAATTTATCTTCGTTTTGATTCGAGTTCCATTGGACTGATTCGTCTTTTGTTCATTACATTCTCTTTCTTCAGTCTCATTTTGTTTTGTATTTTTATCATTTGAAATACGAAATATAAGAATTCTTATTACCCAATAAGAATCTAGAATCACACAATTTGTACAGCCTAGAAACGGTAGAATGCAAACAAATAATATAAACACAGATTTTTTTTTTTGTTTGCCAAAACGATAAAAGTTGGTTGATCATAGCGATGCCCCGTGTGTTATCGTCTGGTTCGGAAAGAAGCTCTATGCGACGTCATCCTTCGTCAACACACTTTCTCCATTCCAACATAACAGTAACGGCATGTCCAAAACTAAAACCCACCTGTCGATTATGATTGAGGTTGTAAAGATCATTTTCATTGAGATTTATACTGTATATAGCAAGACAAGTCTGTCGACACACACAGAGAACTTGTGTACAGTTCAATCTTGTAATTTTCACACGGTTTCTATAAAGAGATGCAGCGTGATAAGCTTCAGATATCACACATACTAAACAGTTTCGCCAGATAATTTGTTCACGAAGACAAAACGTAGCAGGAGACATCACAGCACAAGAACCTAATACCCAGCTAAACTCAGCACGGCGCGCATATGCAAGACGAGTAGAAAACAGAAATCACTTTATCACATGCCAAAGAGCAAGAATAGTGAATATTACCATGGGGGCATGTGGAGCTAGTCTCCAGGGCCTTGTCCAGTCGAAGCATTTGATGGCAGTTGCTGAATCTGTTGAAGAAGGTTAGCCGCAAACTGTAGAGTAGACTGATATCGCTGCTTCTTATCGACCTCACCATCTGATGTACCTTGTCCAGTTCCAGGGAGAAATGACTGAAGCTGCTGCTGTGCTTGGCTAGACGGATCCAAGTTTGTCATGTTCGCTAGTGGAGGCATCTCAGCTTGAGACTGGGAACGATTTGCCTTGAGCCCTTGATTATTTGTTAGCCCTTGATTATTTGTCAGACCATGATAATTACCTTGCTCATAATCCTGATAACCGTGCACACCAGGGTTCTCAGCTATAGGGGCCGGCATGTAGGTTTGATGAAGCATGGGAGCTTCAGGCTGGTATTGCTGTCTCATGGGTCGAGATACAGCTTGATGTGACCCTTGAGAGTAGATTGCATAATTTTTCGATGGAGGAATATGTAACGGAGCTTGCGGAGGTGTACTAACAAATGGTGCTTGATACTGCATACCACCATGGACCATCCCACTGGAATGGCTCTGTGTGCTTGACACCGGAAGATAATGCATCGGAGGAGGAGGTAGTTGCCCCACCGGATTGTATTGACTGCCTAATTGTTGGAATGATAGATTTAATCGGTCAGAAACCATTGGTTGATCACGATTCCAATCTTTCGATGGAGCTTCTCCATTGGACAGTTCAACGGATTGGTGACTTTCAAAGGCAGTAGGTTGAGAACTTGTAGGGAGCAAGGAGGCCAGAGTGGCTAAAAGCTCAGGTGTTAGGCTAACCCCGGATTGAGGCATTGCAGTGTTAGGTACAGAAAATGGCTCGCTAGAAGGACCAAGCATTGATTTTGGGGGAGGCTTTGATTCTTCCTGCATACCTCTGTTGTAATCAAACACAGCTCGATCTTCCCTAGCAGCATACAAACCGTGATGGGAATTGGCAGGTGAACTCTGAGATTTATCTATATACGATTGAGAAATGGGATGAGATTCTTGTCTATATGATGCTACAGCAGGAACCTGTGGTGGGGGCAACTTGAGAACAACACCATATAACCGTTCTGGGCCCGACACTTTGAGCACATCAGTTAAGAAATCCGATGGAGGAACCAAAAATAAAGTGGTTCCATCGTCTAATTTTGCGACACCTGCTCGGTTCTTTGAACCAAGGTAGCGGAGAAATTCAGTAAAAGACGCGAAATCATCTTCGCTGTCTGGTAAGAAGAAAACTATTTCAAATCCAATGGCTTCAGTGTAATGTTTGGCAAGCATATCCAAACCCGTTCTTGCTGAACAATTGACGGTCTCAGGGCTATTAACCATTCGAAAAACCGAGAATCAGCAATCAAAGAGCAGTATTATCAATGAGGCGAATCAACACTACTACATCCAGTTTGAGATCAAAAAGAAGACAATACACAGATTACCTAAAATATCATATCTAAAAGAATGAACAGATAGATAACTTCTCATCAACGAACTACATAACTTCCTACAGAAAAACAGAAAGGCGAAAAGGTTACTCACATTTCTGCTTCAATCCCCTTTCCGATAGGTACACAACGAGCATGACAAACAGGAGTTCCACCTTTGGCAATGATTCCTCTCCATATGAAATCAGTATCAGGAAAGCCACGACCACGCCTCGCAGCAACTGAACCACGCCCATATGACCTGTTGAACGTAGTGACACGATCATCTACACCCATCGAAGGAAAAGCATCCACTGATCCATCTCTACGGGTTCTTTTGGGTTCTCTTTCCAACTGAGCAGGGTCATATCCTTCCCAAGAACCAAGGTTTGATCTAACGGGTAGCCTTGTATTTGGTGCAGGAGAGGGGAGTATTCCAGCGCCAGTTGGAGATGGCCTTCCCCAGCTTCCTTTCGTACCAACCACACCACTATGTGAACGTTCAACGCTTCCTCGAAAGGGCCTCATAGGGCCAAGAATCCCGCTAGAATGTGGTGAAGACGTGAATGGAGGATCATTGACGAACATCTCAGGCCTTGATTGTTTGGCACCAGAATGACAACCAGTATCATCTCCTCGTCCAAGGGGAATGTCATCGTTTGTGTACATAATTGTAATTCTTGGATTGTTGAATAACCTTCCCTGTAGTCCTTCCTTAGCACAGCGGGCTTCGTCAACGCTCCTAAACTCCACAAGCGAAAAATGCCTTGATGGGTAACTAATACATCTCTCAATCTCACCAAAGAGTATCATACTGTTGTGTAGCATCTGTTCGTCAATCTGTACAGAAGGAGGGTATCCAATCCGCAATACATTACTTGGTTGGCCGCTTCCTTTACCATCTCCAAATGAGTGAGGGTACTGTTAAGCATATTACAATCAAACCTTAGAAACTTGGCGAGAACAAGGGTTTGTCGTAAACTCTTACAATAATGAAACGTAAAGCCTATAAAAAGTAAACATATCACCAACAAAAAAAGAAATCTAACCTGTTGTTTAGCACTCAAACTGCCATCCCTGCCATCACTAGAGCCAGGCCATGGTTCCTAAAGAGAGAGAAAAGTGTTACATGGTTTCGAAATGCAAAAGAATCAAATAGATTCTGCAATGATGCACAAGAAAGTTTCTAGCCACGGAAGTCATATCAAACTCATGAAACTTAAAGCACTCGTTTGCAATTTCTGACAAAAGGAATACTAAAGCAAATTCATACGTTAGTATTTAACTAAGACGACAAATGGATGCTTACTTTCCGTGGCCCTTGTGATCGAAGAAAATCAACTCGCAAATAGCTGCCACCCATTCTCTTTCCGTTCATGCTCTTAGCCTGTATGGCATCGTCAATGTCATAAAAGTCAATAAAGGCTGTCTTGCGTTCCAAAAGAAACCTGAAATCTTCGATTTTCCCAAATTTCATGAACTCTGCCTCCAGGTCATCCTTTGAAACACTTGGGCTGATTCCCCCCACCCAAAGACTCTTACAAGGCTTTGCCTGCAAACAGTTAAGTTCCATGAGAGCCAATACGGTATATCGTAAAGTTGAGATGCATACGTAGCTGTCACGAAGAGAACTCTTTACATATAAAAACACTAAAGAAAAAATCACACTTGAGTTAGAAATCCACAAGAACACAAAACACAGAACCATTGTCGTCAATTCATATCAGCTGCTAACCTAAACACAAAACGATACTTCAGAAGAACCATTCCGTAATTACAAGGAGAATCACGTCCTCCTCAAAATCGGCAACACCTTAGTTGATCATTCCACATTATGCTCGCGTTTAAATATACAAGCATCTAACACTCAGCTGAGATTGGAGCAAAAAGCAAAGATGCTGACATATCATTCAAATTGGTGAAATAAAAAACCATCCACCATGCGGGTATAACCTCAAGATTATATCTCTGATGGCTAAACGTGTTACGAGGATTGTATTATCATGCAAATGCCATCACTTGCGTTGATTATCTGCACCTTCTCCAACTCCCCAGTCATAACTTGAGATCTAGAGTAGCATAGCTTAGGATACTGAGTGATACCTATCACTGGAGCTCGATTTGCGAATTTAGAATGCGAACATTCGTGTCAAGAGTTGTGGGTACAAAAGAGCTGCAAAAACTCAATTTTGCTACTATTTTTTGGGTTCATACTCAACTTTGAGAGATTGACATATAGCAAACTGTATCTGGAACGAGCCTCCTGAAATCACAGATCCCTGAAACCGCTTTCATGACATTGACATGATCAAGAACCTGAACAGAGTGATTTATGTCGACGTCGCTGATCCAAAGACCAGTTAGAGAGAGACCAAAGAACCGCAAGCAGCCATTATGGAATCAATATGGCTGCAGCTCAATATGGATATGAGTTTACGGTGGAAGACGAGTTTGATACACATTTGCTTTCTTGTTCGTGATTCGTAGTGTGTGATTTCTCATGAAGCAACCCAACTGAACGCGTTGAGAAAGTTAATTGGAGTAGCGGGCCACAACTCACAAACCATGAATCTGGGTTCAAAATTTGATAGGGCACATATGCACTAAACACGACTAGATGTAACAATTTCACTACTAAGACAAAAGCATCAAGATGAGTGTAATCTTAAGAGTATGATGAATCCCCAAAATCGATCTAAAACCATAAACAAACGGTAAAAGAAGCTAAGGAAGAAGAAACTAAAACAGAAACCTAAGAAAACGCAGAGATGAGAACGAACCGGTCGAGCGAATTCGATCTTAATCTGACTCCCATTCAAATAAGAACCTTGAAGCGCTTCCTTGGCCGCCACAGCTTCTTCAACACGCCTGTAGTATAGAAACGCGAAGCTACGGGATGAGTATACCATGATTCTGTCGATCTCACCAAACCTTGCAAACAAATCGACTACATCGGATTCCGTAGTCTCTGCCGTCAAACTACCAACCCATAGATTGTTCGATTGAAACCCAGATCCGTCTGGCTCTCGTCCTCTCCAAGGCTTCATCACTGGAGCCATCACCACACCCACACCACTCTTTCTTCTTCTTCTTCTTCTTCCACTCACCGTTGAATTGGAATCCCCGTAAATGTCTTGAAGGTGTTGGAAGGTTGAAGATAACCCAACCAAAGAGGCAAAGCAAAAATTAACGACTGCAATTTCTCCGAAACGACGACGTTCGTTGTCTACTTCACCAACGACTTGCAAAACGACAGCGTTTTAACGGAAAGTTTTACTAATTTGTTTCGAGATTTCAAGTATGATTAGTTTCGTTGTTAACAACAACTCACGGCCAAAGCCACATAGATATAACTGATGTGCGTGCTTAATTCTCATACGCACACAACTCTGAGATCTTTCGAGATCTATATATTACTAATCGGATAGCAAAATACAAATCCATTCTCTCATAATAGTATTCAAACAAAGAAACTCAAGGAAAGTCTGATTCATAGTAATTCAAAAGACAGAGAGCAGAGAGAAAAACAAAATCTTCTAAAGACAAAGGGGTATATAAAAAACTTCCGACACAGTTGGGAACCATCATGACAGATACTGAGATATTCAAAGGTCTTGAACACTCAAACCTGAAATCAAGTAACAGACAAATTCAACTCAGATAAAATGAAATTTCCAACAAAAAAATCACATTACTGATAGAAGAACCAGAAAAAACTTAAGGGAGGCAAAATTCTAATAGTATTGTGATTAACATGTGTGTAATTAAGGCTTTACTAAAATTACCTAAATCCTATTAGGCTTCAAATACCAAAAATCCAACAACTATCATGATACTAAAACATTCAAGAGATAGAAGTTCTAAAAACTTGAGTATCCATCCATACGCAACAAACTCTAACAATTTTATGATATAGCTAGAGAAAGAGATGAGATAAAATTACCCGGAGGAAGAGACTGCTTCAACTTATCAGCCTTCTCTTGGTCGAAGACACATAGTGTGTAGAGGTACCTTGAGCACCTGACTTTGAACTTAACAATGTCCTTGCTTCTCTTAATCTTCACAGACCTAGCATCCTTCCTTCTCGCTGTCAAAAGGAAGTCCTTGATTTCGTGGATTTGCTTCGGCTGCACACATCCAAAATCAAAAAACAATCCCACTTTCATTTCAATACAAATTCATAGACCCAAAATGACTCAGCAACAACAACTCACAACAATACTTTAAGAAAATGTTTGTGCATGAAGAAACTTAAAACCAATCGATCAGTAACGAGAACGAACACTTAATCTACTTAATCTACTACAAAACTTAAAAAATCCTAGTGACGAACGAGAAGAAACAATCAAAATTCAAAAGACTAACTCCGCAAAGGATTCGATTACAAAATAACGTTAAAGAACTACGAAGACAGTGATATCAAAAACGGAGATGATATGAAATCAAACAGATAAATCTTCTACAGCCTCACGGAATAATGAAAAGAACTGATAGAGAGAGAGACGACGACGAATTTTTTACCATTGTCGGATCTGATTTTGGTGGCTGCAACTTTTTTCTTCTTCTACTCAGCAAAAAGGAAGAACCCCAGCGTCGGGAACTAATAGAGTAACCCTAAATATGAAGAAAACCCTAGAGTGTCATATATGCGAATTTCCAAATATACCCTTTAGATAGGCCCAGTAATCCGACAATATCGCTATTGGGTTTTTAGTGGCCCAACCCAAGTAGTTTTTTTTTTGTCTTTCGAGCAGACAGAAGTAGAAAAAGGGGTTTGTATTTGGAAAAAAACATTAAGCGCCACTGATTGGGGGTTTTCCCGCGCCACTAAAAAAAAAAAAGAAAACTCTTAGTCTTCCTCAAAAAGCCCTAACCTAGTTCTCGCTTTCTCGCTGTCTCTGCAGTTTTGTATTCCAAAATTGATTTGGTTTCTCTGATTTATATATATAAATATTACTTTCGATTCGATAAACCCTTGTCTCACAAATCGTGTCAGTCTCCATACCTCTGGCTTGTTTAGGGCTACTGCTTAATTTTAGTGGGTAGTTTGGAATCGGGTTGCTAAGAAGGGGGGAATCAAATGTTTTATTCACAGACGTTATTGGCTCGAAAGGGTCCGTTGGGTACGGTGTGGTGTGCCGCTCACGTGCAAAACCGTCTTAAGAAGCCTCAGTACACCGCCATCAACATCCCCAAAACTGTTGGTTCGTCTCTCCTCCCTTCTATTTTCTTGCTTTTCTTTTTCCAAAGTTCGTTTTTTTTTTTTTTTAATCCCCTCTGATTGTATCCAATTCGAAATTTCACTAATTCTATAGTTTTGATTGCTTTGACATGGGCATTCACCAAAGTTTATATTTTTACCCATTCTAGTGGTTGAAATCCTCACAATTTCGCCTGAGTAGTTGCTGTTTTGATTAAAGTTTTTGACTTTTCTCTGCTTTTGATTGGTTATACGATCTTAAGATTGTTGATTAATTGTGTTGGTCTATGCAGATAGTATAATGTTTCCAGAGGTACCATTGGCATTGAGAACGTCAAGTCACCTTCTCCTTGGGGTTGTGCGTATATATTCAAAGAAAGTTGAGTATCTTTACAATGACTGGAGTCACCTTAATACTTGGGTTGCTAAAGCTTTCGTCTCTACTCAAGTTGACTTGCCCGAAGATGCCAGACAAGCCCCGCCTGAGTCTGTGACTTTGCCTCAAGCACTAAATTTGGACGAGTTCGACTTGGGAGATAACACTATCGACATGTATTCACTTTTTTTCTTCTTCATGTTTGATCTGTTATAAAGCTTTACTAGAGTTTGACTTGGAAAGATAACATTTTTGTTTTCTTGTCCAATCATAGGGATATCGATAATCATACCCGGAGTGAGGAAGATATCACTCTCACAGGTACCTTTTACTTGTTGTTTTTTTCTTGGTTGTAGATGCAGCTTACCATGATTTAGAGGTGTTTCTGATGCTGATCCTGATGCTTCTTTTGCAGATCAAATTCCTACTGGCGTTGATCCTTATGTTGCTGTCACATTCGACGAGGTGAGATTACCCTCTTGCTTCTTATCACTTTGAATTTGATTCTGACCACTGCTTTTCATGTCTCCGGGAACGTGTTATTGAATGAAAGTTTAAGTGTTCTTCTTGCAGGACATCATCTCAGAATCTATGCTGATGGATTTCGAGTGAGTCTCTTCATAGAGTTTTGATTTCCTCTACTACACCTTGCACTTACTCTTCTTTGACTGTTCAATGATATGCTTCTAATGTGGTTACTTTCTTTTAACGATTTGAGCAGCCAACCCACAGAACCTATGAGTGGGCATATTGGAGAAACTGATGTTGAAATGGCTTCTGAGGCAAGATCAGAAAATGAGCCAAGAGACTCCAATTATGCTCCAGATATAGGAACCTATAGTCCTCGCAACGCCACAGAGGAATTCCCTGAAGTTCAGGATCCTCCTAGACAAAGTAACTTGGCAGAAGAGCTCAATCCCACTACTGAGAGAAGCGATGCCAATTCTCCTAGAAGTATTCCAGAGATTGAGATAAGGCGTGATGCTGCACACGAATTAAGCCCTGCGTCCCATCCATCATTTGCTGCAGAACAACAGAATGTCAGAATTGAACACACTGAGTCTTTAGATGATTCTTTGAAAGACAAGGACCCCACTATCCCTAGTATTGATGAAGAAATCTCAAATCTTAGAAGGGATTCTGCATTTGAGCTTCGCTCGGAGTCTCCAAGTTTTGCTGGTTCTGAAGAAGAACGTGCAGATTTTGGTGAGTAAACAACATAGTCTTATATTTTTAACCATTACATTCTCTACATTATTATTGGTTTTAAACACTTTTTTTATATGTTAGTGCATCCATCACCTCAATTGGTGCTTCAGCCTACTCCTCCTCCCCCACCACAAAGAAGGCCAAGGAAGAGGAAGCTCTTTGATAAGGTCACAGTATTAACCAACAGGTAATAACTTTTCCGTTGCTTCATGTGACTTTGATTATTTCATTACCTTTTTTGTATGTACTGATCAAAGAATACGTACAGGATTATAAAACAAAGGCTCGAGGATCCTAGTGATACACTTCGTGAGAAAAATAAAATGCCTTCATCTAAAGTAAATGTCTGGAGACTGAATAATCAGTTGAAGAAGGATCGAACATTTAGTGATCCCTTACTTACTGGTAAGTTTCAATTGTTTCTTCATTTTCGTCACTTTCGCCTTCTTTTGTCCTTTGTTTTTGAAAAAAAGATGATTGCCTGTGTATCTGCAGGCTTCTCAGATGTTTTACGCAGTGTCTTTGAAAAGGACTATGTAGCTTCAAAGCCATATCTTGCTGTTTCTAATGAAAATGTTCCAGAACGTTCACCTGTATCATCTCCTATTCGAGAAGCTGAAACCGAAATTAATCCAGTCTCTCCAATGCCAGAATCTGTGGTTCCTGATTCTACGAATCCAGACAATACAGTTCAGCTGTCTCCAGCTCAGCAAACTGAAGATGTCCAAGACTCTGCAGGCCCTCCACCTGCGCATGCAGAGTCTGTAGCAACAGAAGCACAATCTCCTCAGACATTTAATAATAATGATGACATGGGATTTGAACATTTAAGGGATGGTGGTTTCCCTGTGCACATGCCGTCACCGCCTCCAAGATCTTCACCTTCTAGAACTGATGACTTCAGCACTCAGCATGGAACTTGGGAGACAAGATCTTATAGAACAGAGCCTTCAACTTCCGCAAATCCAGAGGATATGCCTGAACTAAGAAACTTGGGGCTTTCACCTGTTTCTGAAATGACTGACGAGGTTTGTTTTCACGTTTTTGCGTGTTGATGTTTTTACCATTCTTGGTGCTTCACTAACTTTGATAGCAATACTATTTGTCTGTGCCGTACAGGAGCTTTCTTTCTTGGAGATAGGTGGGAATACCCCCTTAGTATCACCGGCTAGTCAAGATTCTGATGGTTTGACAGGGAGAACAAGGTATATAGATTCCAAAAGCCATGTAGATTTGTAAGAGCCAACTGTTTCTATAATTGCTTATAACATTCATTGAACTTTGCAGAGCCTTGGTTCAGTATCTTAAACAACGTTCTTCAAGTAGTCCCACTTCAAGCCATCCTTCGGGAGATCTAAGTTTGAGCGAGATTTTGGCAGGAAAGACAAGGAAGCTAGCTGCTCGAATGTTCTTCGAGACTTTGGTGAGTGATTCTTGATACATTTGTTTTTAATTCTTTGTATCTCTCTGCACTGCCATTAGTTTAGATGGGTTGTTTTCGAATGACAGGTATTGAAGTCTAGAGGACTTATAGATATGCAACAAGACAAACCCTACGGCGATATTGCTTTGAAGTTGATGCCTGCCCTTTTTTCAAAGGTTCAAACATGAATAAACAATGCTCCTTAGATTTATTTATGTAGAAGTTAGATCCTGGTTAGACGAGGAAGTTACTTCATTCTTAGATCCTGGTTTATTTACATTTTTGTTTAAGTAAAGCTTTACTCGAGAAAATATGTGTGAAGGTCTAAAATCCATCATTAGTCAATACAGTAATTCATATAACTTAAATTCAATGTTGTAAAAAGAAAAGCTTGTCATTCTCTATAATTTTGGAAATGAATTAGTAGCATGGGTTGAGACGGAACTAATCATGGAGATAGAGTCGCTCAGAAAGTCTATCCACTCCCAACTTTTGTTTCATAGAGAAAGTCCTTGAACCCAATTGAATCAAATATATAGATCACCCAAATAATCGGGTACTTGGAGCAGCATCTCTCAATGAAACCATCACGAGTACCATCTGTTAGTTTATAGCTTCCCCACAAAACGCAAAGAGAAGCAGGGGGGAAAGCATGTACCATGTAAAGAATGCAAACAACTACCAGTGGTGTCACTTTTCTCTGTTCGTGTTGAATAGGTCATTGCTAAAGACCCGAGTTAACAAGCCTCTGATGGACATTGGACCGTCATCGTTATGAGAATATTATATCAAAACGAAAATCTAAAAAAACTGTCGGAAAGGAGTATATGCATAGATAACCCCGTGGATCTTTAAATAGCACAACCTTCTTTCAAATCTAAGAGATGACCTACCTGTTCTTAACTTGTTTTTGTTTTGTATATCTTAGTAAGACTATTGAATCTAGAAAGAAAATTAACAGTTATAGGTGGAATCTATCTTAGTCATCAATTCTCTAAGGGACAGGACTACTTGATGTATGGGCCTTTTGGTTTGTCTCGATGAAGTTGATCATACTACTAAATTACTAAATTTGATGTAGAAACTGTTTATTAGTTTGAATGCTTTTTTTTTGGTTTTGTTTATACTTTATGTCAATAGAAAGAAACTAATTGAAAATTGGGTGGTGACCCCAACGTACACACAGGTGGCAAACTACTGAACTAACAATCTCTTATATATTCTCAATTTAGTTTTGAATACTAAATTTTCAAATTTTTGTATTAAATGTAATTAATGTAACAAAGTTAGGGAAATAAAAGGTTACGTACTCATCAATCTATCATTTGATGTTAGAAAGCGACCAACATCGATACAAGTTGACATTCCCTGAAAAATGAATTACAGTGGAAATCTTCTCCTTTGGACGTAAACATGATTACTTTAGCTTTCCTGCGATTGAATATTATGACTTATATTTTTATTTATTCTTGTGCAAACGATTGACACATAAAGAACACTATTTCCTTTATACAAAAGAAGTAAATGGTACACCTGTTCTGAACATGACATCATATGAATATACTTCCTTCTTTTAGTCTCAAGTCTCAACAATGAACATAGACAAAATATATATCTCTTTTTTTTTTCGTCGACATTATACATTTTTCTGTAGCCAAACGATTCGATAACGTAGATATAAGACAGCTAGTCAACTAAATATTGTGATTGAAATGGTCCACCGTTCCAGCCTTATCTTGTGTTATGGAATTTAGAACAACTACATATAGTTACTTCGTTTACATTCATGTATATAAATATATACGGCACGTACATTTGATTCGATTTAAACAAACTAGTTGCCGCCGAGGCAAAAGTAAAGAGATGATATTCTAATCCTACACCACATAATAATGCAAAGAAATTTAAATCACACTAAGAAAGTTGATAAAAACTAACACTAATCACACTTAAGAAAACGAAGAATATAATAGTAGTTTTTCTTTTTGTTTGTCACGGTCGGATAAAATACTAATTGAAAACATAAAAAAAGTTTCACAGCAAATAGGAGAACAAGCACATTTCTACAATTAAGGTACGTGGGTCGTGGGTAGCTTTGTATATCGTTGAAGATTCCACGTATGGAGCTCAGGAATCTTAAAAGAGAATCCGAATCTAGAAAGACAAAACGGACGGTCAGGATTCTCTCTATATCGACTTTAGGAATCTGTTTTAAGGAGAATAACATATTAACATGTAACGACAAGAAGAAGTGGAATCATTCGTGACATAAGCGCCCATATTTTAATATTTTAATGTATAGTTTTAAAATACGTTAGGGCAGAGTGCCAGAATAATTTGGTGTATAGTTATTATATAAATGCCCCTGGCAACACATACTTTGTCATCTCGAAGCATCTATGTATAATATATGTATGTATGTATTAATATTTCACGTAATCCTCTTTAAATAAGTTCTAAACCACACTAACCTCGATAAAAGGTTCAATGAATAAGTCAGTTTTTATAAAATTAGCGTGTTCTCATTTTTTGGGTGAAGAAGATTTTTCTACCGATCGCGCCGTTTTAAGTATTGATCGATAATACTGACTGTAGCACCTCCATCTCCATGCATGAATCATATGTGTAGCCGTGTAGCTAGGATGTGTTAGGAGATAAACCATAAGAAAATTACTTAACGGAGAAATTGTTTTGAACTTTTTATTTTTAAAAAAGCTTTTTATCCGTATGTATATATGTTTTGAGTTGAAGGTTATAAATTAGTTTGATGTTTGTTATTGCTTTTATAATGTATACTCAGATTTGGTACTGTGCATTATTGATGGGTAACAATTTAGAATATGTCTTAAATATTTAAGGATAAAGAAGAAATTAAAGATTACGACACTATATGGATACGATCACGTATTTGTGCACAAGATTTGATGATATCCAATTTTCTTTTCAACGACGAGAACAAAATTCTTGTGCTGATATTTTAGCAAAATCAGTGATTATTAGTTATCAACCATATGCCTTTGAATCACAATTGTCCATCCTTTTTATACTCTGAATGCCTGAATCTCTGATGTAAACACAGATTTTAACTTTGGTTTTTAATAAAGTCATGTTGGAAGGAAAAAAAAATGAAGAAGAAATTAAAGAGTAAGAAGACGGCCGGGGGAGTCTCGATTAAGATCAATACTAGTATTATACTCCCATTTGCAATGAACAATTATTATTTGTATTGAAGTAGTAGTTTTGGTCGTCTACTAGCTATTCTTAAATCTCTGCCGACAGACGCTCCAATACAATGGGAGATCCAAAGCAATTTTTTTAATGAGTATTGTATAAATGTGGTCCATTTACTTTTCTTAAAACAAAAGCACCGTTTAACCCCAAAAAAAAAGAACTGGCTTGGGTTCAAGGATAATCCTTGCTTATTACAAGTAGTGTGCAGAATAATTAAATTGCATCAACCAAAAGTACATACATTAAAAAATAAAAATGATCTAAGCAGACCACAAAAATAAGGAGTAATTGAAAGTGTGGTGTTTTCGTTACCCTCACAACAGCACATAAACATAATAATTGGAAATGATCATATTTGGTCCTCCCATTTGCTATGGTGTTGAACAATTCTTATTTATCTGCCGACAGACACTCCTATACTATGGGAGATATATAGATCTACGTCAAATCTTAGACTGACTATTAATTAAAAACAAAACTGTATAAAATTGACCGGTAACCTGATTTATTAAAATTGAATTACAGTAAGTGTTATAATATACTGTAAATTGCAGTAAAAATTATGTGGTAAAAACGGCAGTTTGATTTAGTAAATTTGCTGTAAAAATATGAGTTAGTTTTAAAAAAAATAACTGACGGGTAACATTTATAATGTATCAAAACTAAATTAAATATAATTTTTTTTAATAATGACATTTATAAATTTAATAAATAAAATGTTACTTTAAAAATAAAAATAGTTAACATGTATATTTGGTAATAGTTTTAGGCACCCATATATGTTTTAACAAAAATATATATAAATATATATATATATATATATTTCAGTTTTGTGGAAAATATATATATATATATATATATATTTCAGTTTTGTTTGAAATAGTCAAGATTAAAAATGAAAATCGTTGACAAGATTAAAAATGAAAAAAAAATTGTTTTAAAAAAATAAACAAATCGTGGGAAGTAATTAAAAATGTAAAGGAAAATTAAAAAGCTTCTAACTCAACTCTAATGCATGAAATTTTCCATGATGTTGAATAATCTGTTGAATTAACAATTTTACAAAGAGCATAACTCAAAGTTGTAAATCAACTACAACATATTGTAATTCAACTTCAACTTAAAAAAATATATATATATTCATGATTGGTAACATTTTTTGAGTTATCTATAAATAAAGTCTTATCTTAATGGTAACTCATGTTACCAATCAGAGCCAAAATGACTTAGGTTTATCGATTTAGAATGATGCTGATTCTTGCTTATGACACAGTCGGTAATGTTAAAAATAATTAAATTGAATAAACAAACTAAATGCAAAAAAACCAAAAAAAGAATGACATAAGCAGTAAAGAAAAATAGTACTCGAGAAACATATATATACTGTTGGTCATTAAGCTCACAAGTAGCATAGCAAAACTGTTAAAGATCGTTTTAGTGACACAATTGTAACAATTAATGGCAACAAATTATGAATTGTAACTATTTTTGTCCAAATATAACCGTTTTTTTTTGTCATTTAAAAATTGGCAAGAAATGGAGTTTTGTTTCTATAAAGAAAGAGTAGAAAGTGACAGCTCTCTAATAAGAGTGTCGCGCGTCAGAAGATTACGCAATTTTTATGCCTTCCGGATCTATGCTAATCTCCACGTGTCATTTTCTTCTTCACTGTCGATTCAGTTATCCTTTCCTTAATCTATTTTTAATTGGGCTAGAGTTTTCAATATATTTTTTTTTAAATAATAATAATATAAAACCTACTAATATATCTACGGTTTTAAAGTATTCTGAAATATCTATGTATGATTAACAAGCACTATGATTCTATGAAAGATTGTGTGCCCTAGTTTTGAGTTTCACAATGAAAAATAAATACGTTATAACAAAAAAACCATCTAGTAAGACTATCTAACATCGAGTTTTTGTCTTTGCTTTTTTTTTTTTTATGTACTAAAAAGTCAATATCAATTTCCTCAAAAGTTATTATTTTATTATTCATCAATATTGATTTTTCCAGTTACAGGCTTTAAATCATGCACAACACAAAATATTTTATTAAAAAGTCACTTTTTTAAGGAAAAAAAAAAGAGAGAAGAAAATCCAATAATAAATCACTTTAACTTTTCTCATTACGTCATCCGTGGTGGTGGGGACGATTAGGACGCATCGTTTATTTTTATTTTTACGGCTCAGTGTACTCACGCCACGCACGTCAAAACCAGAGTATAAAATAAAATATTATACTAAATCGCGTTTTAAAATCACGATTCCAAGAAAGAAGAAAAAAAAAAAACATTTTTCACCATCCCATCTTTAAAAACTAAAACAAAAAAGCTCAAGAGTCTCTCCTCCATTAATGGAACCGTTTCTCTCTCTCTCTCTTTAGTGCTTGCTTGCTTGCTGATGTTAGCTCCCACGAGCTTCAGAGTAAGCTTCTACCGCAATTCCCTCTAACTGAACCAAATCGGCTTTTACTATTTTAGTATTTTTTTTTCCCCCATACTACAAAGTTTCCTCTTTTATCATTACTCTGTGTGGCTTCAACTCTCTCTGCTCCCACAATACAATACACCCACTCAAGTTTCAACCTTTCTACACTTTCTTATATCTTCTTGCTCCAGGTTCGGTTCTAACACTCAGAATTTGCTTCCTTGTCTTGTGGGGTTTGTTTACTTTTTGCAATTCAAGGACCTGGAAATATTTTGAGTTCCTCTTATATGTGCAAAGTTGTTAGGTGTTTAGGATGTTCCACAATGGGATTTGGGAAATATATAATATATATATATATATATATATATATTTGTCCTTGCGGTGAAGTTTGTCCTGTTTCGTAATCTGGTGTTTGTTGATTTCTTCCATGTGTAGGAAACTAGGAATGGTTGCTGTTGATAAACATTGAATCTGCTGCGTGAGGTTTTTCATTTAAAATATAAAAAAAAAAGTCACTTGCTTTAGCCAATCTAATTTAGTCAATCAAAAAGAGAAATGGAGAATCCATCAAGAGAAAAAGGATTCTGTTTTCCAGATACTCCAGTTGAAGAAATGGAAATGGATGGTTGGATTAAGAGTTTGATATTCGAAGAAGATATGTTAAGCTCCTCATCTTCAACTTCAGAGCTTATGAACTTCGAATCTTTTGCTTCTTGGTGCAACAACATCCCTTCTGCTGCTACAGATATCTTGTTCTCTCAATACGGCTTATCCACCTCTCAGTCTACTACATCTTTTGGAGGCCACTCATACGTTGGCGAGAAACGACCTGTACATGAGATGAGTTCTCAGTTTCATTGCCTGTCTGATACTGAAAAGATTACCGGTAAACGAATCAGAGGTAATAATACTAATCAGACGAGTAGTTTAACCACTGGGGCTGTAGATTACAGTGTTGTTCCAAGGTCGTTGAGTCACACTCTTGATGATAAGATGATCAAGGCATTAAGTTTGTTTATGGAGTTCTCTGGAGAGGGTATTCTGGCGCAGTTTTGGACTCCTATCAAGAAAGGAGATCAGTACATGCTTAGTACTTGTGATCAGGCGTACTTGCTTGACTCGAGGCTATCTGGATACCGTGAAGTCTCGAGGAACTTCACTTTCTCTGCTGAAGCGAATCAATGCTCTTATCCAGGTCTTCCAGGTAGAGTCTTTATCTCTGGAGTTCCTGAGTGGACATCAAACGTGATGTATTACAAAACCGCTGAATATTTAAGGATGAAGCATGCACTAGATAACGATGTCCGTGGTTCCATTGCTATTCCTATCCTTGAAGCATCTGGTTCATCTTGTTGTGCTGTCCTGGAACTTGTGACATGTAGGGAAAAACCCAACTTTGATGTGGAGATGGACTCTGTTTGCCGTGCTCTGCAGGTTAAATCCCCTTCTCTCTCTCGTTCTTCTCTTTTTGTGTGCTTGTTATTGTGGGAATTATGTCTTTTATCTACTCGAATGCAGTGGTTGGTGTTCTTCATTAGTTGACAACTTCTCTAGAATAAATGAGACAGTAATCGTGATGAATTGATTCATGTTTTTGTCTTATTTTGTCAGGCCGTGAACTTACAAACATCAACTATTCCTCGTCGTCAGGTACATTTGAACCAAAAACAAGTCAAAATCAGATTCTTTCTTGTTTTGTTCTTGTGCCTCAATTCCAATACTGTCTTTTGTTTTTCAGTACCTTTCGAGTAATCAAAAAGAAGCTTTGGCTGAAATAAGAGATGTTCTCCGAGCAGTGTGCCATGCACATAGTTTGCCTTTAGCACTAGCTTGGATTCCCTGCAGTTACTCCAAGGGAGCGAACAATGAGTCGGTAAAGGTTTATGGAAAAAATTCAAGGGAAACCTCTCTTCTTTGCATAGAAGAAACAGCATGTTATGTGAATGATATGGAAATGGAAGACTATGTGAATGCATGTTTGGAGCATAATCTGAGAGAAGGGCAAGGAATCGTTGGCAAAGCACTCATATCAAACAAGCCGTCTTTCTCATCTGATGTAAAGACATTTAATATCTGCGAGTACCCTCTTGTTCAACATGCCCGAAAGTTTGGTCTTAATGCTGCAGTTGCCACCAAACTGAGGAGCACATTCACCGGTGACAGTGATTATATACTGGAGTTTTTCTTACCTGTAAGTATGAAGGGAAGCTCAGAACAACAACTTTTGCTGGACAGTCTCTCGAGCACGATGCAGAGACTATGTCGGACTCTGAGAACTGTTTCAGATGCAGAATCAAATGAGGTTATGGAAGTTGGATTTCATGGTGGAGAAACGTCAAATCTCCCACAGGCTACTACTGTATCTGAAGAAAGCTTTCAGACAACATTTCTGGATACTGACGTCAACTCTACTACAAGTATCTTCTCGAACATGTCCTCTGATAAAACCAATGATATAGCAGGCTCTCAGGGAACTCTTCAACAGGTATATGATGTATCTAATTCTTTTATTCTCTACATTTGAATTTGATTATGGCTTGTAGATGTCTTGAATTGGGTTAAAACATGTTTTGTAGGAAATTAGCGGAACAAAAAGATCAGAGAAGAAGAAAAGCAGTACAGAGAAGAATGTGAGCTTAAATGTACTCCAGCATTACTTCTCTGGGAGCTTAAAGGATGCTGCAAAAAGCCTTGGTGGTGAGAACGAGTGTTCATTGCTTGTTTCCCTGACAAGCTATTTAATTGCTGACTTGGATGCTTTTTCTTTTTCTTTCTTTCTGCAGTTTGTCCGACTACACTAAAACGGATTTGTAGACAGCACGGAATCATGAGATGGCCATCTCGCAAGATTAACAAAGTGAATAGATCTCTAAGGAAAATACAGACAGTGCTTGACTCTGTCCAAGGTGTAGAAGGAGGACTGAAGTTTGACTCGGTAACAGGGGAATTTGTAGCAGTTGGCCCTTTTATACAAGAATTTGATACTCAAAAGAGTACTTCTTCTCATCATGAAGATGTATTTGTAAGAAGCCAAAGTGGTATGGATGAAGATGCGTCATTAGAGCCTTTAACAGTTATATCTCATGATGGTGGCGGGGTTAAGTTGGAGGAGAGTGTTGAAACAAACCAAGCAGGACCAGGTAATTATAACTATATATATAAACCGTTTTTGGAGGAGTTGGTAGAATGTGAATAATCTAATAAGCTATAATCATTGTGTTCAGGATCCTTGATGGAGCCATGGACATGGATAAGCAAACAGTCTGGCTTGAACTATAGTGATGATATCGATATAGGAAAAAGGAGTGAAGAGGTAAAGAAGGATAAAGACCTTTGTGTTCGTAGGTGCTTGAGCTCTCTAGCACTTGCAGGTGATGGAACGAATACAAGAACCGAACGCGGTAATGGAATTGTAGAACCAAACCAATCCATATCTAGCAGCATGTCGGATTCGTCAAATAGCTCGGGAGCAGTTTTGCTGGGAAGGTCATCTACTTCCATGGAAAAAAATTGGAACCAAATAAGAACTCATAACAATAGCGGAGAGAGCGGATCAAGTTCAACACTGACAGTAAAAGCCACTTATAGAGACGACACTGTACGTTTCAAGCTTGATCCATATATTGTTGGGTGTTCTCAGCTCTACAGAGAAGTGGCTAAGCGCTTCAAGCTGCAAGAAGGCGCCTTTCGGTTGAAATACTTGGATGATGAAGAAGAATGGGTGATGTTGGTCACAGATTCTGATCTCCACGAATGCTTCGAGTTATTAAACGGTATGAGAAAGTATACAGTGAAGTTTCTGGTCAGTGATTTGCCTAGCACCGCAATGGGAAGTTCCGCAGGCAGCAACGGTTGCCTCGGAACAGGCTCCTAGCATCAGTTTTATTATGCTATATATATGTACACATAATCTCTGTTTGGTCTGCCATTAGAACCCATATAGAAAGAAAGAAAAAAAAAATGAGTGCAGTGGAGTTGAAGAATGTATATAAACAAAGAAAGACAGATATATTTTGGTTTCAAACAAGTTGTATAGAAGTAAAGTCTTTGAATATTTCGAAAGTTCAAAATCACAGAATCCATCAAAGAAGCAGAGTATTCCAGTGGAGTCTACTTAACCAAACCAACCCAACGCTTAAGCTTAATATATCAGCAAACTGCAGCTGCTCCATGTGCAACCGTAGACCCCAATAGTTCAAACTTTTGATTTTTCCTTTTGTATGTAAATATGTTTCCCGGTTCGATGTTGCCAGATTAGTATCCTGGAGTACTCTTTTGTTAATAGGGTAGAAGCATGTGGGTCAATTGACCCTGGTGAAATTTTAAATTTAGTTGAATTTTTAGGAAAAAAATCAAATTGATCCTGATAAAATAGCAAAATTGACCCCTGTAAAAAATTTAATAACACAATTGACCTCTTAAATTATATTTTGATCCTGATGAATTGAATTCCTAGCTCCGCCACTGTTTGTACGTGGTTTGGGTTTTAATTTTCTTAAGGTTTTTAAATTTCCATTTATGGCATGGAATTGTGTATCTAGATATATAATCTCATGCTCTTTGTCCAAAAAAAATTAAAAAAATAAATAAATAATCTCATGCTCATATATGCTTCTCATGAATATTTAGTAAAACAAAATGAACACCCCACGATTCATTCTTACTGCTGATCATGATGTTTGGGAGGCGAATACAAAAACAAAGGAAGTTAGAATACGTCATTCGTCATTTAATTACTCGTGAGTATTTTGCTCTTGCTTTGATCATGATCCTTAATTTGCGTTTAATTTGCGTATTATCTTTCCTTGTGCAACATATATCACGTAAAATCCATGCACGTATAGTAGATATGTTTGTGATCTAATTCGCAAGATACAATGTTTAACTTAAAAACCAAACATCAATATAAATAAATTTCAAGTGTAATGGATTGATCTCACTAAATATAAAGGGAAAAAAACAATAGAAAAAACTGGTACTAAAGAAATCATAATTAGATGGCCAAAGTACTCAATGTCGTCATATTAATTCTACTCGTATTCATGATAACTGGTAAGTTATACATTTCTCACACAATAACTATACTATTAATAGAAATGGACAAATGGTTCATACTTCATAAATATATATAGGGGAGTTATCAAATCGTTAAGAAAATTTAAACTACAAATTTTTTGTATTATTCTAATAATGTAGAGAGCAACGCAGCAGCATCAGCATGTCTCAGTTTCATAGGTGAAGGGCCACCAGGTACGACACTAGCTCCATGTGTAAACGACGCATGTAAAACCACATGTGAAAGCGTCTATCCAACGTCTTGCTCTGGACGCTGCGAGAGTCATCAGGGGGGCGTCCATTGTCACTGTTATGGACCTTATGGTCCATGAGCATGACTCGAGATAACAAAATAATTAGGAATGAGAATATTCAAATGTATAAGGGACGATACAAAATAAGAAAGGAGAATATTCAATTCAATATATATATATATATATATATGTTTCTTTTGTTTGCTCCTTTGTAATTTATAGACATATATATATATATATATATTTTGTTTGCTCCTTTGTAATTTATAGACATATATATATATATATATATATATATATTATCAGGAATCAGGATATATATCGAAGTTTCAATCGGCTTATGAGTTATGACCCTCTTTTTTTAAAACTATCAATGAGATCGACTAACCAATGTCCGGTGATCCATTCATAGTGAGACTTTGATGACTTTTTACAGTTTTGCTAACCAAATTGTAAAATGAGAACCGATGTGTGTTTTCAACTTGTCAAGTAATAATTAAGTAGCTTGAATCTCCTTGATCGGCTTCGGATATCTATTAATTAGGTTTATACATATAACTCTTTGGTGCCGCCTTGTCATCGATAATTAGTTATTCTCTCTTATCTTTTATTTTTTTTAAACCTAAATTGTTGTAATGGCATGATGCATGCTTTCATTTTTCAAAATATGGCATGATCACATGTTTCGGTAAAATGTTTGTGATTGACATTTAAATGGCAGTCCTTATGAACAACAAATACATGTTAGTTTATTTTGACTTTTCAGTTATTTGTCTATTAAGATTGTCAAAAACTAGAACAAGATTAACCAATCGATAATTGCAAACTTTAGTTTTTATTTTTTTTTAGGTTATAGAAAGCATCTCTATTAAAAAGACCCAATTATAATAAATAAAACTACAAGCAGCATATGTAAGACGCAAAATATACATGTAATATATACAAGAAATACAAAACTATATGGATCATATTTGTAAATAAACTGAAAACATAAAAAAAAAATTACTGTCTATCTTTTTTTTTTTGTCTAGGTTTTTATTCTTCTGCAATTTTGATTCTAGGAGATAGATATTCTCTTCATTGTTCCCCTCTGCCACAAACAAAAGAAATATATATTTCAGTATTAATAATAAATTTCTTAAAATTAGATACGATTACTAAAATTTAAAATATTCTTACCAGCATATTTTTTTGTTAGTGTTCATGAAACTTAGACCACTAAAAATATATATTGCGGATTTGAACTTCCAATCTGTTGTCTCTACGACAAAATCCAAAATAAAATTAACATTTAAAATAGTAATAATATAATTATTATAAAAAAGTATACAAGCTGTCAAAACGCTGTCAAAACAAAAATAATAGTAAACCTCATCTACGAGGACTGAAAGCTCGTGGTTGATTTGCGCAACCTCACTTCTTAAGAGAATACAAACCTGGTTTGCTCTGCACTAAAGGAATAGTAGAAAATTCAGAAAATCAATCGGAATTAGAAAACAAAATTTGTTTAGCTCTTTTTTTTGTGATGCGTCTGTCGTTCTTGTCAAATATATGAAAACACTAAATCTAATTTTGAGTCGACCTTTTACAATTTTGAAAACTTTAATACCATAATACATTAATTTTCTTATAATTAAAAGAGAAATACAAATAAAAAATATCCAAAATATCTAGCCTATTTACTAAAATTACCACTGAATTAAGCATTAAGGAGAGTCTTAATTGAAATTCGCCCGGATAATTTGGTCCAAATAAAAATAATAAAATATAATCACAGATCTAATTATAGGTCTGCATATTTTTATTAAACCCGACCCAATTGTATCGGATCTCAGTTTATTGGACTCTGTTTTATGTTTCAATCGTTTGTTGGCCCTTTAATTATTTATTGGACTCTGTTTTTGATACGTACCGGGCTCTTGCAAAACATAACAATCAAATCACCTAAAAATTAGAGATTGTAATTTTCCTAATATCACGTCATTTGCATATTAAATGCCATAAAGTTAGCTACCAATAGCTAACATACATACCAAAAAACTACTCCTTAAATTGTCACTAATATCACATAATAGTTTTTAAAACAACATAAATATAAATTGCAAAATCATAACTAATAACCATATTTACTCTATAATTATCCCTAAATAAAAGCATCTTTCACGATAATTACCAAAAAGCTTCAATTATTAGCAATCATAACTGTATTCTTATGATCAAATCTTCAAAATATTGGATAAATAATTGCCATCCAAGATTTGCACCAAACAAGCCATTTGATACTCTAGGTTTAGCTAATATATTATAAATAGACTAATACTATACCTCATTACTCAACCAAACACCATCTTCATTCCTTCAAGATTAACAGCGCAAGCAGTTACTTTTCTCAATGCTGTCAAGCCGTACAAGACGTCTTGGCGAGTGCAAGTTCCGAGTCCAGCAAACCTGGAAAACATACACAACACAACCAGGTTTGGTGAGACTTTTGACGTGATCCTCGCTGATGAACAAGTAAGTTACAGTCTAATTTATCCAACAACAAACATATGATTTGATATCGTAACTAACCTCGCTAATAACTTCATACTTTCGTAGGGACAAAGATATATACTACTATCAAGAAGAATTGTATTATTAGTTTTCAAAGGCATATGGATCCAGGAGAATGGAGAAGCGTTCAAAACTTTGGACTGACATCAATTGAGACCAGTTGCTTATGTTAACAAAATGGGTTTCTTGACTCAAACCATTGTAACGAAGATCGATCCTCTGTCTGATGACCCCCACCTAACTCTTACTACTTTCAAAGATGTTTTGATTGGGTTTCTTACTTAATGCAAACATGTTAATCGGTAAAGAATCTTCTTATACATCATATTTGATTTTTTTAATAATAGTTTATTAACTTATTCAAAATTCTACTGTGGGACAAGTTGTCAATGTTAGTGAGATAGAAATTGAGGTCAATAAGCCAAGATTGACTTCCAACTACGAGATGAATTGTAAGTTAAATACCACTATTCAAATTAGTGGAATAAATAAAAATTAAAATTCCATATCACACTACTAATTTATAATTACAAAATTACAATAATATATTACATAATTTATACATATTATAATAAAAAAATATAATGTTTATATATTAAACTCTACATACTATAAAATCTTTTAAAAAATATACTGCTATACCATTTTGGCTCTTTAGTCAAACTACACATATAAAAATATATATATATATATTTATACTTAATTAGTACCCAAATTTTAAAAACATAATTATAATTCGCCCTGCGTGTACTGGGGGTTCAAACCTAGTACTCTTAATGAAGTCTTTACTTTTAACTAAGTCTCAATAACATCTTTTGTTAAATATTTTTAAAAATTAAGGAGAAGTTTATATTTGTACAAAGATGAATAGTGTTGTCTTTACTACATTTCAGTTTAGGATTTTAAAATTTAGAGAGGAAATAGATGCACCCATTAGATAGAAGAGCATATTCATTGGAAAAAAGTTATGAAATTTTAGGTATTTAAAAAATTATAAAAAGAGATAATTTAAGATACTTTTGGAATAAATATCGATAAGTAAACACTCTAGCTTATTTAAACTCCGTCTAGATTTGACTTTTGATATTGTTGAAAACTACAACAAGATTGACCAATAGATATGGCAAAATTTTAGATTTTTTTTTAAAGTTATACTATAAACTTCGGGCAGACGGTCTATTTCCCCATGGGAACTATCGTATCGAACCAGATAGAGCCCGTTCTTTACTCTCGGTCTATTTTTCTCCGAAATAAAAGTTCGAAACCAATTTCCCCCCGAGTCGAAAGTTCGAAAGCTATATCTCCCCGATTCTGGATTATAGCGGTATAATGTCTAAACCAGAGACCAAACCATATATGTCCCAAAAATAAACCAATTGTTGAACCAAATTCCTCCACCTACCCCCGTTTATCATAAAACCCAGAATCAAAACCTAAAATCAATTTTCACTTCTTGCATAATCGATTCTTCTTATTGAATTTGCTTCTTCTTCTTGAATTTGCTTCTTCTTTCACGAGTTCGAGTATCACAATGAGTAATGTGTCAACAAATTCCACTGAATCAAGTTTCCGTGCAAGAGGAAGGGTTATCGGTGTGCCAAAGAGATGTTAGTGTGGGGAAGGAATCATGGCTTTGACATCGAAGTCCGATTCGAATCCGTACCGGAGATATTATCGGTGTGGGTTTGCAGTAGCCAATAAGGTAACTGTTTTTTCTAATTTTGTGTATAACATTTGATTTGTTTTTCTAATTTTGTGTATAACATTTGGGTTGTTGCAGCTTAGAAACGATGAACACACATTTAAATGGGTTGATGAAGCTTTTGTCAATGAGATAGATACATTAGATGCAAAGACTGTTGAACTTGAGAAGCAGCTGAAAGATATCAAAACAGAGAGATTTGAGTTGGAAAAGATGGTTTATGAGAAGATGGAGAAGGAGATATTTGAGAAGGTTGAAGATGCTTTGGATGAAGCCAAATCAAGCAATAAGAGAATGATGCTTATCATAGTATTCTTATGTATGATCATGATTGGTCTCAGTAAGCTACTAGGTTGAACAAGAGATTCAGTGTTGTTGTTAGTTTGTTGTTGCTATGAAGACAAATGTTGTTAGTTTGTTTTGCTATTGTGGTAATGAGAATGAGAAGTTAAATTTCAGAATTATGATATTGATCATAGCCGTTCATAAAACATTCACCAAAATACATCACTAGCAAGTTTTAAGAAGAGACAAAAGAAAAAAGACATAGGAAATTACAAGTCTATGTGGTCGAAAATACATTAAGGCAACCACAAAATTAGAACCCTATTTCTACTTAGCTACTTGATTAAGCTTGAGTGAGTGAACCTTCACTTGGTTCCCCTTGACTTGGCTGCAAAAAAAAATTAAAACATTGTAACATTAGTAAACCAAAACAAACTCTATAAACTGAAACCATGAAAATGAAAATACATTCACCTTGGCAAACTCTTTCTTGTGGAACCTAGAATTATGATTCGCTTCTCCACAAATGCCACAATGCATGATTCTTTTCTTCTCCTTTGGTTTCTTCTTAGTTGGCGACTCATTGGCACCCTTCTTCCTCTTTTTGTCAGGCTTTTTCTTCTTACCTTTATCTTGATCTTCATCATCTGGTATACACACATTAGGAGCATTTGTCTCAGGCCAAAACCTTGGACCTCTCTGTGGAACCAGGCCTTCGGTGTAGTTTCTTCTCCACATAGCTGTTCTGAACCATTGACAGACATAGTTCTCGGCTACAAGTGTTTTCTCGATGCTGACTGTATAGGCATGTTCACATGGGATGCCACATATCTGCCACTTCATGCAGGAACAAACCATCTTCTTAAGGCAGACTCTATGTTTATCTAAACCATGATGTACTTCATATCTTCCTTTTGTGCTTGAATAAACCTTCGACTCACACGCATACTTATGCTCTTTAGCTAGAAACAATGCAACATATGGAGTGCAGATCCCTGCAAACAAACAATGCAATCATTATTGTTTAAAACGAGACCTGTGTGAGAAACAATCAAACCACTGATAATACTAAAAATCATTGAAATTACCTGTGTGAGAATAAGATTCTGTAGACCTTCTGGCAATCCTCATCATCGCAAGTCGTCTGATTGTCTCTAGCATAGCAATAAATGGTTTCTCCCTTGCCTTGTTAATGGAGCTGTTAAAAGACTCTGTGGGGTTATTATCAACATCTTCACAATAACTTCCAATCTTGTGGAATGCCCTACACCAGCTTTTTGGATTTGTCCTCATGACATCATTGTATACACCAATATCATAACAGTAGATCCTCTCCAAGTGCCGCTTATAATCCGTCTCATTGTAAGACCAAGCCAAATCCCACAAAAGTGGCTTCATCTGAGTTTTATTTCCATGATGCTTCTTCAAGTTCCCGTAGATGTGTTGTACACACATTCGATGCTCCATCTTTGGTAATTCCAGCTGAACAGCTTTGATCAATCCCTACAAAATAAGAATAATCATTTAAAGGTACCATAAAAAATACACAATCAATATCAGTTACAAACCATGATAATAATAATTTACCTTTTGCCTATCAGAGACCATAATGAAGCCGTCACCATCATTTAGTCCAAGGTCAGTCTTCAGCAACTTCATAAACCAAACCCAATTGTCGGTGTTCTCAACTTTTACAACCCCCCATGCTATTGGATAAATACCATTGTTAGCATCTCTACCTAAAGCTACCAAAAGCTGTCCCTTGACCTTATTCTTTAGGAAGCAACCATCCATTCCTATTAAAGGCCTACAAGTCTCTTTCCATGTTCTTCTTATGTTGTCAAAACAAACATAAAACCTATTGAACATGTCTTTCCCTCCATCATCAGTCACACATTCAACCTCTACATGTGAATCCTTGTTAGATTCTAATATCTCAGCAGCATAATCTCTTAATCTAGCAAACTGTTCATCATACTCCTTATCAATTCAAATTAGTGCCTTCTTTCTAGCCGCCTGACATTGATGCCTAGTGACACTAATCTTCCACCTTTCCTTTATGATTTCTTCCATTTTCATTGGCATGAAGTACTCAGAATTATCTCTAATCTTATCAAGAATTAACCTAGCTATATGTGGAACCTTGAACATCTCACATTCTCCATTAGGGATAAAACTATGCTTATCATTAAACTTTCTAATCCTCCACATGTTATCACTTGGCAGAATTGCGGCATACACCTTCCACTCACACCGTGAACCATCATCTCCATTACAACCAACACACATAAAGCCAATTTTATCTTTATCATACATGTATTGCTTCAAATTGTTTCCAGTTCTGAGAACATAGTCCGTCACTGCTTCTTTGAAAGCAACTCCACTGAAGAATGTCTGCTTATCGTACAAATGCCCATCACCGCGCCTGATATGTGTATGAACTGGCTCTGTACCGTCACCGTTTTCATTGGTATCACTCTCCGGATACACATCTGGCGGTATAGTGGTTCATCGACGAACTCATTCACCAACTGGTCGATGTGAAATTCATCTCTGTCATGTGCTTCTTCATCGAAATCTCCTCCGAAGTCTGCATCTGCTAGGACAATCGCCATTGAAGCTGTTTTCCCAAAGAAATTTAAGCAAAGAATTAAACTTTGATCTAGGGTTCTTCGCAAATTTGGGGATTTTTAGTTTTAGAGATTTTTGGATAGTGAATCGAAGTTTAACGGATCAAAATCGGGTTTATTTTGGGTTTAGTTTTCTTCTAATCGGTTAAGTAAATAGTAAACCGATATATGGGTTAATTGATGAAATAGAATTAAACTGTGGAGATATAGCTTTCGAACTTTCGATTCGGGGAAAATTGGTTTCGAACTTTTATTTCGGGGAAAAATAGACCGAGGGTAAAGAACGGACTCTATCTAGTTCGATACGATAGTTCTCATGGGAAAATAGACCGTCTGCCCTATAAACTTCCCATAAACTATAAAGCAGCTCATGTCTATTAAAAGGACCCAATTTATAATAAATTAAACTACAGGCAGCATATGTAAGACGCAAAATATACAAGGAATATCTAAAAGAATTACAAAACTATAGGGATCATATATGTAAATAAATTGATAACATAAAAACGTAATTTTAAGGTAATTCCCTGCAGCAGCCACTCCTCTCTCTGCGTCTCGAGCCTCCGGACTCCGGAGCAGTTGAAGAATTCGTCTTTTCCATCTCCTTCTAAGGTAATTCAGATTCTCGATTTCTTCATATTCGCATATTGTTGTTCTTTGCTACTCGAATCGTAATTAAGAGTGTTTAGGGTTTTTGATAATCGTGTTTGTAGATGGCGAGCAATGTTATCATGTTCGAGGATATCTTCGTGGTCGATAAGCTAGACCCTGATGGCAAAAAGTTCGATAAAGGTATTTACTTTTTTTTTTGTTTTGTTTTGAATAACCTCCTCAGTCACGATCTGTAATGCTTGTTATGGCTTAAATTGAGTTTCTGATATGTGAATCGTAGTTTTGTTTTATGTTTGAAAGAAATCGAAATCCAAGTTTCTTTGGAAAAAACCTCAACTTTATTAGTTTTTAAAGCCTCCCTTAAGTTTTTTTTTTGTTCTGTCTTCAAATTGATTGTGTCCCTGTGTGTGTGTTGTTTTGTGGTGACAGTTACGCGTGTGGAAGCTAGGAGCCACAACTTGGAAATGTTTATGCATTTAGATGTTAACACTGAGGTTTATCCACTGGCTGTTGGTGATAAGTTCACTCTCGCTATGGCTCCCACTCTCAATCTCGATGGCACTCCTGATACCGGATATTTTACTCCGGTAATGATCTCTACTACTTTTTGTCTGCTTCATCTTTGTGTGTATATTGCATTTACATACTCTATCTTAGGATTTGGTTGGGTCATACATAACCTTTAAATGCTAACTATTCACTGGCTTGATTCAGGAGATAGGAATAAGACTATATATATGAATGAACTTGAGCAAGACTTTAGTGTCTTGAATCTTTGAAAAACAAGAATGTTTGTTCATATGATTTAGTTTCCGTCTCGCTCCATTACAGGGAGCAAAGAAAACACTTGCGGATAAGTATGAATACATTATGCACGGGAAGCTTTACAAGATCTCTGAGCGTGACGGCAAAACTCCAAAAGCGTAAGAATCCCATATACATTTGACCAACATAATCGAACGTTTTTAATCAGTCTTTTCCCAAATAGATCCAGTTTAACTTATAGATCAGCTAACCATCATGTTTTGCTTTCTTTCTTGAAATTATGTGCATGTTTCCAGAGAGCTATATGTTTCGTTCGGCGGGCTCCTGATGTTGCTACAGGGAGATCCGGCTCACATTTCTCACTTTGAACTCGACCAGAGGCTCTTTCTACTCATGAGGAAGCTGTGAGATGCTGTTGTCTGTTTATTATCTGGAAGCTTTCGCGTAAAAACTCAATTAACAGAGTACTTTATCTTTTGTCCAAAAAAAAAAACAGAACTTTATCTTATGTTGAACTTTGCTATTATATAACTTATGCTATGTTTATGAAGCAACTGTTGTACATCAACAATTTGACTGCTCGATCGAAGTATGTTTGTAGCTCCGGTTTATTGACGTTACATATTCATATTTCATTGAAAATAAAAACCAGAACAATATCAAATTAACGGCAAGATTACTTGTCAATAGAAAATCAATAACTGAAATTTTAGGTTTGAATTAGAATTATTTTATATATATATGTCATTTTATGGATTACCCCATTATTCATAAAAAATAGAACTTTAAGTTGTAATAATTGAAAACCAAAATTTTTGGTAGTAACTTTTAATCCTTAAACTAGTAGTGGTAATTATGACAACAAAACTTGAAATAATATTGTTTCAAGTTTAATTTGTAATAGTTTTTCAAGTTACTTTAATGTAGGAATGTGCAAATTGGTTATACATTAGTAGTAAAAAAACAAAATCTAGCTAGCTAGAGCTTCATAGGCAGGCCTAGTAGAGTCATTAGATCGTGTTCTCAATCGTGCAATCTCAACTAGTCCTGGGCACATTAACCAAACCTATACCGATACCGAATCGGTTCTGGTTCTGGTTCGGTTAGGGGAAAATAACCGAATGGATAGTGTTTCAGATCTCCATGAATATCGGTTACTACCCGAACCGATAACCATTCAGTTACCCAAATAAAACCAAACCAATTTTAAAAATATGCATTTGCGGAGATTCGAACACAATACTACCCGAACACAACCACTACACCACATTGATATTCTAACAACTTAATACATTTTGACCTAAATAAGGGCGTAAAAATTAAACTAAAACCCAAAACCAGAAGGAACTAATTCATATATATGTACACCAAATAGCAAAATATTTTCAATAATCAAAATATCCTAAAAGTTTAGACATATATGTTAAAATTTATTTAAATTTTAATAGTTTTTTAAAATTTGTACTATTTCGGATATCCGGAACCGAACCGAAAATAACAGAAATCGAATAGATCATAAACTCCTATATCTGAAATACCTGGAACCGAATGGATATATCCAGAACCATATCGAATATTTGAATGCCCGGGACTAATCTCAACCATCATATCTCCTATATATTAATAAACAAGCACTCTTGAAAAAATGATGATGTGTCGTCGCCAGAGAGCCCAAAACATATTTTAGCAAATAAATCCTATTAATTAATTCTAATTACATCTATGCCATTACAGACTTAAATAAAAATTTATTAAGTAAGTAAACTATTTGTAGTCATTTAATTTGAAACTATATTATATTTCTTAAAAAAACAATTTAATTTCTTTTAAAATTTTAATAATTATTCATGTTTTATTAAATAAATTTCATACAAATTTTTTCACTGCTTTAAAATTATTATTTACTTTTCAATATTTCACGGATGAAACATATTTTTATATAAAATAAACGTAAATTTGAATAAAACAAAAAAAAGAATTATTTACATATTTTATTTTATACAAACAAATATCAAATCCCAAATAATAATTTTATTTGAACTGATTTATCCGCACTATGTGCCGGTTGTTACCGGGTTCAGTTTTAAAAGCCACCTAAATATGCACTTTTTATTCTACATTCTATAACCTCGGTAATTAATAAAAAAAAACAAAAATCACCATAACGTTCTCGGCAATACACCATTGAATTATAGGTTAAAAAACAATAAAATCAATAACTGACATTTTAAGGGTAAAATTAAATATAGAGGCATTTTTAAAAACACTCATTTTTCTATGTAATTTTCCAAAAGTTAATATTCATTTAAAAAACCCTAACGGGTTGGGCGAGGCTTACACATTTCTGATCCAATTACAAAACAGAAAAAAGAAGAGGTTGCCAGATCCTGTGTGATCTCACGGAAAGCAGAAAGAAAAGCAACTTGCTCTTAATAACCCTTGGGGAGAAAGCTAGAATCTTCAGTTCAATCGAAAAAGGAAAAGGTTGAAGCTTTGCTTTTTGTTTTGTTTTTAGTTTTGTAGAACGACACTGTTTAATTGCAATTTTGGGATGTGTGGATTTTCTCTGATCTCTGTTCTCCTACAAGGGAAGGGCTCAAAGTGTTGTTGTTCTTTTGAGCTTCCATCTGTTTATATATAGACATAAGTTTGATGAATTGGGTGTACTTTACTACTAATCGGCTTTCTCGTGTTACTCGAGTACCTTCCCTTAATTCAATTTTTTAAAAAAGGATAACAAGGTTCGAACCTTTAACCTTGTTAAACTTGAGCTTCATCGCGTAGTTGTTGTGTGTGCTCAAATCTTTGTAATTAATGAATAGTACTGGATCTTATGGTTTGTGGAACTTCTCTCTTCTTTGTTATCTCTTTGGGTTATTTTTTATAACATTCAGACAATTTTGGAGCTTTCTGGTGCTATTCGATCTCAGAAAAATCTTCCCTTAATTCAATTCAAAACGGGAAAATGTGTGAACCTTTTAGCTTATGTAACCTTCACTCTGAATCTTCCCTTAAATCTTCACTCTGAGCTGACTTCATGTTTCAGGCACTTACTTTTAAGGAAGAGATTGCTTCTGTCTCTCTATGGATACCAAAAAGCTGGATACTGGCTCCGATGATGCAATCAGCTGGCTCCCTCAAGAGGTTCTGGGCGCCATCTTGTCCTCATTTCCGACCAAACTGGCTGCTTCAACATCTCTTCTCTCGAAAAAGTGGAGGAATGTGTTTGCATTGGTGCATAATCTCGATTTTGATGATTCTGACTTGCTGCAACCGGAAGAGGATGAAGAAGAGAGGGGGGGGGGGGGGGGGTGATGCGGGAGAGCTTCAGGGATTTCGTTGATAGAACACTCGCTTTGCAATGCGGTTCGTCTATCAAGAAATTCTCTCTAAAATGCCACATTCACGACGGTGACAGCAAGTTGGCTCATGTGGTCCGCTGGGTATGTAATGCCTTAGCTCGTGGTGTTTTTCAGATGGATCTAAGTATAAAGACTAGCTTTCAAGTCTTGCTACCTCCTGAGCTCTTCACGAGCAAGACGCTGGTTAAACTGAGACTGGGAACACAAGTTTGTTTTGGAGAAATTCCTCCAAATGTGTCTCTCCCAGCGCTGAAGATTCTCATCCTAGAATCAGTCGTGATTCGACCTGACGATATGTGCTTTGTACTTCTTCCTGGCTGTCCAGTGCTCGAGGAGTTATATGTGTATCACGACGGGTTTGAAGGATGGCCATACCGCATATCGAGTCAGACCATCAAGAGACTATTAGTTCAGTACGACGAATTTGATATTGAATCTATGAGTTTTATGTCAATTGACGCCCCAAATCTACTCTTCCTGCACTACTCCCATTATGCCTTGTCTGATTATCCACAAGTTAACTTGGCTTCTCTAGTCGAAGCTAGGTTAGATATTCAATGTACTAAAACAATCAAGAGGCCGGATCTAACGGGTCTCATTATGGGGATAAGCAACGTGGAGACGCTGCATCTTTCTCCCGATTCTGTTGATGTAAGTCTTCGCAAAATCTTTCTTTGCAATATTTAATGAGCTTGGATATTCTTCAAGTGTGCGTGTGTTTCAGGTGATTTCTCGATGTGTTAGACATGGACTACTTCTACCACTGTTCAACAATCTGGTAAGTTTGTCTTTCGGGAGCAAGAATAAAAGCGGTTGGAAACTGCTGCCATATCTGCTTGAACAGTCTCCGAAGCTTGAAACTGTAATCATCCAGGTATATATATCATTAGCAAAACCCATGAACGAATAGTATATATATAAAGAGAGTCAGAGATAGGGACTTAGTGGTTGATCTTCTTACACATGCTTCTCCAGGGGATGGATAGCTACACAGGCGATGTGACCATGCGTCCCCTCCAAGTGAAGGTGTTGCGCGTTCTTGGTTATGGAGGATCTGCTAAAGAGTTGGAACACTTGAAGAAATTTACTGGGGAGTCTGAATGCCTTGAAGTTGTGCTAGTGGATGCTGCGGAAGCTGTGGTGGAGGATGCCATGTATTGCAAACCAAAAGGGTTCTATTGTTGACGCTTCTTGGATTTTCAGTTTCATCCAAGTGCAAGATCTCATGTTAAAGTATACTCTTGTGTAACATTAAACTTATAAATTGCTTCATGTCGCATTGCTCTTGCAGTGAGCTACTGTTCTGTAACATTAAACTCGTACCCCATAAATTTATTTGCTTCTAACCTGATTTATGCTGGCAGTTGGCAAACTCGAATCGAATGTTGTTTCAAATGGGATTAAGCAAAAATACGTGGAAACAAACAGATTTTTTCTTTTCTTTAATTATACATCTCTTTGTTACTTTACCGGATTCTAAGTGGGACATGAAACTATGTAACAAGAAACTCATAAATTGCATTGCTTTTGAGGAGGATTCTTCTCTCGTTTGTAAATTGTTCAGGAGGATTCTTCTCTTGTTTGTAAATTTTTTGCAGTGGAATTATGATTTTACACTGACTAATTTGACTTGTGTTCTCGAAGTCTTTTCCTAATTCTTAATGATCCTTGAGAGTCATTTAACCTTTAGCTCAACTTTTGAGTCGAGAGCTAATGAGATATTATGCTCCTACATCAGCAAGAAAAAAAAATAGAAACTAGAGAAAGGGATCCAGCTGTTCCTCATTCCTCTTGAGAGCCTGGTTCATATCAACACTCTCGAGTCTGGTTGCAAAGTGTATTGGAGCATCATAGCACTGTAAGGAACAAGGAAAGCGTTAGATACTTAATTAGAAACCGTCAAACTTGTCAGCGTACAGAGGTTTCACAGAATCAGACACAGAGAGAATAATTACAAAGTGCGAAATTAACAAACATCACTGCATTTTCACACATGGCAAAATTATTCTATGTATTCAAGCTGTGATCTTAAGCGGGTGTCAATAAAAGGCATACCTGAGTTACGACACAACAAGAACTCACGAGTCACGCCGCCAGATGCTGATGGAACAGAACCAACAAGCTGAAACAAATTAACATACAGATCAGTTGAAGAGATGGTTCTTCTTCACCATAGTAGTCAATACCAATGGGAAGCACCTAAACAAGAATATGACTAGATTGATACAATGCCAGTATCATCAGATCATGAAGAGTGTAAATAAAAGGCATACCTGAGTTACGACACCACAAGAACTCACGCCGCCAGATGCTGATGGAGCAGAACCAACAATCTGAAACAAATTAACATACAGATCAGTTGAAGAGATGGTTCTTCTTCACCATAATAGTCGATGCCAATGGGAAGCACCTAAACAAGAATATGACTAGACTGATACAATGCATTTTACCAGTACCATCAGATCATGAAGAGTGTCAACAAAAGGCATACCTGAGTTACGATACCACAAGAACTCACGCCAGATGCTGATGGAGCAGAATGAACAAGCTGAAACAAATTAACATACATATCAGTTGAAGAGATGGTTCTTCTTCACCATAGTAGTCAATGCCAATGGGAAGCACCTAAACAAGAATATGACTAGAATGATACAATGCCAATATCATCACATCATGAAGAGTGTAAATAAAGGCATACCTGAGTTACGACACAACAAAAACTCACGCCGCCAAATGCTGTAGAGCAGAACCACCAAGCTGAAACAAATTAACATACAGATCAGTTGAATATACATTTCAGTCAAGTGATCTTTGTAAGATATTAACTAGCTAGCTAGCTAACCTGCTGCAGTTTCCTCCTAGAATTTCCAAGAGCAGGAGCATCGGGTTTAGGATCTTTACGACGTTTTTATCATTAATCTCCGATATCAGGCGTGGCAGGTCATTTTTGAAATTTGCAGGGTCTTTGGGTCTAAACATCAGCGAGTATAGCGAGTCTTGGTAGCCAGGTATGGAAAAATCCGTCAATCTATACTGCCCGATGTCTCGTTGTTTGCCCGATAGATGATACCTGCGACGCCTCATATTGGTATCCGAAGGCAACGAGTCATAGACAAACCACCTTGCGGCCGGCTCAGACATCCACAGCCAGAGTTGTTCAGATTCCACGCCCTCAAGTACATGGTTGAACTACGGCACCAGCCACGGGCGCTGGAGTAAGACGGACCGTGGCAATCTTGGGACGCCGCAATGGTCCCCAACAAGTTTTCCGTCAAGACCTTCCGAGCTATGGTCAGTTGGTCGGCGTCCGTGTATCCACCGATCTCTCTCGGTGTTCAGATCACCCTATCTCAGACTACCAGCTGCTGAGATCTGGACCACTCTTGTAGAGATCTATGCTAAACCAAGTCGTGGACACGTCCGTCAGTTGAAAGATCAACTTAATGTCTTAAACAAAGGTAACAACACTATTGATGAGTATCTACGTAGCCTCACCACCAAGTTTGATACTTTTGCCAGTTTGGAAGCACCGATTCCACATGATGACAAGATTGAGCATATTCTTGATGGTTTGCCAGAAGAATACTGTTCCATTGTTGATCAAGTTGCAAGCAAAGATGTTTCACCGTCTATTGCATATGTGCATGAGCGTCTCCACAATCATGAAGATAAACTTCTCGCCAAAGTTGCTTCTCCTGCTCTTCCAGTCACCGCCAATGTTGTTACTCATCGCAAAAATCATCACCATCGGTTCAACAATGCTGCACGTCACAATACCAAGGTCAGCAACAATAATACTCCTCAGACGTGGCAGCCTAATCACAACAATGCTCAAAAACGTAACTTACGTCCATACCTTGGCAAGTGTCAATTCTGTAATGTTCAAGGTCATTCAGGGAGACGGTGCCCTCAACTACAAAATCGCAACAATGCTTATCCGCTGTCCACTACCAGTCCGTTCACGCCATGGCAGCCTCGTGCCAATCTTGCCATTGGAGGCTCGTATGGTCATGATCCATGTGTCATGGATAGTGGAGCGACACACCACATGACCAACGATCTTGGTAATCTCTCTATTCATCAACCTTACACTGGTGGTGATGATGTGATCATAGGCGATGGTTCTCCTCTTACGATTCAGCAAACTGGTTCCACTTTATTACCCTCTCTTTCCCGAGATATAGATTGCATAAAGTTCTTTATGTTCCTGATCTTCATAAGAACCTCATATCAGTTTATCGTCTTTGTAATGCTAATCAAGTGTCGGTTGCATTTTTCCCTACTCACTTTCAGGTGAAGGATCTTCGTTCGGGGGCACTTCTTCTTCAAGGCAAAACCAAGAATGAGTTGTATGAATGGCCAGTCATGACTCCACCACCTACGGCTCTCTTTGCTTCTTCAAGTCCTAAAACAACGTTAGCTTCGTGACATTCACGACTCGGTCATCCCTCTCCATCTATTTTACATTCGCTTATCTCATCTTTTAATCTCCCTGCTGCTACTTCTTCTTCAACATCTTTATTTTGTTCTGATTGCCACATTAATAAGAGTCACAAAATATCTTTTGCTCAAACCTCTATTGTCTCTACAAAACCACTTCACTATTTGTTCTCTGATGTGTGGACTTCCCCTGTTACAGCTTTTGACAATTCCAAATACTATCTTATCAAAGAGTGTTTCTACACCGATGGCTGCATCACCTAAGCTGCTTCTCTATTCTGGTACTCGTTTAAGTGATCCTTCTCAGTTTCGAATGGTAGTGGGGAGTCTTCAGTATCTTGCTTTCACCAGGCCGGACATCTCCTATGATGTCAACAGACTGTCTCAGTTCATGCATCGATCGACCACTGATCACTGGCAAGCGGCCAAAAGAGTACTTTGTTATCTGTCTGGCACTATAACCCATGGTATTTTCTTACCCTCCAACAATGCTCTTGTTCTTCGTGCATTTTCTGACACAGATTGGGCGGGTGACACAGACGATTACGTTTCCACCAATGCGTATCTTGGAGATCAAGCAGTGTCCTGGTCTTCAAAGAAACAACATGGTGTTGCTCGGTCCTCTATTGAAGCCGAGTATAGAGAGATTGCCAATGCTTCTACAGAGATTCGATGGATTTGTAATCTGTTGAGTGAACTGCGCATTCACATTCCCACCGCTCATGTTGTGTATTGTGACAATATTGGCGCCACCTACTTAAGTGCAAACCCTGTGTTTCATTCATTGCTTTAGACTATCACTTTGTTCGTGGTCAGGTACAGTCTGGTGCTCTGAAGGTCTCACATGTTTCTGCTAAGGATCAACTCGCTGATGCCTTAACCAAACCTCTACCGAGAGCTTCTTTTCTTCATGCTTGTTCCAAGATTGGAGTCACCAAGGTCCCTCTATCTTGAGGGGGTGTGTTGAGAATGTATCACATTTGTATTAAGGGTATTCATGTAAATTAGTAATCCCTAGTTACTCTCTCTCTGTATCTCACTATATATAGCTGTAGTCACTCAATCAATAGTAATTAACATTCTTATGTACATCTTTCTTATCTTTTGCTTTTGCTTTAAACGACGGCACTTAAAAAGATCATTAAAGACTCTCTCTCAACCAGAGTCTTTCAATGAAGAAAATAAACAATCAATATTACACATCAATGTCTGCTGACATGTTTGTAGCTCTGATATGTTGATGATAAACAATCAGAGGCCAATAAACATTAGAAAAAAATTAACAAAAGACAGATAGATAGTTCTGTTTCTTTTCGAAACTAACTCTCACATGTGTGCAACATTCTCTCATCTAACAATATAACATGAAGCCAGCAGAACCAATTTTTCAAAAGAACAATAAAAATGTCAGTTTCTGAAATAGTACACAAATCTTTCTTGGTGAACAAGTGAACTTCTTGGAGTTGCTACTCGTGCTTGTATCCTGACGCCTTCCCGCTTCTCCCGACTATGTAAGGCTCCGGCGAAGTATTATCACTATTTATCTCCAAACCGCGATAAGCACGGCTGAGGAAATACTCGGGTCCTGATTTGGCAGTGGTTTGTTTAGTGAGCAAGTTATGATCATTGCCTTTCAATTGCAATGCTTTCTCTGCAATTTGTACCAGTGCCATTGTCTCTCCTGTGTCTTCTTCTCCATTCTTAGCTTGATCTGCAACAAGGAGCACAATGTTTGTCAACCTCATGGAATGATAATTATGGCTTTTGTCGATTGGAAAACTGTATTGAGCTTCCATTGTACCGTTTGTCTTGTGATCTTCTACGTAACCACCCTGAAAGAAGGAGAACCGTGGCTCCTCTGATTCGCTATGTGCTTCTGATTCTAATTTTACAGAGTTGATCACGTCTTGGAATTGCATTAGGTATGCACCAGTCCATTCACTCCCTCTGTGGAAACAGAAACTCCAAAGACGTCAATTAAGGAACTCGTGGATCGAATACAAAAGCTATAAAGATTTCTGCATTTAGTAATTTCCCTATGTACGTACCTGCTAAAAGCAATCTTGGCTTCGAACGGAGTTATGACAGGGGACATGAACTCTTTGCTATCTAAAAGAGCGGTTTGGGCACATGAGATGTAGATGAATACATCGCACTAAGAGACAAATAGAGGAAAGAAAAGACACCAACTCACTTGACATATCTCACTTGTAATAATTAACAGCTAAAATGACAGGCCGTTGTTTAACTTACCTCGGGGAAGTTTGCGAGTTTGGCCGGATTAGGTCGTCCCATGGCAAGTATGTAAGATTTTTTGCCAGCTGCAGATATGAGTGCTTGCATATGGTGAATCATATGAAGGTAGCCAGCTGCATCCAATGCCATGTGATATTAGACATTCAGTGAAAAACTCATCAACCTTGACATCACAAATGCAAAAGAATGGGAACTTACCAACACCAAGAGTCCCTACCAAAATACCTACAATATTCGCATCCTTGGCTTTTTCCACCAAGTAATATCTGGAAAACATAACTCTGAGTGAGGACAAGAAATGTAAATCCACAGAGATGATAAAGAAAAGATTATAAGAATTGACGAAGTTTGATGTTTTTGTGATGTCTGCTGAGTATACCGTCGCTGAAGTATCCTTCTTTGTTGATAAAATTCCGTCACCAAAGAATCGTCTTCAGCATCATATCTGACTAAGATTAACAAACAAACAAAACATAACCAAGAAAATAAGCTATTCATGGTATGTGTCAATCAATTAGATATTTTGTTTAAGAAAATGGAATGTAGTAAGTAAGTTACTCAAACGTTTGACATAACCAAGAACTAGATCAAGAAATTTCCATGGATGAAGCTGAACTGTCTGAACTGTATATTTATATACCTATGTCACAACCATTGAAGGTCAGTACTACATTGGCGAAAGCTGAACTGTCAGAACCGATCCAGAAAAGTAGATAGTCCTCGATTTTGCTTCCTTCTGGCAAGTCCCAAGTTAGCCCTCCCATTCTATAGTTTCTAGATGAGGATAAGCTATCACAATATGGTCTCGGATGCTCCATGGATTCTCTAGGGTCTTTGGATGGACTAATAAATGAACACAAGACATTGGCTACAGAGAACTTCAACTGATGAGATTCAGTCTTTGATAATCCTAATTCTTCTCGGATATGCGGAATCATATGGGCGTATTCTAGTCCATAAAGAATCTGAAAACACAAAGTTCAAAGATTGAGAAAACAAAACACTTTATCACTAATTCATAATAATAAAGATAAACTAGCCTCACAAACCATAATAGGCTTATCGCTCTGTGACGCATAATCTATCAGATGCTTAACGCAGCTTGAGACGTTCATCGGAGCTTTCCCGAAAACGAAGAATGCTGGAAGAACCGATGTCCTGCAAAAAAAAACATAAACACTCACAGTAAAGACATTGTTTCAACAAGGGAAGGGAAGTCACAGCAATTACACAACAGACTCACGGGCTTAGACATGTTTGACCGTAATGAACAACACAGTCTGCGTCAATATGCAAAGCTCCAACTTCATCAATGCAGCAACTACCGTAAGTTGTGTCCGCCATAACAAAGAACCTGACTTCTCTGTCAGTAAGCAAACGAGTTTTGCTCTTAAGAGCACTCACGACCTTAGTTGATTCCTTTAACAACTCATCCGGAAACTATCAGAAAAGGTAAAAAAGTAAGCTTTTATCATCCCCAGATTCATTAAACTTAACAATTTTAGCAAAGAAACAAAAATAAAAGTTCATTCAGAAACTAGACTCATTCATTAGGTACCTGTAAAGCAATTCTGCTGAAGCTTTTGCTGATAATGAACTCCACAGTACGATTAATCTCATACCTTGATTCAAACTCCAACTCCATAGGTTTAAATCCCAGGAAACTATCAAACCTTCCCGGCCGGACTAACTAAAATCGTCGACTTGGAATTGCGGCTGAGGAAGAAGAAGAAGAAACTGGTGATCTATGAAACGGCGCCGCTTCGTTTGAGCCTTATAAGTGTAATTTAATTAAATAATAGGTCTATCATCGGTTTAGCTGACGTTTAGCTCGGTTTACCAACAAATTATATCCGGCATTGCTACCCAATTTTAAACTCCAAAAATCATATAATTGGGATATAAATCCGATTTAAAAGTTCAAAGCATATAAAGTGTTCTAGAAAAAAAATTATGGTATTTTTGTTATCAGGTATTTATGTCTATCCATTTTCTCAAGTGGTTGAAGTTCCTCGTGGAGTTGAATTATGCGACCATGATCTTGCACTTGGATGGAAGTGAAACACCAAGGAGCCTCCTTAGATCGTTGTATGTTTGCGATATAACGCCACCATCTTCCACAACACCTTGCACAACCTCCACTTGCACCACCTCAAGGCATTCCGATTCACCAATCAATTTCTTCAAGTCTTCCAACTCTTTAGCGGTTCCTCCATAACCAATAACACGCAACACCTTCACCTGGGATGGATGAATGGTCACATTCCCTGTGTAACTATCCAGCCCTTGGAGAAGAAGCATGTGTAAGGGATCAACCACAAAGTCCCTATCTCTGTCTCTCTTTATATTTATACTATTCGTTTCATGGGTTTTGCTAATAATATAAATACCTGGATGATTAGAGTTTCCAGCTTTGGACACTGCTCAAGCAGATATGGCAGCAGTTTCCAACCTCGTTTATTCTTACTCCCAAAAGACAAGCTTACCAGATTGTTGAACGCCGGTAGAAGTATTCCACGTCTAACACATCGAAAAATCACCTGAAACACACACACACACACACACTTAGAGAGAATGTCCAAGCTCTTTACAAAGTTGCAAAGAAAGAAACAAAGTGGCAAACTTACATCAACAGAACCGGGAGAAAGATGCAGGGTCTCCACGTTGCATATCCCTTCAATGAGACTTGATACATCAGGCCTCTCGATTCTTTTAGAATAACGAATATCCAGCTTAGCTTCCACAAGGGAAGCCAAGTTAACTTGTTCGTATACAGCCAAGGCATAATCGGAGTAGTCCAAGGACACAAGACTTGGGGCGTCAAATGAAATAATACTATAGGGACAAACAGGGATGTATCTGCAAGCGAGTTAACAAAACCTACACCCACCAAATAATTCTTCAACTCAGTATACCATGCCCTTGGTGCCTGTTTTAAACCGTATATGGCTTTGCGTAGACGACAAACGTAATCCGGGAAATCAGAGTTGACAAATCCAGGTGGTTGTTCCATATACACTTCATCCTCAAGTGTTCCTTGGAGAAACACGTTGTTCACGTCAAGCTGTTTGATAGGCCATGATTTGGAGACTGCAACATCCAACACCAAACGAATAGTTGTAGACTTGATCACTGGACTGAATGTTTGATCATAATCTCTGCCAAGTTGTTGAGAGTAACCCTTGGCCACGAGTCTTGCTTTACACCTGCCAAGGGAACCATTAGAGAGAAATTTGTTCTTAAACAACCATTTGCACCCAACAACATTAAAGTGAGATTGACGAGGAACGAGATCAAGTGTTTGATTTCGAGCAAAAGCATCAATTTCTGTGGACATGGCTCCTCGCCATTTTCGATCCTTTAGAGCCTGGTTCACTGTTGTTGGTTCAGGGGGGATATGACGAGACAGGGCAACATAGAGATTAAATTTGGTGTTGGGTTTTATGATATTGTTTTTCCTGCGAGTGGTCATAGAGTGTCGGTTAGCCGGAACAGGTTGTGGAATTGGTTCATGGATAGGTCGAGGTTGGGTCGGGATTGTCGGAATCGGATTCGGAGGAGGTGGAGGTGGGTGTGGTACAGTCGAACTTCAATGATGGAGGGAGGGGTTTCACGACCCTCAACTTGATCAATCACGGACTTGTAGTCTTCAGGGAGTCCACCGAAGATGAACTCAAGTTGCTCTTCATGGGCAAGGGGCTTACCGAGGAGAGCAAGTTGATCAAACCTAGTTGTGAGTGACTGCATGTACTCGTCAATAGTCTTATCTCCTTTGGCAGCTTGTTTAATTTGCAGGCGAAGTTGTTGTATGTGACCCCAACTTGGGTTGGCATAAGTTGCAGAGATTGTCTTCCACATCTCGGCTGCAGATTTTGTCTTGGAGACGAGGGGTTGGAGAGCTGGGGAGAGAGTGCCAAAAAGGCCACTGTAGATGAGCTTATCCTGACGTCTCCATGTCGCATATGCAGGATTTGGTGTAGGTGGATCTGTGTTGGGAAGCGTCTGATCGGGAGGGACAGAGGAGCTATCAACATAGCCAGCAAGATTGTATCCATCAAGGAGGGAATGGATCTGAAGGCTCCAGGTTATGTAGTTTGTGGAAGTAAGTTTGGTGATGTTCATCATGTTGATGTTGAGGAGACCTTGAGTGTCAACAGTTTCGGCAATGGCAGCCATCCAGAGAGAGGAGAGACAGAGAACAGATCTGAGAAGAGAAATAATAACGAGAAGGAAAACAGAGGAAACAGAGAGAAGCGGCTGCAAGAAAAAAAAAATTTAGAGGAGTATCGATGTGGCTCTTGATACCATGTAAACTGTGTATCTTGTACTCTATACAGAAGGGATTACATCGAGATATATATACATGAGTGGAGAGAGAGAGGTGCTCTAGAGTTAGCTAAGTATGGAATGTAATATACAAGGAAATGAGATATTGCAGAAGTAATGGTGTGATACTCGCATATCCTTGACATGATACTGTCGTATCCTTAACAGTTATTCTCAATCCTAGAACTAGAATGAAACGCAGCTTATATGACATCATCCACCACAGCTTCCGCAGCCTCCGCTAGCACCACCACTTCGAGGCATTCCGACTCCCCAATAAATTTCTGCACGTTTTCCAACTCTTTAGCGGTTCCTCCATAACCAACAACACGCAACACCTTCACTTGGGACGGAATCATGGTCACATCGCCTGTGTAACTATATATCCCCTGCAGAAGCATCAAGAAGATGCATGTGTAAGGGATCAACCACTTAAGTCCCTATCTCTGTCAGTTAGTTCATGGGTTTTGCTAATTAATGATATTTATATACCTGGATGATTAGAGTTTGAAGCTTTGGAGACTGCTCAAGCAGATATGGCAGCAGTTCCCAACCTTCATTATTCTTACTCCCAAAAGACAAGCTTACCAGATTGTTGAACACCGGTAGAAGTAGTCCATGTCTAACACATCGAGAAATCACCTGAAACACACAGACACACAAACACTTGAAGAATATCCAAGCTCATTAATTACTGTAAAGAAAGAAATTGGGAAAACTTACATCAACAGAATCGGGAGAAAGATGCAGGGTCTCCACGTTGCATATCCCTTCAATGAGACTTGATACATCAGGCCTCTCGATTCTTTTAGAATAACGAATATCCAGCTTAGCTTCCACAAGGGAAGCCAAGTTAACTTGTTCATATACAGCCAAGGCATAATCGGAGTAGTCCAAGGACACAAGACTTGGGGCGTTAAATGACATAATACTATAGGGACCAATTTCAAGCTCACAATCGTAGTGAACTGATAGATAGCTTCTTGATGCTCCGACTCGATATGCAGTATGGCAGCGCTTCGAAGTACTTGTGACGTACGACTAAATCCTCGAGCACTGGACAACCAGGAAGAAGCACATGACACAGATCTTCATATTCAAAAACGACCGAATCCAAGAAGAGACTCCTAAGTGCTGGAAGAGACAAATCTGGAGGGAACTTTCCAAAAGAAATTCGTGTCCCCAGTGTCAGCTTAACCAATGTCCTGCTCATGAAGAACTCATAAGGCAGCAAGATGTCACCATAGGTAGGCTCAATACTAACGTCAAGCTCCACTACACCACGCTCTACGGCATTACGTATCCAGGGGTACATATGATCCATCTCACTGTCGTCGCCAATGTGATATTTTAGAGAGAATTTCTTGAGCGGAGAAGCGCATTGCAAAGCCAGTGTTCTATCGACAAAGTTCCTGAAGCACTCCCGGATCTCGTCCCTCTCTCGCTTACCATCTTCCGGTTGCAGGAAGACAGAATTATCAAAATCGAGATTATGCACCAATGCAAACACATTCCTCCACTTTTTTGAGAGAAGAGATGTTGAAGCAGCCAGTTTGGTCGGAACTCTGGACAAGATGTCGCCTAGAACCTCATGAGGGAGACAGCTGATTGCATCTTCGAAGGCAGTATCCAACTTTTTGGTATCCATAGTGACAGTCAGAAGCAATCTCTTCCTTAATAAGTGCCTGAAACATTGAAGTGAGCTCAGAGTGATCATGCTACTTGAAAAGCTCAAAAAATTGTCTGAATGTTCCTAACCAGAGAGATAATCAGATAACAAAGAATATAAGATCCAATTTACAGAGATTTGAGCACACACAACTACGCGATGAAGCTAAATTAACGAAGTATTAAGAACAAATAACAAGGTTAGAGAAGCTAAAGGTTCAAGCTTACAACAGCTACATCAAAACCAGTCTATCTATTATCTATAAGCTAGAAGAAGCTCAAACGAACAAGAATTTGGGAGGGCTTGTAGTTAATTGCAATCAACAACACGGAAATCATGGAGAACAGAGCTCAGAGAAGATCCACATACCAAAATTGCAATCAACAATGATAAATTAACAAGGTTGCAGAAGCTAAAGGTTTTATACCTACTCCCAAGCAAGTGTTGGAGGACGTCGGAGAACGACGGAGTCTCCGATTCCGTAAATCTACTAAAGTATCCTCTCCCCAATGTTTCGTATATATTAGGAAACCGAACTATCTATCAAACCGGCGAGGATTAGGTTTCGTGTTGATTAAAACCGGTTGAAGTAAATTTATCGATTGAACTGAGCGACACCGTATTATCTTCCACCACCGTCAACTGAACTATCTATCTAACCGGCGAGCACTAAGTTTCCGTGTTGTAAGAAAGGAATATATTATTTCAATTATGAGATGGACCTCAAAATTACACAGTCCAAAATGTCAACCTAATAGAGTTTTGGGCACATATTTGGTTTTGGGTAACATTACGCAGCCCAAAAGTAATACACCTTCATTTCATATTCATAATACATGATCAATATTTTGTATATACGAAAAAGTTAGCAAATATATAAACATAAAGCATTTAAAAAATAGGAAATTCAATCTGAACGTGAAATTTAAACACGACAGAATTGTATTAAACTATCAACATTAGAAAAGCAAACAAAAATATATATCTTTTATCTTATAAAGCACAAGTCATTTGACAAATAGAAATCTGACAAATGATATTTTAACTAAATTTTTTTAAAAAAATGGAAGAAAATAAAGAAAAGCAAATACTTTACGTTGCGTTTTTTTTTCGGTTTCTTTTTTTATTTTCTTTACAAAATGAAACGTGGGTAGTTGTAAAATTATTATTTATAGGGGAAAAAAAAAACAAAATCCTGAAATCCCAAAATTCTCTCTGTATCTTATATAATAATTAATAACTGACGATGAATTGTTGTAATCGAATATGCAGTTTGTAGTTTTCCACAAATTTCTTATCTCTCAGAAGAACATCTAATAAGAGCATCTCCAATAGTATTTTATTTTTTTCTCTATAATAAGGGTAAATTTTACTCCAATGGTCTTTTATTTTCACATCTAAAATAGAAATTGCTATTTTTTCTTCTTTTTAGAGTATCTCTAATGATACTCTATTTTTTTCTCTATAATAGAGATCCTCTATAATAGGGGTGAATTTTACTCCAATGGTCCTCTATTTTCACCTCTAAAATAGAGATTGCTATTTTTTCCTCTATTTATAGAGGAACTCTATTTTTTCTTACAAAAGGTTCTTCTATAAATAGAGGAACTCTATTATAGAAGTGAGAATAGAGGTGAGTTGGAGTAAAACTCACCTCTATTATAAAGATCTCTATTATAGAGGAAAAAATAGGGAAAACCATTGGAGATGGTCTAATTTATCTCTTTCAATTGCTCATAGAAAACATGAAGGTGACAGTACTGACAAATCATGTTTATGTTCAAATTGATTTCTCAATCTGTAAAACAATCTCACACTTTCTGAACCGTGACTAACCATTCCCTCTTTTGTGTGTTACAGGTTAATATATATATATATATATATATATATTATTTGGTGATTAAATCTAATAGTTAAAAGAGAATATTATCAGATCTGCCATATACAGTGACAAACATTATTTCCAATGCCATTATCTCTTCACTCTTCTCCCGCCTGCCACACAACTATATCAAATAACCATTATACCCTTTATCTTTTTTATTCAATATTATTAATTGTTTTTTTTTCAGACATAAATGAATAAAGCTCTCTCTCCTTATGACTCTCGATTTTTTCTCTTTTCATCGATTTTTCATCTTCTTCTTCAATATTAAACTGTCATCTTAATCTCTCACTTCTTTGAGTTCTCTTGCAGTCATGCAGTCAATTCTACTACGGTTGAATCCTCCGACTGATCCGCCTTTGTCCGTCTTGGCCGGCGAAACATCTCAGACGAGTTCTGAAATCCTTCGTCCTCCGTAGTAGGCAAAACCGCTAGGTCCAGTTCCAGAGTTCTTATACTCGAAAATAGACAAGCAAAATCGTAGGTCTGCAGATCGCCAAATCTGGTGGACCAGATCTAGCCGGCCAGGTTTTTGTCCATCCCTATTATGTATTGCCTTCTCTTGATTGGACTTTATCTGTTTGGTCATGTGTTTTATGTCTATTGATAACAATAAAACTTGTCCACACTACATGTATGATGATCCCGTGTCTGGTGGACCAGATCCATCTGACCATGTTTTTGTCTACCAATATTAAATTTGTCCACAAAGCAGGATCCGGTGTCCGGTGGACCAGATCCAGTCTACCAGGTTTTTGTCCACCACTATCATGTCCTTTGTTCTTTTGAGTTTGAGTGTTGGACCATATCCGTTTGGTCATGCGTTTTGTGTCCATTGCTAACAAAAAAAGTGTCCACATTGTAGGTTTGCAAATCCAGTGGACCACATTCATTAGCCAAGGTTTTTGTCCACCACTATTATGTCCTTCGTCTCTTGAGTCCATCACACTATTATGTCCTTCCTGGTGGACCACTTTTTTGTTTAGAACATTAAGTCCATCACACTAACATGTATGTTGTCTATCTCACGTCTAAAGACGTTCATATTGACATTGGTGAACTCTCGGAAGACAACAATGTTACTACACATTGAATGTATGCCTCTATGGACCAGTTTTATCTTTGTTTTGTCCACTAGATTTTCATTTATGGACCACTTACTTTTTTGTCTATCCAAGCATGTTGTCTGTTAAGTTCCTGATGAACCAATTTTTATTCTAAAATCTTAAGTCCATCGAACTCACATGTGTTTTGTCCATCGCGCAGGTCCGAAGACGTTCAACCTAACATTGGTGAACTCTCGGAGGACAACAATGATAGAGAGAAGGTATGTCTCTGTTGGTGGACCACATTATGCTTACTTTTGTTTTTCCAAACCATCTTGTCTATTAACTTCTAGATGGACCAATTTATTTTTAAAAAATATTAAGTCCATCAAACTAACATGTTTGTTGTCTTCTCGCAGACTTAAAATTGATGAATTCTCCGAGGACAACCATATTACTGACCTGGAGAACTCCACCAATTTCAATCTCTTTTATATCTAGATGTCTATAAACAATGATCATTAAAAAAGAAACAGTCACATCATCACTATTTTTGTCAGTCTCAAAATGCTTGCCCAAAAGTTAATAATTTTTTATTTTTATTTTTTTCCATCATAATTTTAAAGGATATTATAGTATTTTGATCATATACCATAAAAACAGCAAATGACATAATTGAGAAGAAAAGAATGAAAATGGCATTTCTCACAAGTTTAATTCTAAAAATGACACTTCTAACAAAATTCCCTAGTTAAAAATAAAATTGTGAATATATTTGGGAAGGGATAAGCAAGCAAAACAAGGATCAACAAGTGCTCTTGAACTATTTTCCATAGGTAAGCAATAACTTCCTTTTAAGCTTTTACAGTTTGTCGCATTTTCATAATAAGATACATGTCTTGATATTGTTGAATTGGAAGACCTACCGTCCAAGTTATTTAAAACTGCAGCCTGAAGATCTTGGGGAATTTAAAAGACTTATGAGGTAGTTTTTTGAACCTTTTAATTTGTATACGCACGGTCGTATATTCGGTTATTGTTTGTGATTTTCCAGTAATCTATATTATTATTTTTAAAATATATTTTGGTTTATGCCCTTCAAGTTTTGCTTATTTAATATGTTTTATTTACAATAATAACCCCTAACAATTTTCCTAAATTAACATTTCGTAGAAACTCAATTAATGGAACTATACCTATTATAAACGAAACGGATATTTCTGACCCGAATCCAATTTGGTTGATTTTGGGTTATTTCGTAATTTTGACCCAACCCGAATTTATTTTGTACTTCTCTTTTACTAATATAGAGATTAACAATTTTCAATTATGAGAATTACAAAAGTTTTAGATAAATATAAGTTCTTTTACCGGGAATAACTTTATCTTGTAAAACGTTGAAAAGAAAAACCGGAACTAACATTTCCAATAGTAATGTATCTGTTTTTTCTATGTTCAAATCAATTAAAGAATTTGGTGAAATACTATGTTGTTTCAAAAAAAGAGTTAATTATGAAAGAAACAATTTTTTTAGTGGCACTTGTGGATTTTACCATTTTGGCTAAAATCTTATGGGTTTGCCAATTTTCAAGATCTTAAAACATAATTTTTATACATTATGTTTGAGGTTTTTTGGTTTCATTTTTTTTGTATGGTTTAGTATTTGTTGTAAAGTATGTATTTTAGTTTTAAAAAATTATAATTGTATAGATTTTAATTTTTAAGTGACCAAAAATGGTAAATTTAAAATACTTTTTTTAAAATAGCAGGTTTAAAATAATTGGAGTGAAAAGTGGAAAATTTCTTAATAATCCCGTTTCGAAAAGTCTATATGTGGTGGTGGTAGTGGTAATAGACGAGTTCTTAAAAGTTAAAAGAATATATTTTGGGGAAGCAAATTGGAAGTTCTTTTTCTTTTCTTTTTAGTATAATACTAATAATAATAGAGGGGTATAGAGCATAGAAATGATACTTTTAATCTCTCTCTCTCTCATTCATCAAATTAGTAGGAGGAAACTATAACCGATGGAGGAGACAAGAAGACCTTTTCTTCTACCTTCTTTCCGATCACTCCCAACCAGGCACATATCTAAATTGCTGCAGCATATGCAAGGGTTTTGTGATTTACTTTGGTCTTTGGATTTGTCTAGTTATATATAGACATGGAACCATATAAAAACCCTAATTTTTTTTTTTCAGACCGATTTATTGATTTGATTGGGTCAAAGTTTTGATTTTTTTTTTGTTCTTTCTTTGGTTGGTTGGATGCAAAATTAGTTATGGTCGGAGAGGAACGGGTTTCTTCAGTATTTTTTTTGGTTTGGACCTAATTAACTACAAGGCCATAAAACCAAAAAAAAAAACAGTCTACATTTCTTTCATCCCTTCTTTAATCAAAAACATATGCAGCTCCCAAGAATCTAAAGCTACCTTATATCAGTTTGTAGTTGGTTTCATCTTAGAACTATACCAACATTAAATTAAATTTATAGGTTTGAATTCTTGGGTTTAATTTCTGTGTTTGAATCTTATATAATTTTCACGGCACAAACAGAATCAAATTTAAGTAAAATAATGGGTAGGTATTATTAAAGTAAATTAGTTTAAATCTTTTAAAATTTGTTTATATAAAATTAAAAATTTGAGCTTACTTTCTGGAAAATTACGTAAGATTTTAAGATGTTTTTGATCTAATTCTTTAATTATATTGTTTGATTCACACTAATTATTTCAAACGTCATAGTATTTTGGAATAACATAAAATTTATAAGTTTTTGTATTAGGAATTTCAGAATAAATTATGAACATAATCAGTTATTTTTTTATTTGAAATAATACCATCATTTTATGCATTGCCTTACACCCACTATTTCTTCAATTTTCATTTTTGTTTATATTACTTCTCATTTTTAACTTATTATTTTGAAACACTTGCGGATTTATTCTCATTAATATTTGATTTCAATCCCTTCTTCTTCTTAAAGGCTCAAACATTCTATAAAGTTTAGTTTTCTAAAAACAACCTATTACCATACAAATGCATCCTCGATTCAATATCCAACGAACAACAAAACACCGGTAACAATAGTATCATTGTTCAGATCATCCATTTTTGGGAAGTTCCTAACTTTAGAAAAAATATTATCTTACTAAGTCTTGAATATTTTTTCCAAAAATGTAAATTATTTTAACTATTTTCATATTTTGATGATTTATGCACTCATTTTAAAATATTTATAAAAGAAAAAAAAATTCAGGTATATGTGATTTTTAAAAGAATTTTAATATAGAAGGAGCATTTTCAAAAATACCCCATTTTCCATGTCCCTTTTTAAAAATACCCCTTCATGTTGACCATTTCTAAAACTACCCCTATTTATGTACAAAATAACCAAAATACCCTTTCTTTGAATGACGACAAGAATGTACAATCACCAAAATCAAAAAAATTTCCCGCCAAAAATGAAAAATTTTCCCGCCAAAATCGAAAAAATTTCCCGCCAAAAAATAATTTTTCCCGCCAAATTTTTTAAATTTATACCTTTTAAAAACCTTGTAAACGTTTTTAAAAACCTTGTAAATTCGTTTACAAGGTGTTTAAAAACCGTATAAAAACCTTTTAAAGTCAGATTTTTAGAGTAAGAGTTGAAAGAAACCTTACTATATTATATCGTCTAATAATAAAGTAAAGTTATCTTTTGGAAAGCTCCAAAAGATTATCATTTATTGTTCTCTTCTTTCAAAAGTGTCATTTTTTTTCTTTTAATTTTTAGTGTAACAAATTTATTCAATTGAATTTACATAATAAAATTTTCACTTAACAAATAATCGATGATTAAATAGTTTAAGGATATAAGTTTATAATATATATATTTGGGTTGTATAGGATAATATCGAGTAATATTGGTTATTTTATCACCACACTTTAATACAAATAATTCACATGATCTTGATATTACATTATTTTATTTCATTTTCAATCCATTTAAATTAAACTAAAGTATATTTTACTATATAATATCTAAATAACTAAATGAGAATTGAATATATTTTTTTGATAAAAAGATAATTGTATATATTTCTGTTTAAAGAGAGAAGTGAATATATATATATATATATATTTGAATTCATGATTTGATTAGCTAAGATGCCCGTTCATAGATCTATATTTATAATATATAACTCTTGAATATATATTGAAAACAATATAAAATTTTAGTTATTAATTCACAATAATGTATTTTTATAAACCTGACAAATTTTTTTATTAACCTTTCTATTCTATCACATCAATCTCATATGTTGTACTAACTCTCATTTTTGTAATTTATTATTTATAGTAATACAATGAGTGATAAACAATAGTATTTAGAAATATTACATATATAAGAAAATATATTAATATGTAATGATTGCATATCTATAACTTTCACAAAGTTTATGTGATTCCTATAACAATGAAATATTCTCTCTGTTTTAATTTAGTTGTTTGATTTAGGTTTTCAAATAAAAAATTTGGTGAATATTCCAGTTTTCTCCCTGCTGTTTTAAAGTTTTGACCAATTAAATATTTATAAAATATATTAATATAGGGTAAAACAGACAATTTAATAGTTTTTTTAATAAGTGTGAGAAAACCTTAAACTGACAAGTAAAAAACCGGAGAAGGTATAAATTACACTTACTTAATTGATATAAAGATTAGTGTATTTATTATCCAATTATATAATAAATTTTCCATATGCTTTTAACTACAATTTCTCTTATAAATAGAAAAATACACATTTTACTAATCCTCATATTTCAAATATTAATAATATTTTTATTTAATTTATATTATCTTAACTCACGATCTCCAAAATTACAAAAAAATATATAAAAAAATAATGTAAACTAAATCTGTGCATAGCACGGAATAACTACTAGTATATATATATATATGGCTATTTGAAAATCCAATTTTTTTTAGAGCAAAGTCTTTTTATACTGGTTAGTATATTGTGTCTGCCTTTCTCAATAATGGTACACTACGGTCGGTCATTTCTCTCAGTCGATTGAAGATCATGCGAAAGATGAGAAATACTACCTGGACATGGCTGCAGACACATCCAGAGAGCTTGAGGCACTTAGCAAATCCGTGTTGGAATCCACAAAAATGTGTACGACCCCATCTTTATTTTACTTGCTCTGTACAAAGCTGTGTAGCAATGTTTGATCTACTACTATACCTCCTCTACTGATTTTTTTTCATTCAATTCATTCTTTCATGTAAAACTACTTCAGTTCTTTTGTCAGCCAAGGACAGAGCTCGTCTTGGTATTAGATACCATGCCGGTTGGATGATGGTTCTTCGATATGAAGTGAGAGCATTTTTATATATAAGTTTTTTTTTTGTTACATATATATGTTTCTCGTTAAATGGATTCTGAGTGTGCTTGTTTGGCTATCTTATCAATCACCTCCTTTCTTCTTTTTACACAGGTGGAGTACGTCCAAAGACGCCTAAAAAAACAGATTGAAGCACTGCAGGATGCAGAGTTCTTCACCGCCCAAAAGACTAGAAGAAGTCTATTTTGTTTCTTCTTTTTAACTTGACCTTTTCTTTTCAGTCTCTTTTTTTCTATCTTTTCTACCCCCACCAATCCGTCGATCAGTTATGTATGAATGGTTTAAGTTAATGAATTATTTCCTATAATCTATAATATGCCAAGTTGTTGCTGCTTATTTAGTTTACTGTTTGCGTCGTTCTCTCTCTCTCTCAAATTTTCTTCTTGACTTGGATAAAGCGGATACATTAATAGCGTTGGAAGACGTTCCAGTCTTGTCTCTGCCCTTTCAGCTTGTCAATGTTCAATTTTTGTTGTTGAAAGACGTTTGGTATTTATGCTCTGTCGATTGACTCACGGGCTTAGACATGTTTGGCCGTAATGAACAACACACTCTGCGTCAATATGCAAAGCTCCAACTTCATCAATGCAGCAACTGGTTCTAATTTTACAGAGTTGATCACGTCTTGGAATTGCATTAGGTATGCACCAGTCCATTCACTCCCTCTGTGGAAACAGAAACTCCAAAAAACGTCGATTAAGGAACTCGTGGATCGAATTCAAAAACTATAAAGATTACTGCATATAATAATTTCCCCTATGTACGTACCTGCTAAAAGCAAGATTGGCTTCGAACGGAGTCATGACAGGGGACATGAACTCTTTGCTATCTAAAAGAGCGGTTTGGGCACATGAGATGTAGATGAAATACATCGCACTAAGAGACAAACACAGGAAAGAAAAGACACCAACTCACTTGACATATCTCACTTGTAATAATTAACAGCTAAAATGACAGGCCGTTGTCTAACTTACCTCGGGGAAGTTTGCGAGTTTGGCCGGATTAGGTCGTCCCATGGCAAGAAAGTACGATTTTTTGCCAGCTGCAGATATGAGTGCTTGCATATGGTGAATCATATGAAGGTAACCAGCTGCATCCAATGCCATGTGATATTAGACATTCAGTGAAAAACTCATCAACCTTGACATCACATATGCATAAGAATGGGAACTTACCAACACCAAGAGTCCCTACCAAAATACCTACAATATTCGCATCCTTGGCTTTTTCCACCAAGTAATATCTGGAAAACATAACTCTGAGTGAGGACTAGAAATACAAATCCACAGAGATGATAAAGAAAAGATTATAAGAATTGACGAATTTTGATATTTTTGTGATGTATGATGTCTGCTTGAAACAAGTGAGTATACCGTCGCATAAGTATCCTTCTTTGTTGATAAAATTCCGTCACCAAAGAATCTTCTTCAGCATCATATCTGACTAAGATTAACAAACAAAACATAGCCAAGAACATAAGCTATTGACGGTCTTTGTCAATCAATTAGATATTTTGTTCAAGAAAATGGACTGTAGTAAGTAAGTTACTCAAACGTTTGACATAACCAAGAACTAGATCAAGAAATTTCCATGGATAAAGCCACATATTCATATACCTATGTCACAACCATTGAAGGTCAGTACTACATTGGCGAAAGCTGAACTGTCAGAACCGATCCAGAAAAGTAGATAGTCCTCGATTTTGCTTCCTTCTGGCAAGTCCCAAGTTAGCCCTCCCAGACTATAGTTTCTAGATGAGGATAAGCTATCACTATATGGTCTCGGATGCTCCATGGACTCTCTAGGGTCTTTGGATTGACTAATAAATGAGCACAAGACATTGGCTACAGAGAACTTCAACTGATGAGATTCGGTCTTTGACAATCCTAATTCTTCTCGGATATGCGGAATCATATGGGCGTATTCTAGTCCATAAAGAATCTGAAAACACAAAGTTCAAAGATTGAGAAAACAAAACACTTTATCACTATTTCTTAATAATAAAGATAAACTAGCTTCACATACCATAATAGGCTTATCGCTCTGTGACGCATAATCTATCAGATGCTTAACGCAGCTTGAGACGTTCATCGAAGCTTTCCCGAAAACGAAGAATGCTGGAAGAACCGATGTCCTGCAAAAAAAACATAAACACTCACAGTAAAGACATTGTTTCAACAAGGGAAGGGAAGTCACAGCAACTACACAACAGGGTAAATTGACTCACGGGCTTAGACATGTTTGACCGTAATGAACAACACAGTCTGCGTCAATATGCAAAGCTCCAACTTCATCAATGCAGCAACTACCGTGATCATCTATGTTTACAATCCCTGAAGGTTTGCAGGTTTTAGCTGATGTTTTCTGGTGTTGGAGATGATGAAGTAGACTTGTCTATATCGCCAAGGCTACTTGAGGAAGAGTGTGATTTGAGATACGATAATGCCACTTCTATCATCACTTCTACTTCTTTCTAGTACTGTGTAAAGTGTCAAAAAAAACAAGTGTATCAGAGAAACCTAAAATGGCGCCTTTTAGTTTATCGATTGAAATAAGGGCACCAAATTGCCCCTGCTTTAATCTTCGATTGCATCAAACACCATTTCTTGAAATGTACACCTATTGATGAAGCCAAAGAGATCATTCCACACAGTGTGAATTGCAAATTTCATACTTCCAGATAAACAGATCTGCAGGTTAGCGAAACCATCAAGAACCTATTCTACCAAACCACCTAGAGAAACACTCATTTTAAGTTTGGAAAAGCCAAACAAATAATTTTAAAGATACCACAATCCCTGTAATTACGTTATACTTAACTTGCCAATATTCTCTTGCAATGACTCACATTCCATGTAGTTACCTTTACATAATACTTGACTATTGTTTAATCTCTAATAATGGGATTAAAAATATCTTACAAAATCATTTAGACTTGACACTGACATCATCAACAAAAAAAAACAATTCCTGAACTGTCTATTTTCTCTTCTCTTCATTGTTCCCCTCTGCCATAAACAAAACAAATATATATATATATATATATATATATCAGTAATAATTAATAAATGTTCTAAAATTAAATAGAATACCTAAAGTTAAATTACTCTTACCAGCATCTTTCTCTGCCGCTGCTTATTGAACTTATACCTCTAAAAAAGTATATCGCATTTTTGAAGCCATAAATCTGTCTTCTCTGTGACAAAATCCAAAATAATATGACATTTAAAATAGAGATAGTATAATTATTATAAAAAGGTCTCAAAAAAAAAAAAAAATGTTTAACCTCTTCCTCCAGGACTTCAACCGCGTGTCTGATTTGCACAAGTTCCTTGGTTAAGAGCTCAATAGTGTGATCATACCTTGCTTGCTCTGCAGGAAAAGGAAAATGATAAGATTCAACAAGGAAAAGGAAAATGATAAGATTCAACAAAGAAAAGGAAAATGAATAAGATTCAAGTATACTTGTGGGGTTATTAGTTCTAGCCCTTCGACGTCTCACTCTACCGATCTTAAGGTTGTATTCTGCCAAAAATCCATTTAACTGGCCAATGCTCCTATCTACCACTGTTATGGCAGCATCAACGTTCCTGCTTGTATCTCCCCGTAAACATTTTCCAAAGCAGCCAGAAATCCTGTGAGAAGAAGAACAAGAGAGTCAGGAAAAAATTTGTAAAAAAAAATGCCAAGAATGAGAAACGAAGAGAACTTTAAAAAATCAATCAAACACAAACACTAAACAACCGCTGATAAGATAAAAAACGCAACGATGATAAAAAACGCAACGATGATAAGATAGAAAAACCTGTGGTATCTAATTCTTGCGTGATTCACGGCCCTCAGACCACTAAACAGAGGCTTTGCAGCTTTGCTCCTTAAAAGGGCAAATTTCTGTAACAGAAAGAATCCAAATTAAGATGATAGTAAATCTATATATGTAAATAAAATATATAAGTAAGACCTAGGTTGCATGGAATCGGAAACGGATATGCGGAAACGAAACGTTTCGGAAATGGGAAACGATTTTTTTTCTAAAATTAAGAAATGAAAACGTTTTGGAAACATATGTGTATATATCTTGATATATATGTATATACATAATAAAACACAAACATAAAACCTATACCAAAAGGAATATCTATAACAACACAAATTTGAAACATAAATATCAAAATAGTTGAATTAAAACACTAATAATATTATATATTCATATATATTATGAATATATATTTTCAAATTATTTTATTTATTAAGTTTTTAAGCTAAAAAAAAGTTTCCCTCGTGTTTCCAATATGGAAACCGAGTTTCCATCGTGTTTCCAAACAGAAATTTTTAGGAATCGTGTTTCTGTGGCTTGTTTCCGTGTTTCCACGAGTTTCTGTTTCCGAAACGTTTCGGAAACGGGAAACGTACCTTAAAAAGAGTTTCCATGCAACATAGAGTAAGACAGTCACCTCAACTTCCAAGAGTCTTATCTCTTGGTTGATCCGCTGACATTCTCCTCTAGTCCGAACAATGTTTTGATCAATAATCTGGATGGTTGTTTCGTTATTAGTTGAAGCTTTTGTTTCTTCAAGTGTATCGATATTGTCCTGATGCACGGATTCCACCCCCTTCAACAGCTTAATATCTGCATTAACCCTTCCCACTGCTCGATCGACGTTCCTTTGTGTATCTCCCCACACAAATCGTTTGAGTCGCTCAGTAGTCATCCTAGGAAGAACAAGAGAAATTTTCAAAAACGAATCCAGAATCAGAAACAACAAACAGAAAAAAGGAGAATCCAAAACCTAGAACGCAAAGCGAAATCGGAAGAAGCCAAATCCTAAAACCTCAGATTCAGTGTTCGAAATCAGAAAACAAAAATGCTAATAGCGAAATCGGAAGAACCTAAATCCTAAAAGCTCAGATTCAGAGTAGAAAATGTTGGAATCAAACCTTGATTAATGCTCAAACTTGAAAGAGAGAAAGGGTAACAAGATTCACAAGAGAAGAAGAAAGAATCAGAAGAGTTCTTAGATTGGAGAAGAAGAAGCGACAAGACTGAGGGACAAGAGGAAGAGAAAACTTTGTTGTTGTTAAGGGATAAAGGCCATTGGGCTATTGTGTTAATCAAGCCCATTAAGTGTTGGGTTTAGTGTTGTTGCAAACACTCAATCACTTCATAATCACTATATATAGCTCTAATCACTCAATCAATAGTAATTAACATTCTCATGTACATCTTTCTTATCTTTTGCTTTTGCTTAAAACGACGACACTTAAAAAAGATCATCAAAGACTCTCTCTCAACCGGAGTCTTTCAATGAAGAAAATAAACAATCAATATTACACATCAATGTCTGATGACATGTTTGTAGCTCTGATATGTTGATGATAAATAATCAGAGGCCAATAAACATTAGAAAAAAATTAACAAAAGACAGATAGATAGTTCTGTTTCTTTTCGAAACTAACTCTCACATGTGTGCAACATTCTCTCATCTAACAATATAACATGAAGCCAGCAGAACCAATTTTTCAAAAGAACAATAAAAATGTCAGTTTCTGAAATAGTACACAAATCTTTCTTGGTGAACAAGTGAACTTCTTGGAGTTGCTACTCGTGCTTGTATCCTGACGACTATGTAAGGCTCCGGCGAAGTATTATCACTATTTATCTCCAAACCGCGATAAGCACGGCTGAGGAAATACTCGGGTCCTGATTTGGCAGTGGTTTGTTTAGTGAGCAAGTTATGATCATTGCCTTTCAATTGCAATGCTTTCTCTGCAATTTGTACCAGTGCCATTGTCTCTCCTGTGTCTTCTTCTCCATTCTTAGCTTGATCTGCAACAAGGAGCACAATGTTTGTCAACCTCATGGAATGATAATTATGGCTTTTGTCGATTGGAAAACTGTATTGAGCTTCCATTGTACCGTTTGTCTTGTGATCTTCTACGTAACCACCCTGAAAGAAGGAGAACCGTGGCTCCTCTGATTCGCTATGTGCTTCTGATTCTAATTTTACAGAGTTGATCACGTCTTGGAATTGCATTAGGTATGCACCAGTCCATTCACTCCCTCTGTGGAAACAGAAACTCCAAAGACGTCAATTAAGGAACTCGTGGATCGAATACAAAAGCTATAAAGATTTCTGCATTTAGTAATTTCCCTATGTACGTACCTGCTAAAAGCAATCTTGGCTTCGAACGGAGTTATGACAGGGGACATGAACTCTTTGCTATCTAAAAGAGCGGTTTGGGCACATGAGATGTAGATGAATACATCGCACTAAGAGACAAATAGAGGAAAGAAAAGACACCAACTCACTTGACATATCTCACTTGTAATAATTAACAGCTAAAATGACAGGCCGTTGTTTAACTTACCTCGGGGAAGTTTGCGAGTTTGGCCGAATTAGGTCGTCCCATGGCAAGAATGTAAGATTTTTTGCCAGCTGCAGATATGAGTGCTTGCATATGGTGAATCATATGAAGGTAGCCAGCTGCATCCAATGCCATGTGATATTAGACATTCAGTGAAAAACTCATCAACCTTGACATCACAAATGCATAAGAATGGGAACTTACCAACACCAAGAGTCCCTACCAAAATACCTACAATATTCGCATCCTTGGCTTTTTCCACCAAGTAATATCTGGAAAACATAACTCTGAGTGAGGACAAGAAATACAAATCCACAGAGATGATAAAGTAAAGATTATAAGAATTGACGAAGTTTGATATTGTTTGTAATATATGATCATTGCCGGCCCTGACCTAAAGCTCATGAAGCAAGGGCTTTAGGCGCCAAATATTTTAAGTATTTAGGGGCATCAAATGTTAAATGTTCCTTTGGTGTAGTGGTTTTTTTTGTTTGATTTTCAGTCACTTGTACTGGGTTCAAACCAGCCCCAAGTTAAATACAACCGATCTTTTTCCCTATTTTGTCTAATCCAAAATATTCTTTTTATCTACATTTCCTTATATTAATTATACTAATGAACTAAATAATAATTAAAACAGCAATTGAACTAGTGAATAAAAAAATCCCCGTCTTTCCTTTTGGGCGTTCCTCTTCTTCTTCCAATATTATTGTCAATCTCTGCTTTCTCCCCCATATATGTTTTCTTTTTCTTCTACAATGCTACGTTTTCTCTGTTTTCTTAAGTTTTTTTCTTTCTTCTTCAAAAAGAAAAAAACTTTGTAAGCAAAACGTCAGTCAAACTTAGCATATGGTGGATTCACAGATTCTCAGACAATTCTTACTTGGAATATTCTAATTTGCTATAATTTAAAACTTAAATGTAATTCAAAGATCAAAGTGATTATACTAAATTTTCTATATAATCTCCGTAGATTGCTCACTACACTAACGATTTGTCTACTTGATGATGTGTTGTTTCGTGGATTGCTTGTGTTTTTGGTGTATTATTTTATACTGAAATTTTATTTTTAAAGTTTAGAAAAAAAATTAGTTGGGATTAAGAAAAAATTAATTGGGATTAAGGGCATCATTTTCCGGTTCTGCTTTAGGCGTCGTAGACCTTCGGGCCGGCCCTGTATATGATGTCTGCTTGAAACAAGTGAGTATACCGTCGCAAACACATTCCTCCACTTTTTTGAGAGAAGAGATGTTGAAGCAGCCAGTTTGGTCGGTTCTCTGGACAAGATGTCGCTTAGAACCTCATGAGGGAGACAGCTGATTGCATCTTCGAAGGCAGTATCCAACTTTTTGGTATCCATAGTGACAGTCAGAAGCAATCTCTTCCTTAAAAGTAAGTGCCTGAAACATGAAGTCAGCTCAGAGAGATTTAACTGCTGGATCAAAGCCATAACGCACCAAACGAAAAAAAAAAATTGGATATTTCCAAAACCTAGCGAGAGTTCAAAAGTGTCTGAATGTTATAGAAATAACCAGAGAGAAGTTCCACAAACCATGAAAGACAGATTTCACAATTACTAGACGATGAAGCAGAATTAATACGAAGTTTCAGAAAAATAATAAGGTTACTAAAGCTAAAGGTTCAAGCTTTAATTTATCCCTTTTCACAAAAAAAAATAACTGAAGCAAAGGAAGATTCGAGCTAGAGTAACACGAGAAAGCCGATTAGTGTCAAACTACTACAATCTACAACAGCCTTATCAAAAACCAGTCTATCTATAGTCTAGTGGAAGCTCAAAAGAACAAGAATTTAAGCGCTTGTAAGAACCCAGAAGAAATCATAAAGGAACAGAGATCATAGACAATTGCAATTAAACAGTGAGGTCCCACGAAACTTTAAAAAAGGGTAAAAGCTTCAACCTTTTCGTTTACCGATTGAATTGAAAGTTCTAGCTTTCTCGCAAGAGGAACTGATATATATATTGATACAGTATACCGAAATCGGCACTAGGGATGTCAAACGGCACTATGGTCTAAACCAGTCCAAATTATAATGGTCCGGTTAGTGGTTACACTCAAAATTGAATTGAAGCGGACATATGGGGTTGAAAAACCAATTTACCAAGGTTTCTTATTTTCAGAAAACTTTTTTTCTTTCTTTTATTTCCTTATTCCTCAAAAATAAAAATTTTCTTTTATTTTCTTTTTCTGAAAAACAAAATAGTGGAATAAAATTTTATAGATATATTTTCCTTCTAAAAATAATAATTTTAACGTGTAGATAAATTAAAAATGTCACATGGTAAAAAATATATAAAAGATGTATCATCATTCCTCGTTAATCATCATACATTGAATGTAAAACAGTACAAATTAGATGTGAATCATGAAACACTGAAAAATCAGTTTTATAAAATTGCAAAAATTCTCGTTTTTGAATAAGAAAAAAACTCCATTAAAACCATAAACACAAACTAGTTATGAAGTATTGAAGTTATGTATATGTATGGACTCACAAATATGAAAATTTTGAACGATTTTGTATCAAAATACCTAAGAATTAGATATGAATTTTAGTAAGAATTTTTAGTATGAATTTATAAGTTAAGCAAGACTTTACAAGCTTCTTGTATAATTATTATGTTTATGCAAGATAGTCCAGTTGGTCATTCCCATATTTGGGTATTTATTTTCCCCAAGGAAACTCTTCAAGTGCTCCAAGTCTTAAGCAGTGTGCCTCGCTAACCACACTTCCACTTGGGATGCACGCATAGTCACATCAGATATATGACCATCCAGACCCTGGAGAGATGCATGTAAATGATCAACAACTATGTTTGTGTCCCTCTCTATCTATAGATAGATTCGTTCATGGGTTAAGCAAAAATGAGATATATGTACCTGGATGGTTAGAGTTTCAAGCATTGGAGACTGCTTAAGCAGATACGGCAGTAGTCTCCAACCTCGTTTATTCTTACTCCCAAAGGTCAAGCTTACCAGATTGTTAAACACCGGTAGTAGTAGTCCATGTTTAACACATCGAGAGATCACCTGAAATACACACACGCACACGAACTTCAAGAATGTCTCAAAGCTTTTTTTTTAAAAGTTAATAGAAAGTCGCAGAACTTACATCGGCAGAATTGGCAGAAAGATGCAGGGTCTTAATGTGGCTTATCCCTGTTAAGAGACCCCATATATTTGGCCTATTGACTTCAGAATGATAACGAAGGTCCAGCCTAGCTTCGACTAGGGACTTCAAGTTAACTTGTGGATAGCTACACAGGGCATAATCGGAGTAGTCCAGGAAGACAAGACTTGGGGCATCAAATGACATTTCAGTGAGAGAGCCAATACCAAAGTCAGAATCGTATTGAACTGTTAGTTTATGGATGGTCCGACTGGATATGCAGTATGGTTGTGCGAAAAAGTCCTTGTGACGTACAAAAAGCTCCTCGAGCACGGGACAACCAGGAAGAAGCACGTAACACAGATCTTCATATTCAAAAAAGATAGCATCGATGAAGAGAGTCTTAAGCGCTGGAAGAGACAAATCTGGAGGAAGCTTTCCTAAACTAATCTTGGTTCCCAGTGAAAGCTTAACGAGCGTCTTGCTCGTGTAGAGCGCATGAGGTAAAAAGATTTCAGCGTGAGGAGCTAAACTAACGTCCAGGTCCACTACGCCACGCTCTAAGACATTACATATCCAGCGGACCACATGATCCATCTCAGCGTCGTCGCCAACGTGATATCTTAGAGAGAATTTCGTGATAGGAGAAGCGCATTGCAAAGCGAGTGTTCTATCGACAAAGTTCCTGAAGCACTCCCGGAGTGTCAAACTTACAACAGCTACATCATCAAAACCATTCTATGTATAAACTAGTGGAAGCTAAAGGCTTTGAGAGCGCTTGTAGGAACCAACCAGAGGAAATCATGGAGAAGAGAGATTAGAGAAGATCCACATCCCAAAATTGCAATTTAACAATGATAAAAAAAAAAAAAAAAAAAAAACACTTTTCCCCGTTTGAAACTTTTGAATTAATGGGGATATTTGAACACTAGGAAGCTCCAAAAAAGGAAAAAACTTTGGGCGCTCTTGTAAGAAGCAATCATGGAGAACAGAGGTCAGAGAAGATCACCCATCCCCAAATAAGTGCAATTAACAATGACGTTTCCACAAAGCAAAAAAATATGTTAAAATAGGGTATAGAAACTAAAGCTTCAACCTTTTTTTAGTTTCCCGATTGCATTGATCGAAGGTTCCTGGCTTTCTCGCAACTAGGTGTGTGGAGGAGCAAAACGATGGAGTCTCCGCCGCATCGGTTAATCTATATATTTTGTATCCCCCACTGTTTTTGACTTTTCCTTTTCCCAGTGTATAATTTTGTTAATTGGTTTAAACCGGTTAAAGTATATTTATCGGTTTAAACCGGTTAAAGTATACAAAGAAGACATGTCTCTGGCTCACCCTTTCAAGTCGTCATTACGCTTTTTTTTACAATCATCGACCAGACCATATTAACTATTCGGGATGTTACACCACTTCCCATATTAACTATTCGGGCATCTGCATCACCATCGGTGTCTACTCGGTTTTAGCCTCTACAGAATCATGGATGTCGGAATCAGAGGCAAGGTCACTGTTGTGATTAGTCTTAACGATAGTAATGAGGTCGGATACTTCTTCTTTATTCTAAAGATGTCTCTTGCTTATCTGATCACAGAGACTGCTGAGATTTGATCTTTAAATGTTTCAAATTGGTCTTTTGTGTGTGTGTGCCTGCGTGTAAGAAGTTTGGGCAATGGGCACGTACAGAACCACACAGAGTTGAGTTATGCTTCTGATTGATAACTAGTGTCGCTATGATTCTTTTGTGTTTTGTACTTGATTACTTGGTCGGAAGGATGAATAAGATAAAGATGTTTTCTCGTCATTCTGTACATGTCTTTTTTTTTGCTGAGATTTGAATCTTACATCTTGCAAAAAGTGATCCTTTGTGTATGTGTCTGTGTGTTAATTTGTAAGAGAGGCACAAAACTAAGATATTTTTAGTGTTTCTGATATTAATACCCTCCAGTGATGGTGTTTTATCATCAGATATCATCACTGTGGAAAGTTATTTAGAAAGGAGGAGGGGAAGGGGGTAGAAATGGTGGGAATAATAATGGGTCTGAAGGCTCATCAGGAGAAGATGGTGGTCTTGCTGGTGTCCCGGATGAGACTCTGCAAGTGGTGTTAGCAACCTTAGGCTTCATTCATCTTTAATGACAACATCACAAGCCCACAAAAGTTATCTATATATATATATATATATAGCTTTGCAGTACATCTACATAATCAATGGAGGAGCTAGGAGTTGTTCCGTATTGCAAGAGATTGCATTAGGTACATTACTGGACGACCCAAGAGTGTTAGGCTGACCCGAATTATGCATGGAAGGTTGGAGTACATTCTTCGAGAGTGTGTGTGTCGAGGAAAAAAAGAGTGTGCGTACAATGAGTACTGCCTAAAGATCAAACGCTCGATCAGTAAATAGAGACGCGTCTTGAGTTCTTGTGTTGATTCAAATTAAGATGGGTTTTGGCTGATTTAAGTAGTTTCCCTTAATTAGACCCTGATGAACCGGCCGTGTTTTGATTTTTGTTTTAGTTTAACTTTCGCCATTGTCAACCCAACAATCAGATTGATCGTAAATATTGATAATTTTCATTAGTATATATTGACTGAAGGCAGAGCATGCATGTAAAGAAGAACACAAAGGAGATGACATATATAAGGTGTTAGTTAGGGAACCGGAACGAGAGTTTGGAAGTAAGAAGAAGCAACAACGCGATCGAGCGTATGCAGCAACCTTGTTAAGGAGGAAATTGCTAGGGTAAGACGTATACAAAGTCGACTCTTGATAATCCCAAATGGTCATCACTCACCACCATCTCCATCTCCTTGGTCAGGAATCGCCAAGGGCGTGAATAGCTGAAATCTCACTTGGTCGAGGTTTGTAACGTTGGGATAAACACAACGAGTGCATCATAAACACAATATGTTACTTCTTGTGCATGCTCCAAATATCGAATCGCCCATTGGGGAACATTAATGATCCTCATCTCCGATACAGAGAGGCGGTCTAGGAGGACGATAAGCTCAGAGAAATAGGGAAGGGAGGACTCAGTGCCGTCATCGTCCTCGTCCTCGTCCTCGTCTGAAGAATAGATTTGGTTTGGGTGGGAGACGACTCTAAAACTCTTCATTGTGAAATACACAAATAAAAAATCTGTATTCATTTGAATATTAATAAAGACTAGGACTCAGACCCTGCACTATGTCAGGGAAATATTTTTTAAAAAAGTAAATAAAATTTAAAATATAAAATTATATATTATAAAATCATTTAAATATAACATAATAGTTTGAATACATAAACTGTTACTAAAAACACAACCATCAAAATGAAACTTATAACAAAAAATATTATGTAGAATAGACTCAACTTTGGAAAATACATTGTTTAAAGTATAATAAATATATAATATATTTTATGAAGAATTATGATAAAGACCTACAATTAAAAAATCATTATAACAAAGTGATCTTAACTGAGAATATGGAACTAATGGTTGTAATGAGTAAATATATTCAACGAAATATTAAAATTAAAATACACAACGTTTAAAAAAATAAAATAAATGAAAATAGTTTTTAGAAAAATTTACGATAAATAGATGCAACTGTAAATTATATATTAAGTTTATTAATTTTTTTTATTGCTATAACCATTTCTAAAATTTTAGTTAGATTATAGAATAATGTTGGATATTAGATATTAATATTCAATTATGTAGATGCAACATAAAATAGAAAATTTTGTTTCAATGAACTTGTTAGTTACTAATGAAGAGACAAATATAAAGAGAGTTCAAAAGACATGACTATTTAAGTAGACACACCTATTAGAATGAACAGTTGTGATGAAAAATATAAAAAAAACTAGGTTTTACCCCGTGGTACACCACGATTCTATTATTTTGTTAATATGATATTGTAATAGTTTTGTGGTGCTTGTGGTCGATGGTGAATTGCATCTATATATATACTGTTAACGGTTGTAGATAGGTTTTGTATACACTCTTGATTCGCAAGTTGAGAATATACATTTTATGATTTGGTTAGTTATGATTTAAGAATGAATGATATGTCATATTCTTATTTTGATTCTCAATTGATATTATTGGATTAATTGTGTACATTTAAAGCTAATAAGAACTTAGCAAATATGTAATTGTTTATTAAACGTAAATTAGATATTTTCTAAGATGTGTTCATCTTGAATTAATTGCTATATTATAGGGATGTGATTACAGAATTTGTGTTATCAATTCTTTTTGTCAAACTCAGCCCAAAAAATTCGGCATGTAAATTAGATATTTCCTAAGATACAATGGGCATTAATTGACATTAATTGGATGCAAATAAGTACGCTATAGATTAAAGACCGGCCCAAAATATTAGGTAATCTTAAGGAGGATCCCGATAATTGAATCGATTATAATTTTAATTAAAAATCTGACCCGAAGTTAGCAAAAAGCCAAAAAGTGATGGCACCATATTGTACTTTAAAAATGTATTTCGAGCTCTATATGTGCATTTACTTGTTTGGTTATAATATCCTAAGAAAAATTTTAAACTATATATCTGTTTATAAAAATTCAAATCACATCATATGCTGAAAAAAATACTAAAATTTTAGTAACTTTATGTATTAAATAGTAATTAAAATAATTAAATATAAGATTAAACAAAAGTGTAAGAAGAATTATATTTTAGTCTAACATATTGATTCAAATTAGGTAGATAGTTTTTAGGAAATTAATATTATCAAATAAGGAAATGATTGTTTTTGGTTGTAAGGATTGTAGAAAATTTAGTTGAGACTTGTTTGGATACAAAGATAAGAGAGGATGACACAAAAATGTACTTCAAAATTTTTAAGATATATATAGTGAAAAGACACAACTCTACAATGAACAGATACAATAGTTTCAATTTTAAAAAAAAAGACAAATAAAAACAAATAATTTACGAAAAGGTAGTACGAAAAATCGCAACTGTTGTGTCTGCACTGGATTATATTTATACATAATAACCCATATAAACTGTTTTTAAATAAAATACATCTTTATTACCATATTGAAAAGTCAAATTCAAAAACTCACTATATACTCCATCTAACTCTTGGAAAGTAAACTCGAGGTATTTTCATTAAATTTTTATATTTAAAATTAACTAAAAGTTGTAAATTAGAGTTATCATTCCAAAAATCTTTTGTTAAATCAAAATTGGAGGAATTTCTTTACTTTTAAAAGAACGAATGCTAGAGAATAATTTAGAAAGCTCTTTAATTGAAATCATTAAATTAAATACATAATTCTAAAACATAACTTTTCTTCTCTTTTGTGATACAAAATCGTTAATCAAACTCTAATGGTGATCGGAGAACAATGAGTCTCCTTAGTTACTCTAATTTATTTTAATTTTAGTTCATAATTGAAATCTCCTTTAGAAACATGTTGGTCTCTTTTTGTTTTTACCACATATATTTTTTATTAGGTCTAACTATTAGGCTTATTGGGAAAAATAAGGCCTTTAATTCTTTTCCAAAAAATATGGCCGGAAACGAATATTTCTTTTTTTAACACATAGCCACGACTCTATACATATTCCCAAGCCAAGTGGTGGAGGACGTCGGAGAACGATGGAGTCCCTGATTCGGTTAATCTCCTAAAGGATCCTCTCCCCAATTCCCAATTCCCAATTCCCAATTCCCAATACTATCGATCAAACCGGCGAGCCTTAGGTTTTCTGTGTTGATTAAAACCGGTTTAAGTAAATTTATAGATTGAGCTGAAACGACATCAAATTATCTTCCACCGTCGTCAAGCAATTTTAAAATTTCCTTAATTTGTAAAATTCTGTACAAAAGTTGTTATTGAGATTTAGTTAAAATTAAAGACTTCATTAAGAGTATTATGGTATTAAAAGTTTTCAAAACTTAAGTCAAAATTGAAAGAAGTGTTTTCAAATGTTTGACAATAACGAACGCATCACAACAAAAGAGCTAAACAATTATCAAAAAAATCTAGGAATCTTTATACATGACAAATATACGATGGAAGTGCAACTTTTTCCTCATTAATTGAGTTCGACTCTCTTGTTCTTCTCACAGAGAATGTCTGGGTTGGTAAATCAGAAAACAAAAGTCACAAACGCTATCAATTTAGCAACAACGATAGATTCAACATAGAATACCTAAAATCTCTTATTCTGAATAATCAAAGGCAAATCCAAAACCTAAAACAACCAGATGAAAATAAATGGGAAGACTTTTTCGAATTTTCTTATTTTACTATCCCATTTCATCTATTTAATTCAAAATTTTATACCACATGAAAATACCGATATAGCCAACGCGCAAAGGCGGCGTGGTCTTTCCCCTAAATCAGTTCCTACACCGCAACGACAACGTTTACAAACCCATCAGTTTAATCATTGCTCATGTTCTTTTTTTTAAACCTTCCTTTTTGTTCTTGGTTTACAAACCCATCAGTCTTGGATATTTTTAAAACTTTTTTTGTTTGTTGTTTAAAAAGCATGGTTTTTTTTTTCATTACAAATAATAAATAATTGGTTTTTCAAAATGTTTATAAAACTAAACACTCGCACATTAAATTCTTTATTAAAATTCTATACAAATTTATGGAAATTTTGTTATTTTTTATTTGTTATTAATTTCATTAGTGCAAAATAGTTATTAGATTTTTAAGAGTAATTTAATTAATAGACTTGGAATTGCGGCTGAAGAAGAAGAAGAATGGTGATCAAACGACGACGTTTCATTGGAGCCTTATGAGAGTACAGTAAAACCTGTATAAATTAATAATTTTGGGACCAAGACATTTTATTAATTTATAGTAATATTAATTTATCTATAAATTAATAATTACTAATTTATAGTGTAAATTAATAAATAATAATTTATAGATATATTTTTAATAGTTTAACTTTTAAAAATTATGAATTGAGACAATTTTAACAATAACTTCGGATATTTAAAATTTTATGGTATTGGAATTGAATTTGTAATACTTAGAAAACATTATTAACAATAAATTAAAAATACAATAGACAAATTCACTTATATACATGACATACAGAAAATTAAATTTATGCATAATAATATAGAATGTTTTATTTTAATAGTTAATCAAACTATCAAAATGTAAATGATGGATATCTAAAAATTGAAAACTTAAAAAAATGTAGCTATATTTATGACATGTTACAAAATATTTTATATCATTATAATTTGAAAATACAACATAATAGTTGTTTTGTAGATATGAGCTTTAGGAGAAACATACATTATATTTTTTTTTCTTTATATACAATTTACATGATTATTAATTTATGATATTATTGGGACCATATTTTACATGGGTATTTCAGAAAAAAAATTATCTTATTATCTTATCGAATTTTGTTATTTTTTACACTGGCCCGACTTGGGACTAACAAAATTTATTAATTTATAGTGTTTATTAATTTATAAAGTATTAATTTATAAAGGTTTTACTGTAATTTTAATTAGTAAGTATATCATCGGTTTAGCTGACGTTTAGCCTCAGTCTCTGATTCCGTTAATCTTCTAAAGGATTTTCTTCCCAATTCCCAGTGTCTTATATACTAAACCGAACTATCTATCAAACCGGCGAGCATTAGGTTTCCGTGTTGATTAAAACCGGTAAAGTAAAATTTTTGATTGAGTTGAAACGACATCGTATAATTATCTTCCACCGCCATCAAGCAATTTTCTTCGGTCATTATTACCACCTCCGACTTCTTCGGTTTGCTTCGTATTGAATACACAAACAAGAAACCTCAAAATAGATCTCTCTCTATCGAGTTAGGGTTTCATCAAGGTATCACATTTAAACTTTCTATCGATTTTCGAATTGGGTAGTTCAAATTTCCAGGTTTTAGCTTTCTATCGATTGGTTCAGTCCCTTCTTCTTTCCCAATTCTAATTCTTCTTTATTGGCTTAGCGAACAGACCTAAAAGAACGTTTTTTGTTGTTGTTGTTGTTGTTGTTCTTATTGAATTGTTGTTGAAGATCCTTGAGTTGATGTATTGAAGAGAAGCCATTGAGGTAAGAGATGAGCTCTACGCAGGCTAACCTATTCAGACCATCCTTGTTCTGTGCAAGGACAACACAAACGAGACATGTCTCTGTTGCACCTTTTAAGTCTTCATTACGCTTTGATCAGCGACCACTCCCCAAATTGACTATTCGGGCTTCTGCATCATCATCTGTGTCTACTCGCTTTTCGCCTCTACAAAATCATCGATGTCGGAATCAGAGGCAAGGTCCTGTTTTGTGCTTACTTGGTGGGAAGGATAATTCTAACCGTAGTAATGAGGTGAGATTCTTCTTCTTCATTCTTAAGATGTCTCTGCTTAGAATGCTGTGATTTGATCTTTATATCTTGCAAATTGTTCTTTTTGTGTGTGTGTCCGTGTAAGAAGTTGGTCACATAGCCACATAGTTTAGTTATTTCTGATGATAAGTAGTGCTGATATGATTCTTTTGTGTGTTTGGACTTGGTCGGAAGGATAGATCTGATAGTAGTGATGAGATAACATATGTTTTCTCGTCACTCTATAGATGTTGTAGCCGAGATTTTTGAATCTTCAATTGAAATATGTTGATATACGAATGTAATGTCTTGTTGTATTCAATATGTGCATAAGGTATTTATATACAACGAGTTGCCTAGCTATACGATAGTGTTGTATCTACGAGAATATAGGAGATATAAGATTGATATATATCCTAAGCCTAATATCCCCCCCTCACGTTGGTGGGACGAAATCCCGGACACCCAACGTGGACAGTAAATTTTGAAAAATAGGTGTTGGCAACGACTTGGTAAGAAGATCAGCCACTTGATCCTTAGTTGAAATGTGCTCAGTAGTGATCAGCTTTGCTTGAACTGCATCACGGACCTGATGACAATCCCGCTCAATATGTTTTGTCCGTTCGTGGAACACCGGGTTCGCTGCAATGTGAATGGCCGCCTCACTGTCGCAGTAGAAGGGCATCGGGTGTGAATGTTCTACTCCAAGGTCCTCCATCAAGCCTTTCAACCATTTGACCTCCTTGAGAGTGTAAGCCATGGCACGATATTCAGCCTCGACCGACGAACTAGACACCGTATCCTGTTTCTTAGTCTGCCATGAGATGGGCGAGTCACCGAGATATATGACGTAAGCCGAAAGTGACCGACGAGTGTGAGGGCACGCAGAATGATTGGGATCACAATGCGCAACGAGGGGAGCCTTCATAAATTGGGAAAGAATGTGCACGACATAACTCAAATCCGGGCGAGTGATGGTCAAGTAGATAAAACGCCCTACTAAACGACGATATTGGTCGAGATTCGCATATTCCGGACCCTTCACCGAACCGAGCTTATGATTGAGTTCCATTGGAGTTGGTACCGGTTTTGCTCCTAACATGCCAGCCTCGTGAATAATGTCCAGTGCATACTTCCGTTGAGACAAACAGAACCCATCTTTGCCACGAGAAACCTCAAGACCCAAAAAATACTTTAGCTTGCCAAGATCCTTCATGTGAAAACAATTGTTGAGCTGCTCCTTGAACTGTTAAGAACCTTAAGATCATTCCCAGCAAGAACAAAGTCATCAACATAAACAAGAATATGCAGAATAACATCTCCGCGAATCAATGTAAACAAAGAGTAATCCTGGTAGCTTTGTTTAAAACCCAAGTTACAAAGTGCAGTGGACAGCTTGGAGAACCAACAGCATGGCGACTGCTTGAGACCATACAATGACTTACGAAGGCGACACACCTTATTAGGATTACTGGATTTAAACCTTGGTGGTAGCTTCATGTAAACTTCTTCCTCAAGATCCCCATGAAGAAAGGCATTATGAAACGTCCATTTGATGGACCTCCCAATTCTTGGCAGCGGCCACACCAAGAAGAGAACGTACGATTGTTATCTTTGCAACCGGAGCAAAGGTTTCCTTGAAATCAACCCCTTCTTTTTGATGATTACCCATGGCCACAAGACGTGCTTTATGGCGTTCAAGAGAACCGTCAGAGTGAAACTTCAATTTGTACACCCATTTGTTGTTAATAGCTTTTTTCCCCGGTGGCAAATCAGTGACATCCCACGTATGATTAGCCTCAAGTGCCTCTATTTCTTTGCGCATCGCATCACACCACTCTTTAATGATAACCGCATCTTTAAAATGTCGAGGTTTGTTGTTGTCCAAAATTGCTGCCATGAAAGCAATATGGTTTCTGGAGAAACCTTCATTAGACAAATACTGTGAGATGGGATAAAGTATCTTACCAGAGACCGTAGAGGAGGACAATGATTCGGTAGGAGCGAGAACGTGAGAGGAGTGTACACGAGGGATGACAAAATCTTTAAGCAAAACTGATGGAAACTTCTTGCAGTGTCCTTTTTCCAACAATTCCGGTAAACCAGGTGTTGACGGTGACTCATCCTCCGATAGGTCCGTAACATGAATAGGAACCGGAGATGAGGAAGGTGAGTCGGAGCTAGTCATGGCAAGGGAATCCGAAGAAGAGACGGGTGTCACAACGGGGGTTAACGGAGGAGCTACAATCGGAGAGTCCTCTTGAAGAGGTATAGGTGGTGTAAACACCGATGGCAATAAGGGTGAGGAATCCCAGTCATCATCAACCACGACGGGTTGTGGAGACGGAGAAGAAGGCGGAGACGACGAATGGTGGAGAAACGGAAAAATGTCCTCCTGAAACCAGACATCGCGGCTGATAAAAACTTTCTTTGTGTCAAGATCGAACAAACGCCATCCCTTCTTGCCATATGGATAGCCCAGGAAGACGCATTTCCGACTATGAGGACCAAACTTATCTTTGTCTCGAGACCGATGATGAGCATAACACAAGCAGCCAAATGTGCGAATCATATCATACAACGGACGATGGCCAAATAAGACTTCATAAGGAGTCTTATTTTGTAATACCGAAGACGGTGTGCGGTTTATCAAATGAGTAGCTGTGAGAATACCTTCCCCTCAGAACTTAACCGGCAGAGAACTTTGAAAAAGACAAGCAAGGGCAACGTTGAGAATATGGCGGTGTTTGCGTTCGACCTGTCCATTCTCTTGCGGTGTATCAACACATGATGTTTGATGAATGATGCCATGTTCTTGAAAATAGGAAGAGAGACACATAAACTCAGTTCCGTTGTCAGTACGAAAAGACTTGACCGGTTTGCCAAACTGACGTTCCGACATAGCACAAAAGTTTCGAATCAGCTGTGGAACTTCTGATTTAGCGGACATGAGGTACGTCCACACAGATCTTGAGTGATCATCAACTAATGTCAGAAAATACGTAGCACCGGTAGTAGAAGGAGTACGATAAGGACCCCAAACATCAGCATGAATAAGTGAAAAACAATCTGTTGCTTTATTATTACTTTCATGAAAAACATCTCTTGTTTGCTTAGCACGAAAACAAATGTCACAACGTTTTAAATCCTCAAAGTTCCTAGGAGAATAAACTCACTCGGTTAAAGAAACTAAAACACCAGGGGAAGGATGTCCAAGCCTACGATGCCACAATACACTAGACGCTGCGGAAGTCGCTGATGCCTTGTGAGACCGAGCAGCCAACACTCCCGTAAAATAGTACACACCCTCACGTTCTTCACCCGTTCCAATCAAAGTCCTCGAAAAACGGTTATGTAAGAAACAAAGAATGTCAGTAAATATTCCAATGGCGCCAGTTTGCTTGAGAAGTTTGGAAACTGATATCAAGATGCAGTTGAAATCATGAACAAACAAAACATTGGTGAGCAAATAAGACGAGCTCAACGGTAACGAGCCACATTTGGTAGCTCGTGATGGGTGACCATCAGGTTTTGTAACAGGTGATGGAATGATGTCAAAGACATCCACCCAAATAGAGATATCACCCGTCATGTGATGAGAGGCGCATGTATCTAAAACAACATCAGACAAATGAGTTTTACCCGACAATTTTTCGAAAGAAGTGTTTGAACGCTGGGCCTCAAGCAAGTTGATGAGTTGTGTTATCTGATTGTTGCCACTTTGACTAGGAGAACTAACCCGAGCATTGTTGGCCCAACCTCGACCGCGACCAATGCCCCTAGTTGGTCGTCCTCCTCGCTGAACAGGACGATTGGAGGTGGCTCTGTTATCTGGTCGAGTACCACCATTGTTGTCAAAATACCAGTCAGGAAAACCATGAAGTTGAAAACACTCGGATGCTTCATGGCCTTGACGTCGACAGTGTGTACACGAGAGAGAAGAGCGATCACGAAAGCGAGGCCCCGAAACAGCAGCAGCATGAGCAGGAACCTCTGTTTTGGCGGTGAAACCAATCGCCTCTGTTGTGGCCAATTCCTTGGATTGCACAACATTGAGGTTTTGCTCTTCCCGAATAACCCGAGAGTAGACTTGAGTAAGCGGGGGCTTGGGGTCTTCACCAGTAATGGTTGATCGGATGTTGCTGAAACGAGGAAGATCTAAACCAAACAGGAACTGATGGATTCGGTCCTCTTCTCGTTCTTGAGCAATACCCGGAGCAGCAGCACACGTACACGCACAACCAGTTTTATAGTTCTGCAGCTCCTCCCATAACTTTGACAAACGACCATAGTATTCCAAAACGGACTGACCGTTCTGTTTACAGCCAGCTATCTCGTCTTTAAGAACTTGTTTACGAACACCGTTGCTAACGAAGAAGCGGGAACGGAGAGTTTCCCACAGAGTAGGATCTTTGTCGATGAAGGAGACGGTGGATCGAAGTTTCGGATCAATAGATGTTCGAATCCAACCCACGATCATAGAGTTTGCGTTACGCCATAAGCTCAGATCGGGTTCAGTGGTAGGTTTTAGAACAGATCCATCAACAAAACCCAGTTTATGTTTTGCTTGCAAGGAGTTGCATAACTCAGTGGCCCATTCTGAGTAATTGTCTTCTTGTAGAATTATAGAAGATATCAAAGCTCCTGGGTTGTCAGAGGAATTGAGATGATATGGTGAAGGCGGTGGTGCCACAACAACTTGTGTTTGTGGAGGGGTCGCCATAGGAGATATTTAAAAGATAAAACAGAAAGATTTGCAACGACGGCGGTTGTTAACGAACAACGGCGGTAGAAGCGTATAAAAAAAAAATTTAGCAGCAACGGCTGTTGTTAAAGAACAACGGCGGTGGCGGCAGGAGTAAGAAAAAAAAATAGGTCACAGAAGCTTAATGTTCTACTACCATGAAATATGTTGATATACGAATGTAATGTCTTGTTGCATTCAATATGTGCATAAGGTATTTATATACAACGAGTTGCCTAGCTATACAATAGTGTCGTATCTACGAGAATATAGGAGATATAAGATTGATATATATCCTAAGCCTAATATCAATCTTGCAAAAGTGATCCTTTTTGCGTGTCGTGTGTTTGTAAGAAGTTAATGCACAATTATAACTAAGGTGTGTTTAGTGTTTCTGATATTAACACGCTTAGTGATGATGTTTTTATTCATCAGATATCATCACCATGGAAAGCTATTGAGAAAGCAATGGGGAAGAAATCGGTTGAAGATATGTTGCGTGAGCAGATACAAAAGAAAGACACTGGCGGCATTCCTCCACGAGGAGGAGGAGGAGGAGGAGGGGGCGGCGGTAGAAATGGTGGGAATAATAATGGGTCTGAAGGCTCATCAGGAGAAGATGGTGGTCTTGCTGGTATCGCGGATGAAACTTTGCAAGTGGTATTGGCAACCTTAGGCTTCATTTTTCTGGTAATGACAACATCACAACCCCACACATGTTACCTTTGAATGATCTATAGTAATCTTTAACTTTGAATACTAATTCTTTTTTTGCAGTACATCTACATCATCAACGGGGAGGAGTTGTTCCGTCTTGCAAGAGATTACGTTAGGTACCTAACTGGACGACCCAAGAGTGTTAGGCTGACCAGAGTTATGGAAGGTTGGAGTAGATTCTTCGAGCGTATGTCGAGGAAAAGAGTGTACGATGAGTACTGGATAAAGATCAAGCGATCATCAACACGTCTACCTGGTATGATATCCTCGGCAAATACAGACGCGTCTTGAGGTCTTATGTACTTGATTCAAATGAAGATGGTGATTAGTTTTTTTTCTGGCTTATGATATAAGTAGTTTCCATTAGACCCTGAACCGTGTTTTGATCTTTGGTTTAGTTAACTTTCGCCATTGTCACCCAACCCAACCAACAATTAGATTGGTAGTAAATATTGATGATTTCATAAGTATTGACTCTCAACAATCGATAAACTAAGAAAAAAAAAAAGTAATAAAAAGACAAAGCAGAGCATGTTATAAAAAGAAAAAAAAAACGCAAAGGAGATATGTATACATATTTTAGGGAACCGGAACAAGAGTTTGGAAGTAAGATGGAGAAACCTTGTTAAGGAGGACATTTTTTAGGGTAAGACATAAACAAAGACTCTTGATAATTCCAAACGATCAGCACTCCTCCATCTCCTTGGTCGTCAAGAATTGCCAAGGGCGTGAATAAGCGAATCTCACTTGATCGTGGTTTGTAAAGTTGGCATAAACACAATGAATGCATCTTAACCCATCCTTCTTTTACTGCATCGACCATGCTCCAGATATCGAGTGGGGGATGAGGAACATTAGTGATCCTCATCTCGGATACAGAGAGGCGGTCTCGGAGGACGAGAAGCTCCGAGAAATAAGGAGTGCCGCCATCGTCTGAAGAATAGATCGGGTTTGGGTGGGAGACGACTCTAATTAAACTCTTCAAGATGAAGATCAAACGCAACAATTCTTGAAGCGTTAGGTTCCCAAAGATCAACAGTGAACCAGTGGACGAAACCATTGACATAGACGGAGGATCTTTCCTTGACAAAAACCATATAAGGAACGATGTTGACGTGTCTCCACCGCCCGGTTTGAAGATCAAGAACATTGCATTCCCCAACGATGAGCGAGGCAAGAGGATGACCACGTAGCTCAACGACTTTATACGCATCCGTAACTTCATCTTTACCGAATCCAAACGAGCTTGTTGCCGTCGGGAACCTAGGCACGTACGTGTTCATGATCTAAATATCTTTGACGGTGCAAAAGAGATGTGGGGGGGATACGCCCGGTTCCTTCATGAAGTAAGATCGTAGCCGGGACGAGAGATTCGCCGGTAGGGAACTTCCGGGACACTCGAGTCGCCGGGTTACAAACTTGGATCGAATCCGACCCCGGGATGCAGATCAAACCGTCGCATGCAAGTGAGATACGGGAAACGTCGCAGTTGCCGATATAGCAGATCTCTTCTTCTTTATCTTCGTCTTCTTCAGGGAAAAGAAACGGTGGAGAATCGTCTCCGTCGTCTTTGCAACCGAAAGCTAAAAGTGTTTTACGACGTCGTCGGGAAGTCTTCATCAGATGTTTCTTGACGAAGTTATGGGATTCGATGAACATTGCTCTTGGAAACGGACTTGAATCAGATTTTTTTTGTAGTGTTTTGAAGTCACATAGGAGAGGAGAAGCCCATTTCAACTAGATTAGTAAAGGCTTAATAGAGAGTGCAGGCTTTTGTTTGGGCCCAATTTAAGCCCATTTCAATTAGATATTTTAGTTCTGTAACATAAGTCACGTGGCACCTATCACGTGATCATCTTCTTCTTTACACATCGATCGGGTAGGGTTTTGGGGGTTCTCGTACCGAGAGATTCAAATGGCGCTTAGAGGAGTTTGGCAGCTCAAGAAACTCGTTGTCAGCTACTGTAATTGGGGTGGTAGCAGTAGAGGCATCAGGTCAATTTCTTTTCCTTATCTTTTGATTTCCCAATCTATGAGCCGTATTTTATTTTGTTTTTTATCATCGATCTACCAGACTGTTTATTCGAATCAATCAGCTTTGTACTTCTCATCTGTGAAGCAAATTCACTTTTCATGTTTTAGAAATTTGGTTCCATTGTTCCTCTCTTTGATATATCCCATGTGGTTTCCTTTCCAAATGTGCTCTATCTGTGTACTGTGCAAGTAATGAATCGTTACCATTTCTTAGTTAGGAACTGAGCATTTTCATCTCTGATCATTCTATCATGTGTTTTCTCTTTTAGTGCAAGTAATGAATCGTTACCATTTCTTAGTTAGGTACTGAGCATTCTATCATATGTTTTCTTCTACCTACAGAGCCTTTATGGAATCAGAATTGCCTGCACTAAAAGAGAAAAACCCGCAGCTCGAAGTGGTTACGGAGCTTTCACGAGGACAGCATCCTTATTTGAAGGGCATTTACAGTATGAATCTTTCCTCCTCTTATCATTATTATTACAAGCATCTACAACGGTTCTTTTGACATTAGCAATTTCACTTACACAATTTTTATAGGGAATAGAAATGAAAGAGTGGTGTGTGTGAAGAACATGGATCCTGAAGAAGTGCTTCTGAATGCAACAAGGCTGAGGAACTCGCTTGGAAGGAAAGTGGTGAAGCTTAGGACCAGACATGTCACCAAACACCCCAGTGTTCAAGGCACCTGGACTACCGCTGTCAAATTCTGAGACCTTTCCTACTTACTTCATAGTTTGCAGGTTTTTCTTTTAGCTGGTTAATCCAATGTTGCAAGTATCAGGATTGATTGTTTATCTATGTTTACAATCCCAAGTTGTCTTTACCGTTTGTGACCCTGGACAAAGATTCAGTCTTCAAATGTTTTGCAGTGTATGCAATGTTTGAATTTTGTTTTGTCCTTCTGCTTCAATCTGTAATAAGATTTTTAAACAAGGTATGTTTTCTGGTGTTGGAGATGATGAAGTAGACTTGTCTATATCGCCAAGGCTACTTGAGGAAGAGGAGTATGTCTTGAGATACGACAATGCCACTTCTGTCATCACTTCTACTTCTATCTTGAACTGTGTAAAGTGTCAAAAAAAACAAGTGTACCAGAGAAACCTAAAATGGCGCCTTTTAGTTTATCGATTGATATAAGGGCACCAAACGAACCTCGTCAATTGCCCCTGCTTTAATCTTCGATTGCATCAAACACCATTTCTTGAAATGTACACCTATTGATGAAGCCAAAGAGATCATTCCACACAGTGTGAATTGCAAATTTCACACTTCCAGATAAACAGATCTGCAGGTTAGGGAAACCATCAAGAACCAAACCAGCTGGCTATCCAACAGAGCTAGAGAAACACTCATTTTAAGTTTGGAAAAGCCAAACAAATAATTTTAAAGATACCGCAACCCCTGTAATTACGTTATACATAACTTGTCAATATTCTCTTGCAATGACTCTACACCATTGTTAAGGAAACAAGAATACTACTTTTCAGTTCTCACTACTTTGCTATCAGTATCACATTGACACATTCCATGTAGTTACCTTTACATAATACTTGACTATTGTTTAATCTCTAATAATGGGATTTAAAATATCTTACAAAATCATTTAGACTTGACACTGACATCATCAACAAAAAAAAACAATTCCTGAACTGTCTATTTTCTCTTCTCTTCATTGTTCCCCTCTGCCATAAACAAAACAAATATATATCAGTAATAATTAATAAATGTTCTAAAATTAAATAGAATACCTAAAGTTAAATTACTCTTACCAACATCTTTCTCTGCCGCTGTTCACTGAACTTATACCTCTAAAAAAGTATATCGCATTTTTGAAGCCTTGAATCTGTATTTTCTATGACATTTAAAATAGAGATAATATAATTATAAAAGGTATATCTATTTATTTATATATATATATATATATAGCTGTAAAAAAAAATTGTTAAACCTCTTCTTGCATGACTTCAACCTGATGATTGATTTGCACAACTTCCTTTGTTAAGAGCGCAATAGTATGATCAAGCCTATCTTGCTCTGCAGGAAAAGGAAAATGATAAGATTCAAAAGGAAAACGATAAGATTCAACAAGGAAAAGGAAAATGATAAGATTATATTTAGAAAATAAAATTAGTACTTGTGGGCTTATTAATTCTAGCCCTTCCACGTCCCACTCTACCGATCTCAAGGTTGTAGTCTGCCAAAAATCCCTTTAACTGGCCAATGCTCGTTTCTACCATGGTTATCGCAGCACCTACATTCGTCCTCGTATCTCCCCATAAGCATCTTCCGAAGCACCCAGATATCCTGCAAGAAGAAGAACAATAGAGTCAGGAAAAATTTTGTAAAAAAAAAATGCCAAAATCAATCAAACACAAACACGGGAATCCGAAAGCAAAAATAAAAAACGCTTAAATGGCATAATGAAAAAAAAATGGCAAATCTATAAAATTTAAGTGAAAATGGCACATTCAGAATATTTGAGTGTAGTTACCTTACATAATACTTGTATCTTGGTGACTGATCAACAGACGACAACATTTGTCAAAGATTTTTCTAAGTATAGTATTCTTCAGAATCGTAGATTTTAGTTATTCTCTGTCGAATCTATCGTTGTTCCTAATTTGATAGCGTTTTTGATTTTTTTACAATAGTAAACGTAGAATGTCTAATTAATCCTCTTGATGACTCTTTGGTTATTAGTTGCAGCTTTCTATTCTTCTTGTGTATCGATATCAATCTCAATAACAACGTTTATACTAAAAATTTAAAAATCAAGGTGAAGTTCATATTTGTAGCAAAAATATTATGGTATTAAAAAAATATATGGCCTTGAATGGCTGTGGAATTTAAAGATGATTTTGCTTTTAGATTTTTCAAAAATCTAGTAAGGCCAATCAAGATTATACAAAAATTGGTTTTTCTAAAAATTAGGGAATCCAGATTTTGTTTGTTTTAGGCAAGTTTCAAAGAAAACTGAAAATCTATGTTTTACTAGTTTTTCATTTTTAGGCTATGAATGGCAATAGATTTTTGATTGGTTTTTAGTTTTTAGATTTTAGTTTTTGGATTTTGGTTTTTTAATTTTTGGTTTTTGGTTTTTCCTATATATTTATACATTAATAAATCAAAAAGTCAAAAATAAAAACATTACTTTGAAAATTTAGGTTTTCAACAAAAACCCTAAAATGATGGTTTTTAGTTTCTCTTTAAAATTTGGAAAACCCACTTAAAACTAACTTGCCTAATTTTTAGGGAATCCAATTTTTTAAAAAAAATTAAATGGTAAAAAAATAGATTTTCAAAAAAATCAAAAAACAAATCTACTTAAAAATTAGTTACCATTCAAGGCCTTAATCGTGACTCGAGTTCTTTTTTTTTATATTTTTCTTTTTTTAATAATTTTTTAACACAAAATCTTAAAACCATAAACCAAAATCTAAAATTTAAAAACTAAAATCTAGAATTCAAAAACCACCCAAAAACTTGTAAACATTCATGGCCAAAATGTTTGAATTTTGTTTTGTCTTTCTGGTTCAGTCTATAATAAGATTACACAAGGGTTTATGGTACAATTCATTGTTTTCACAGTGTTCTTTGTTTGCTGTGAAAATACACAGGACTTAGTATTTTGGTTTGCGAATACAGAAAGAATTGTGAGAGAATCCTTAATTTTTCTTTGTCAAAAGTACAAGAAATTAGACAAGCCCTTGTAAATATCCATTATAATTACCGTTACCACATATACACTTTAACATGTAGAAAAGAAGGAAAAAGCTGATCTTAAGTTGGCTGGAGAACGAAACTCTGAGAAGCTTTTTGATATTGGTAAATTAGGTTTTAGCTGATGTTTTCTGGTGTTGGAGATGATGAAGTAGACTTGTCTATATCGCCAAGGCTACTTGAGGAAGAGTGTGACTTGAGATACGACAATGCCACTTCTATCATCACTTCTACTTCTTTCTTGTACTGTATAAAGTGTCAAAAACAAGTGTATCAGAGAAACCTAAAATGGCGCCTTTTAGTTTATCAATTGAAATAAGGGCACCAAACTAACCTCGTCAATTGCCCCGGCTTTAATCTTCGATTGCATCAAACACCATTTCTTGAAATGTACACCTATTGATGAAGGCAAAGAGATCATTCCACACAGTGTGCATTGCAAATTTCACACTTCCAGATAAGTAGAAATCATTAGTAGTTTGAGGATGGTACTTAGGTTTACTTACCGACTCTTATATCTAGCACAGATACAGTCTCCTCTTTAACTTCCAAGCGCCATTGGCAGTGGACCTGATATACAAACAAACTTTATAAAGCATGCCAAGGTGAAACTTGATTGGTGAGTTGCAAACAGAATGATGAATCGAGAACCAAATTTTCCTCATAGGCAACATACCTCAAAGTAAGACCCAAAAGGAACATCATGTGGCTGTTGCACAGTTTCAAAAACCTGAAAGAAGGAAAGACAAGTATCATCAGACAGGATTTTCTTTTTATTTTTTGCCTAAACAACATTAGCAGCTACTATATCCAACGGGAAACAAATTGTAATGAATCATTCCTACCAGCACTTTCTTGTCTGGTGATAGAACAACGTGCTGCCATTCCGTCACAGCAGTGTCAGGTGGACACATAGGACTATTACAAATGGATCTGAACTTAATCTCTCTAACTTGGCCATCATATTCTTGGGCAGTATGCCACGGCTCAATCTAAAAGATAACAAACAAACAACAATGAAGTTCCTGAGCAGTTGTGTCTAAAGAGTGCAGCTTTAAAACATGTAAGCAATGCAGTGGAAACCGCAAAAAGAGCACATATGTATGAAGACTATCTAGATACCAATGCCAAACTTACATTAAGATTTTTATCCTTCCGTGCAGATCTGTACTCATTAGTATAAGTGGAATCATCAGCCAACAAGACGTTCAGGACTTGCTCAGGTGTGCTGGCAAAAACATCCTGCAAACAAGAGTATGATGCAGAAAATTCAGAAGAATATCTTCGGACAACTATAGCACTAACAAGAAAAAACAAATGTTTACATTGTAGATGTTGACAAGGACTTCTTCCTTGACGAAAGCCTGAAACTTTACAGGTACAGCTGCAGTATCTTCAGGAGGTTGAACTTGTACTTTACCACCTCCTTTCACAGAGCTACTATGAGCACGTAAAGCAGATTCTGCTCTCTCCTATATGGTAAGAAAGCAACCCAACAGATGTAACATGTTAAGAATTCAGGCGACAACATCAAATTTAACTCTTAATTAACCAGCAAATATTGAATACAGCATGCGGTGACAGAGTAACGTATAAACATAAAATTTATTTATAAAAATGGAGAGAGACCTTCTTTTCAACTTCTAACATTGCATGATAATTATTAACCGCACGCTGCAATGCTTTTAGTGTATGGTTCCTGTTCCAAAATGATGCAAATTTATACCTCACTCTACCTGAAATAAAGAAGGAATTCCACAGAGACATAAACATAACAAAGCACCACTATAGATGACAAACTCCAAAAGCTTTGTTCCTACAGAAAAATGGCTATGCCAGGAATCAAATGGCAAAAATGTTCTTGCTGGCTTGTGCAGGTAAAACAGTACCTATCAAACAAGTTTTGCTGAAGATAAAGAAAGGCATGATGAACGTTGATGTCATCAAAAATATCCAATAACAAACATAATTACTAACCATCAGGAGTCCCAAGAGGGGGAACACCATGTCCACCAGCACCCATCCGTAGTATGATTGTTATAGCTGGGTTTATCAATGCATGTTGGCTTCTACGAATCTATAATAAACAATGAGAATCTATGTACGGTTAGTCCGCTTATCAGTTTTAATCAACAGAAATTTGGGTGGTTAAGAAAAGACTAGTACCTCATCTATATCTCCGAGAGGGACAACAACCTACAAAATGTGATGAGGATGTTTTTAGCATTGGTTCAAAGAACTCAAAAAGTAATTGCTTATAGAGGCCCTGACCTTCATTTGCTTAGAGAAAACATTGGAGTGAAAACATATGTGCCATGCGGAAACATACATTCGGCCATGATACAAGAATGACCTCTCCAGGGCACATGAATAACTATGCTCAACAACCTAAGGAAAATGAACATGCTTAGTCAGAGTACTGAACGCGTAAAGGCAATCCCATAGGAGACGCACAATTTTTCAACTCTCGTATTAGATTACTTATGATACATTTAGTACTAGTTGATTTACCTCATCGGGGAGGAGATCAAATATCGTCTGCAGAGGTCCTGGCTTTAGATGTACAATTGTTGGGCCTTGCTGATCCAATGTGACCCTTCTTCTACAGGCTCCAGCATATCCGGTTACAGCCCTACCAATCAATTCCATTTTGTCCAAAGTTTAAAACCACTAAGACTAGTATAAAACAAGTCAGAGATGTGATTCCATTGAAAATAAAAACAAGCCAAATGCAAGTAGCATGTTTTGGTAAACCAACACAAACCCCCCCCCCCCCTTTTGCTTTCGTCAGCGGAAAACAGTGATAGATGTTGTAAAAGTTGTCCCAATTATGCAAACAGATCAAAGCCGTAGCCAAATTGTCATGGACCAAGACGTTTATCATTCTCCTATCTAAACAAGATAAACCCAGCTAATAGTAAGGTTGACGTAGAACTGGAGTATTACCTAGGAGCATTTACAGGTAGTTTGATTGCATTAATGTTAAGACAAACCTGATAAACAAAATTAGATTAGATTCTAGAAAGAAAATAAGGATTAGATTAAAACCCTTTGAGGAGAAAAGTATACAAACAGTAACTAAGGAAAAACAGACCTGGCCAGATGGGCTGTCTAATGAGTGCCACACTGGACCCGTTTGGCCTTCACGTTCAACACTAATAGTTACTGAGCCAAGAACAGTACTTTTCCAAATTATATCCCAATCATGAATTGTTACATTGATCTGCCGTCACAAATATATGTAAATGTTAGAAAAGGTGCATGTTTTGTATCCGAAAGTATTGCATCTATATGCCTATTTTGAAGAACAAGTCTTTATGGTATTCTTTACCAAGTCATAAATAGGCGAAATTTTCATACTAGGAGATATCAAGGATTCAAACTTAGTGATAAACCCTATGGCCTATGCCTCAGCTTCCCATGAGAAGTCTAAACAACTTTTAGAAGTTTCTCACATCATCCCACAAAGTCCTAGAGCATAATATAGCAGTAAATGATTATTAACCTTGACAGGAAGCTCATCAGTGGGAAAATTGAACTCTTCACCCCACATTGGATTTCTAGAGCCAGGGACCATAGAACTGTAACAAGCAGAGAGATACATTAACATTAGAACAATCAGATGTGTAAGCTCAACAACCAAAAACCACCAATATACGTTTTCACTTGTTTCGGATAGATGGATAGAGTTTGTTGGGAAGAAGCTATAGGACAGCGTAAAAGAGCAGGAAAGGAAAATGACATCAAAAAAAAGTTGTTCACATGCTCCTTTTGAAAAGTTATAACATGTAACAAAAAACTAAATAGGAAAAGGGATATAATACAAAAACCTGAATCGCTTTTCTGATCCACAATTGACAATAGCATAAGGATCTGAAGTTCCATTTAAGTTAGCACCAATGAGATTCTTAGCAGCCAGCAGTTCCACCTAAAAAAGATACACCCACATTGATGCAAATGTTTAAGTGGTCCTACTCCTATCTATGCAGATCAAAATCGTAAGAATCAGTCAAATCTCAACGATGAGAAGGTTCAAGCATTTACCTTGATTATATAAGCAGCATTAGTTTGAGTGTCTCCTCTCAACTGTCCTATCTACAAAAATAAGTGCAGAAACTGCAAAGTCAAAAAATTTGGGGGAAATTACTCCAAATTAATCAAACCCATCAATTGAGAGAAACGAAGAAGAAGAAGAAGAAGATTTTTTTTTTAAAAAAAAAACCTTATCTTTGTCAAAGATGGCGTCACCGGAATCGAGATTTTGCATGATACGAGACCGATCAAATCCAACACCACCGACATCGTCATCTCCGCCTCCTCTATAAGCGAACAGCCAATACGAAGCGAATAAAAAAAACGAAGCGACAACCGCAACCTCAATCTCCCACGACGACGGTAATAAAACTTCCACCGCAGACTGAACCATCTCTCTCGATCAAACAAATTTTGAAATCTCCCAAAGCAAAAGAAAAAAAAAGCGCGATTGAGAAGATGGGTTTAGGGATTTATCCTAATGGAGGATGATCACACGAAAGATAATCAACATTATTATTCTAGAGAGAAGAGAAACTTCGTCTTCTCGAGAAGATGATGAAGAAGAAGAAGTGAGTCAAAAAAGGACAATCAAAGAGAAGAAAAATTGGATTTTTAGAAAGAACGAAGAAACTGATAAATTAGTTGTGGAGATGTAATTTACGTAGTTAGCCTTGGAACTGGAAACAGTTACTGGCTGGGGAAGTCGAGAACTGTAACGAGAACCCGAGGGTAGTTCTGGTAGTTTAAAAGTTTCAACGTTAATAGCAGTAACCGTAGACTACGTTTTCGTTGTTTTATAAAACTGAAAAACCAAAAAAAATCTATACAATTTTTGTACTTGTTGAAAAGGTATAACTTGTAAGAAAAATAGTAATATCTTTTAGAAGCTTACCAACATTGTACTTCGTCAAATTGAATCAAACCAAGCAACCTAAACCAAAATTGAACTTCTTCAAACTGAATCAAACCAAACAACCTAAATTAATTTGGGTTTAAGTTTGCAGTAAAATTGTCAATCCGAGACACAAAAAAAAAAAAAATTGATGAAATATATTTCATATTGAAAACTAAATGTCCACCGTAGCTTATTACCAAATGTGGTAATACAGTGTGGTACTCTAATCCTATCAAAACTTGTATTACCTAAATCTTATAATCCTAATTTTTACCAAAAAAAAAAAAAAAAATCTTATAATCCTAATTCTATTTGCAAAAAATTTGTCGATTTGTGAAAAAAAACTAGATCATGTGAGAATATACGTGTTTATGAAAATACCGGATTTCGGTCTTAAAATCTAGGCGGTAAAAAATAACACTATTCGATAATACCAAAATTAAACGTTCATCATCATTTTTGTTATAGTCTTTGCTTTTAAATCTGATCTAAAACTTCCAAATAAAAGTGATATAGGAATCAAAATCATCAATCAAACCATAGTGTTTGACTTTTCTAATGATTCAATGTGTTTTTCTTAAAACAAAGGTGTAGAATTAGATTTATAAGAAATTAAATAAAAGACATATCTATTGATGTAATTTATCATGATATCATGTTTTGGGCCACTAAATTTCATCATATTGAATTTGTTTTTGCTAAACTAAATTGTAATCAAGTAGCTTATTTACTTGTAAAGTATGGATGTACATTGTCATCATTTTATTCAGAATGTTTTTCACCACCTTCTTTGTTAACAGAACAATTGTATTATTATGACTTTTGGACTTCATAAAGAAATAACTATTTTGACGAAACTTTTTTTAAAAATAAAAGACAAAAAGTGTGAAAAAATATATTTTAGATAATTTAATATAAAAGCTCTATCATAGAAATATAGATTCATATTTTTATTTTATTTTGCATATCTAATTAACAGTTACGTACGAAAAATCCAGGATAAACAATAGATTTGATATATAAAACCTAATAAACCGGATAAATGATCTATAATAAGACTAATATCAGTTAAATTATCGGTTCGGTTTTTAAAAGAAGTGGTTTTAATCGAAGAAAAGGCGAATGAGAAGAGGCCACGTGGGATACAAAGGAGTCAGATAGAGAGGGAAGGACCCGTTTTAGGTTTTTTGAGTCAGGTATAAATAGACTTTTGATCACTTGACGTTTTTTTAAGTTGCCTTTACACATTCCCTTCTCCTCCTCCTTCTTCTCTTTTAACTCTTCTTCTCGCCGCAAACACACAAAACCTCTCACTTACTCTCTCTTTCTCTGGTAGTCTCATCATTCCTCTATCTTATTTCTTGTATATGTTAGCTCTAAGTTTCATCCTTTATTAGTTTACTCATTTGCTTTGCCTTAGATTGGTTCCAAATGTTTTTTCTTTTTTTTTTTTTTGTGTCTTTGTTGATGCCATGTGAGCTCCAGCTCTGTTCTTGTTCGTTGGTTAGATTCAGTTCTTTGATGGTTATTTATATTCTCTGAGCATAATTGTTGAGAATTGAAGTCGGGTTTTGTACCCGTTGCTCAAAAGTTTCGAACTTTGTAGATTGCTATAGCTTCGTTCAAATCCGAACATAAGGAATACTTAGAATGGACTTAGATTGTGGTACCCAGTTGAGATCTTCTATGCTTCTTAGTTCGGTTGCAAATATTTTAACTTTACTTTCTTTTCTGCCATGTGAGCTCCAACTCTGGTCTTGGTCGTGGGCTAGCTTCCTTTTTTTTTCTTAATAGGTTTTCAGGTTCCTTGAGCAGAATTGTTCTGAATTGAAGTCCGGTTTGTCTCAGTTGCTCAAAAGTAGTAGATGCAGCTTCAAATCCGAACATAAGGAATACTTAGATTGTGCTTCTCTTGAGATTACTTACGAGATTTTACTTTGGCTATGAACAGAAGAAGCCTACAGCTTTGTCTTTTATTGTCAAGTCTTAAGTTATTTTGAATACTTAGGTAATGGAATTCCATATTCTTTTAGGTTATTTAGAGAGGAAATTGGTATCTTGCTTGATGTATTATACTTTCAATCTGAATGTTTTATGCGTTAGCTGTAAGTTGTAGCAGAGGTGTACTCATAGTCTTTTATCCACAGGATCTTCATCGGAGAGCATCAACGGGGTTTTAACTTAAGGGTTCCAATGTGAAATAAGAGTGTGTGTGTGTGTGTGTTATCAGTTGTGATGACTGTGGCTGAACCACATATGGAGCTCAATCAAGAAACTAAACAATTAGGTGCAGATAAGTTATCGCCAAAGAAAGAACAAAGTCCTGGAGGAGAAGATGAAGAGTGTGGTCTTCCCAGTGCTAATACAAGTGAGGAAACTGTGACTTCAGTTTCTGGTGGTGAGGAGTTGGATGTTGATATAGTTGAATCTGATGAAAACAAGACATCCACTACTGATGAGGACCCAAACGCTACTGAATACTCAAGCTCATTTTCCGACACTGAATCTGAGAATGCTGACATGTTGCTTAATGGACTAACCGGAGAAGCTGAGGTCGAATCTCATTATTGGGATGAAACTGATCTAGGACCTGCTTATGATTCCTTTAGCAGCATTTTTCATTTTAGGTGTGTTTTCTGCCTCAATCCTTTTCGCGTTCCTTCTCTTATACTGTTCTTGCTGTTTCTCTTATTAGTTATCTCTTCTGTGTGTTATTCTAGGAAGAAAAGGCTAACTAATCACTGGAGGAAGTTTATCAGGCCACTGATGTGGCGATCCAAGTGGGTTGAGTTAAGAATTAGAGAGTTAGAGTCTCGGGCATTAGAATATCCGAAAGAACTTGAGTCTTATGACAAAGAAAAGCTTGAAGCTAATATTGATCCATCTGTGTTGGAAAGTTGTGGTGAGGGGATCAAGTCGTTGCCTTTTTCTAACCCGTGCTACAAAAAAAGAGCAGCAAAGAGGAGAAGAAAGCGTAAGAAGGTCGAGAGCACAGATGATATAACTTCTTATATGGCATGTCACAACCTCTTTTCTTATATCGGTAAGAGACTAGTAGTATACTTGTATCAGTATTAACTCCATAACTCTGTCCTTGCTTTGTGCATATCCTTCATAATATGGCTGTGATTTTTGTTGCAGAGACCAAGAGATTGAGCTCAGATGGAATGTCATTGGCTGATGATTTTGGTGGTATGTTCACTAGAACTGCAAAAGTATCTCATTTTTTTAATGTTTATGTTTTGATGTACTGATATGTTGCTTGGGCCAGATGCAAAAGATCCACGGATTGATTCGAAGGAACTGGAAGACTTAGATGACGATGACTCACTTTTTCATCACCGAGAAGGAGATAGTGTCTTAGAAGAGGTTCTCTGGAAAATTGAGCTGGTGCATTCTAAAGTTCATAGATTAAAAAGCCAGGTTGATGTTTTGATGTCCAAGAACGCTGCAAGATTCTCGTCCTCAGAGAATCTGAGCCTTCTTGCTGCAAGTTCTGCGCCTAGCCCAACTGTTTCTGCTGGAGGAAATGTAGATGTGCTCTCCATTGGAGCAATTTACAACTCTTCACAGCATATGACAGATTATGTTCTTGGTGATTTAGTTTTCTCTTCCGAAGGAGTGATTTCGAGCTATGGAGAAGCGTTTCATATTCCTGACATAATCGAAAGTACTGTTGGTCTTTTCGCCGATGCTGATGTTACTTTACATCATCCCCAAATTGGAGATTCTTGTGAAAATGTAAGTTACTCTTTGATACTTTAGTGATGTTTCAACATCTTCTTCCATGTATGTTTTCTGATTCAACTTATTGCAGATTTTGGATAATATCTTGATTCGAAATGGAGTGGCTGAAGAAATGAATGATGATTTGATGGAAACTAGTTGCCATGATGAAACTGAGAAATCAGAGGAAGGAGAAGGAACCAGTGTGCCGCCGTTGCAGCAAAATCAAGAAACAGAACAATATGACCAAGAAGAGCAATCATTGGTACTACAAGGCCGTGAAGATTCGGTTCTTAGATCATGCTTAGCTACTGAAATGCTTGTTCCTAGGAACAAAAGGACAAGAGGTGGAGAACGTAAAGCGAGTTCTTGGTGCAAGAAACATCTCAGCGATCCTGAAAGCCAGTGACTGATGACAAAAACTCACTAAGCTTTTGATGAGCAGAGTCTCTCATGCCTCTTTGAATCTCCCTTAGCTACTATTTCTACTTCAATTTCCTGTTTCAGAACATTCTTTAGTTTTGGTTTTTCTTTCTTTCTGCAGTATCTGTGTGTTTTACAGAACCATGTAACTTTGTGTTTTTTTTTTTCATATCATTTTCTTCTTTGGCTTCTTTTCTGTTTTATGATGATGAAAAGTTAGAGAGAAGACACACTGTGTATAAGCTTTTAGATTTCTATTACAAATCATAGAAAACCATGTCTGCTCTGCTTCGAAGAACATGTTAAGATTTATGCCGTTTTGGAATTCGTCTTTTTATGTTAACAATTTCTTGAATTCTTATGAGCAGAATGAAGAAATATATTTGATGAGCATCATCTTCTTTTTCTATTCACTCTCTTTGGTTTCTTTAGTTTTCAAAAATGATAATATTTCTACTGTATTATATAGTAAGGATTGAACCCATTAATTCTATTTGATATATAGAGCATATAGTAGTTACTGTTTCACGAGTTTGTGATCAAATTATTTAAATCAAATGTTTGGAACTGATTTATAAAAAAAAAAAAAATTAATGAGATGAGAAAGTATGAAGGTGGATTCTTTGTGTAGCTTTGGTGGCCTATCATGTGCCCTTGGTGGGTGATAATCAAAAAGTGCCTACTTCAAGTGGAAATTAATCTGATTCTGATCATCCCGAAAAAAAAATAATAATAAATATACAAAAAAAAGCTTCAAGTTTCAGCTTTAGTTGTTTGTTTAAATAATTGTTGGGCATTTATTTACCAAAAAAAAAAACTAACAAGACCAATCATAATGTTTGCAGCAGCTTTTTGGAGGTTCTTGATATAACACCACCCACGATATCAAATTGAGAACCATGATTGATTATACATACTATCTACATTTTTTATGAATTGTTTGATATCTCTATAAGTGTCCTCTTATTTTTTTATGAATCGCTTATCACAATTTTAGCACGCGGTGAGAATATGCGATAGGTGGTTTATTTTGACAAAACGAGTATATATAGACGATGTTAAGAAATTATAAATAGAAATGTGACTAGTAAATATTTTATCGGTATAACTCATATAGTACATGTGATTCAATAAATTTCATAGAATGAAAACAATTTATTTGTGAAACTGAAACAAACCCTCTTGCTTTGCTTGAATTTTTTCACATCATTATATTGTAAAACAAAAAATACAAGAGGGGTTTTGTAGATATATTATTTGATGGACATTGCATATACAATTATACATCATTATGTGTAAATATTACTAAATATATATCAAATCTAATAAATGCTCTAACTATGATGCATGCCCATAATAATCATCTTTCAAAAGAAGATGGTCCCATGAGGTTAACATGATTAATCCAGCACTTAATCCCTTTCTTAATTATTCTCATATGTAGTCTATATTATATTAGTCATCTCTATTGGATCGGAGGAGGATGAATATAACATGCAAAATATTTCATAAGAATTTGTAATATTGATGTTAATATCATCAAGTGACGAATTATAAGATTCTTATAAGTAAATAAATAGATTTGTACGATAAGGTCCATAATTTTGTAAAAGCTTGTAAATCTTTACGTGAGTTTCACTATTGTAATCTAATAACTAAACAAAATCATTAGACAAGAACCATTCTGCTATATATTTAATGAATATAACATGTAAAAATATGAATGATCAATGCTCATATCATGAGATTTGATGAGAGAAGACTACTCCTTAAAGGCCTCCATTGAAAGTGGATCATGAGGACTATGGTAATTGCATTAAAAGCACCAAAATTCTCTTCACTTTCTCTTTACAATTTTTTGAATCTCTTATCTCTCTTCACAACTACAAGACTCGTATGACTGTAAAAAGCAAGAGAGAGAGAAGAGAAAACAGCAACTCTTAAAGAATGAAATAAAGAGGAAAAAAAAAGCTAGTCAATTGTTTAACTCACACTCTCTCCCCCCCCCCCCCCCTCTCTCTCCTCTCTCAAATTCTGTATCTAATATTGGCACTGGACAGATGAAAAGTATCCCCAACTTCTTCTCCATCCTTTGGCTATCTCTCTCTCTCTCTAAATTATTCACTTACTCACTCCTCTTCTTCTGTTTCATGCAAGATTCAAAGACCTCACCTGCAAGGTATGCCTATTACTTCACTCCCTTTAATGCTTAGTTTTTTGGTTTTGCTTCAAAGTCAATCAGGGTTTCATAAACACTCACATGATTATGTAACTGTTTGGGGTTTGCTCTTAAAAGAAAATGAAATACCATATCAAAATCTCATTCTTGCAGAAAGATTAAATTCTCTTCTAATACATGATCTAGTATAGTTTTCTTTTCTGAAATTTGGTTCCAAACTAGATAAGCAGTCCAATACTCACCTTCAAAGTGATGCTTTTAAGTCACACTTTAAGACTAAAACTCTAACGCTTATTTTATTATTTGATAACTTCAAAGGAATCTTTGATATCAATCGGTGGTAAAAATAGAGTTTGTAATTTAACAAAAATAAAATAAAATTGGACACTGCAACCTGCCAACCTAGCTTGGGCCAATGTTGGGCTTAATTAATCTCAATTCTTCCCAACCGTATTTGTTTTTTTTTCTTTTTCTTTTTTCGACAACAATTGTGTATTGTTTGTGTGTTCTTTAAAACGGCCATAAATTTATACGTACACTACTGCGACAAGATACGTATCAAATACAAAAAAGACATGTACCCATAATAAAGATGCTTTGTTTTAATGGATTTATAAATTTCAGATTCTTTAATTATTGATTAAAGATATGATCTCATAACACAACTGTCTTTTAAAAAAATGCAAATATAGTTACTGATCCATATATATTTGGTAAAGAAATAAAATCCTAAAACAAATTAGTATTTTGTTTCCTTTTTTTAAAAAGTCAAAGAAGAAAATAATAGTTTTCCTTCTTTCCTTTTTCCCTAAACTCAAATTTGGAATCTAAAATGTCAAATCACATTGGTTGTTGAGATTAATCTCTGCTTCTCCAAATTTCAAATCTCTTACGCGCTTTTGATTATACATTAACAAACCAATGATGGATGATACATCAATGTTAAATTTATATTTGTTACCTGGTTAATAGTCATCAGAGATGTGTGAGTGTGACATAAAAAAGGTGATGGCAAACAGAAAACCTTGGTACCAGAGAGCTATGGCGGTGGCGAGATACGCTACGAGTTGGAGAACAATCCCTAAATTATCATCACAACAACAACAACAACAACAACAACAAACAGAGATGAATATTCGTACGTCTCGAAACCCTAGCGTGAACAACAAGTCATCGTCGAATCAAAACCAAATCCATCATCAGCTGAGGAAATGCTCGTCTTTGAAAGTAGCTGCGAATTCGTTTACTAGGGTTTGTCTCTGTGCTCCGATCGGTCCATACGACGACGTTTTCCGAAACTATGTTCCCCCGAGAAGAAGCTGTAGCTATCCTCCGTCGAAGCCTCTTCCTATGGTGACGGAGACGGCGATTACAACGGCGGTGGCAACAGCGGCGAGGATGAGTACGGATTCATCAGGGAGGAGGATGTATTTTAGAGGGAAGTCGTTGAAGGAGAACGCGCTGATGAGGAGGTTTGTGGCGGCGGAAGAAGAAGCGATGATGGAGAATAGAAGAAGAGATCAGATGGAGATTGTGAGGAAGAGGAATCAGATGAGGAGGAAGAAGAAGCTTGGACCTAGTCCTCTTAGTCGTATGGTTATTGCTGAAGATGAACAAGCTTTTCATCATTGAAATCAACAACAGAGAAGAAAAAGGAATTAAGATTTTTTTTGCTTTTTGTTTTTGTTCTTTGTAACTCATTGTGTTTTCTCTAATTTTTCTTTCAAAGATAATTAACCGGAACACCGTGCCGTTTAATTAGTGCCCACATTGTAAACGGTGCTGTTTTGTTTATTTAGTTGTCTTTTTATGGCCGGAAAGGTTTAATGAAAGATGGAAGCAAAGGTAAACAAACACAATTAACATGGTTTATTATTAATTGCCTATTTGGTCCGGTTAATCTTGATTACTTTGGTAATGGATTACTGGTGCTAGACTACTCACATTTGAAATTATCTTTGTTGATTGTATGGTATTATTTATAATACAATACTATATAAATGGATTATGGATGCAATGCTTAAGATTGAAGATTGGTTGGTTTTGCTATCCTTCTCTTGATCAGAAATTTAATAATTAAACATCCGTGGATGTGTACATAATTGATTTGTTTATTTATTTATTTTAAGAATGTCAATGTAAGATAGTCTTTAATTATATTGCTTGCATGCATGCATTTACATAAAACATAATTAAAGTATGGAGTTTATTATTATGTATTTTTCGTAATTAATTATATATAAGAACATTCTATCATGATACATGTCTAGTTAGCTTAGCTTGAAAGGCAGTCAAAAGCTCGGGTCTCTCTGAAATCATGTGACATCATGTGATGTTATAGTCTAGCATTTCCTCATGATTCCTGTTTATAAACATTTGTATATCCAGATTTTCCCCTAAAGATCACATTAATCAGCAAATAATATACCAAAAACTATATTAATACTTCAATAATTACATCATGATTTATTTGGAATTAGAAACTTTGTTTGGATTTTTTTTCTCAGCTAGTTGAGTAATTTTTGATGACTAAAACAATCTTCGATAAAAAAAAAGGTTAATATCGACCATATATAGTTAATGGAGGTATAGTGGGCATGTATTCTCACGAATGCATACTGTATTACAAAATCTACAAAATCGGTTATACAAAACGTTGTAGCAGATGTCATATCAGTGTATAGTTTTTCTATATTCAACTGCGCGCATAATATATATCTCTAGCTAGTTGATCGTATATATCTAGATCACAAAAAAAAAAAAAAAAAAATGGCGACAAAAAAAAAAATTGGAGAAACATAAAGTTGATAGAAAAGAAGACACAGCAGGCACGCACGCGCATAACCAAAGTGTGTCAGCCTATGAAGAAGAAGGAATGTTGGGAAGGAGACTAGTCAGTTGTCACTTTGGGTTAATTGCAAGTTTTTTTGTTTGTTTGTTTTATCAATTTTGTTGCTTGAATTGTATTCCAAGCTCATATCATTTCATTATTATTCTTACTTACTTTCTAACATCTCGAACCTATGATTTCTATTGTTATTACCAATGTATTTCCATTAGTACCGATGAAAGTCTGAAACAACTACAGAAATACATGTTTTATTTAACAAATATATATATATATATATATATATATATGTTTAGTAACGTATTTGGGGTATGAGATAATGACACCACTTTTCAATCTAAATACTAGTATAACTCTATTTTCATATAATATTAAGAACAAATTGTCTTTCAACTAACAAATAACAATGTTGTTATAACCATAATTAAGATAGGAATGTTTTCATTATCACAAAAAACCAACTCATGGTGGTTTTAGTTGCTGAATGATTCATCATTATCCATAAAGAGCTAGCTAGAGTATGATTCCATAACGAAATTCAATTATAGCTGAAATATTGTAAACTTTGCAAATGACAAAAGTATCCAAACTTCACATATTTTTTAAAGATTAATTAGTTTGATATATTTGGGGTCCAAAATTTATCGGTGATAAGCTTTTTTTGTTTAATCTATAAGTTTAATTTTTAAATTTTCAGTTTTCAAATTCTGTAAAGTAAAACATAAAAAATATTTACGTAACATACCTGGTGAATATAATCGTTGAGGAATGATAAATTATTAAATTAATCAAACCTGACCAACAAAAAAAAGGAGGGGGACAAAATTTTGACTTAAACAGACATGAATATGGAAGGAATTACGCGCGTACGAACGAAGACGTGTGTGGTCGTCAGACACGACCAAAGAAGAATCAACCTTGGTCCTCGTCTTCTACTGTTTTTTTTTTTTTTTTAATGTTTAAAAACTTTATATTATAGCCTTCTTCAATAATCAATATGATCAACTGACGTAAAACATCATCATAAGTATACGACAGAGTCCCTCCACCAAACCTAACCGTTTCGGTCAAAATCTATTATTATTTTGTAACATCTTAGCTAATGTTGTAACTCAAACATTTAACAATTTACAATGATGACTTTAATATTTTTGGACTGTTACACACTACTAGCTAGCTTTCATGATTTATCTATTTCATCATCTAAGTCTGGTTAATTAATGATTAACAGTCTTTGGTCGAATTTTGAAATCGAGTTTGGTTTCCTTAAAATGTTTGTCTTTACAATGAAGTAAAGGTTAAAAACAACATTGAGTGAGAAAGTGGCCAACTAATTCTCTCTGTACCATCAATCAAAAAATTAAATTGATTTGATTTGATTAATCCAAAAAGGTAGTCAGAGACAGAAAAGAAAAGGTTTTTTAAATTTTCTTCCATACCAGCTAGACCCAGAATCAAAGTAGCAGACTTTTAGTTTTTCTACATATTCAAAGTAACTTATCTCCCAAAAAAAACCGAAAATATAGAAAGAAAAAGAATAATATGTTGGAAAAGCAATAAGAAGAAGAAGAAGAAGAAAGAAAGAAAGCAAATTAATAGACAACAACTAGGAGTCTTTCTTCTTTGGTTGCTTCTTTTCATTTCGTTCTCTGGAACAGCTTTTCTCTGTAACCCCATAATCAAGGTATGTTGCTTCATGCTGTTTGTGATTTATCCCAATGATTCTTTTTCCAATAATATCGTTTTGATGTTCTTGTCGGGTCTGCAGCTTAATCAAGAAGTTGTGTATTATATATGTTTTTGTTGGTTTCTTTGATCTTATATATTTTGTCTAAGTTATCTTTTAGAGTTATCTTAATCAAAAATTAGTTCAAACAAAACCGATAATAATACTAATTATCTGTTGCATAAGTAAATTTCTAGTCAAATTTTATGTGATATAATCAGTTTACCTAATTTGGGCTTAGAAAGATAGAGTTCGATTTAAGATTTCCCAAAAGTTAAAAAACTTTCCTTTTTCATGAAAGCTCAACAACTTCAAATCTTTAATTCCTGGCAGTTTCTTCTTGTCATTATTGATTGTTCTTCAGTTTTTTTTTTTTGTTGCTTTGTTGCTTTGTTTTAACTCCTTTGTCCGAAACTGCTGTTTCAATTTGGATGGAATATGTTATAGGAGTTTTTTTTTTTGTGGTTCAAGCTGTGTTCCTCCTCATTGGTAAACAGAGCAATCATGCTAAATCTTGGCCATCATCAAACTCAGTAAGCAAATAATGTTTATGAGCATGTGCTTGAATCAAGAAAAGCTTCTTAAAAGTGTTTTATATTTCTGTTTCCTTTGTTATTATTAACAGTTGAATAAGGAAAGTAATGTTTGAGAAATGGGAAAGAAAGGAAGTTGGTTCTCTGCAATCAAAAGGGTTTTCACACCACATTCCAAAGAGAAACAGCTAAGCAACAACAACGTAAGCTATTTTCTTATATATATGTCTGTACTTAAACATTTGGTTTTGATAAACCGAAGCGATGCATTGAGATGAGATTGAAGTGTATATATACATTTTTGGTGTTTTGAAAGCAAGAACCAGAGAGAAAGAGTGAAAACAAAGAAAAGAAGAAGAAAGGTTTTGGAAAGAAGCTAAGGAATGGAGAAACCAATACATTTCTTCCCATTTTTAGACAGCCTAGTAGTATCGAGAAGATCTTGTCTGATGCCGAACGAGAGCACAACCTTGTCTTTAGGCCACCATCTCCCCTCACGGATCGAGCAAAGGCCTCATCTGCCTCTGTTCCATCTCCTTCTTTTAGGACTGCTTCTCCTAAACTGCCTTCTCAGAGATATGTCTCTTCTCCTAAACCAGTTTCGCCAAGATATGCTTCCTCTCAAGCCCCTTCTCCAAAGCCCCCTTCTCCAAAGCCCCCTTCTCCAAAGCCTCCTTCTCCAAGAGCCGTTTCGCCTAGGATTGTGCAGCGACGTGAGTTTGTGCATAGACCAGAGCCAACTCTACTGGTCAGAAATGCTACTGCAACAAAGATTCAAGCAGCTTTCAGAGGTTACATGGTAATGTAAAACATTCTTGATTCTGTTTTGTCACAATAAATCTCAAGGCATCCATAATTGAGGAGATGGAAATTTGTATGTAGGCAAGGAGGAGTTTCAGAGCTTTGAAAGGTCTTGTTAGGCTTCAAGGAGTGGTGAGAGGACACAGCGTGAAGCGTCAAACGATGAATGCTATGAAGTATATGCAGCTTTTAGTCCGAGTCCAAACACAAGTTCAGTCACGTCGCATCCAAATGCTGGAAAACAGAGCTAGGAATGATAAAGATGACACCAAATTCGTCTCTAGCCTTATGGCAAGTACTCTCATGAAACTTAGTTCGACAAGAAAAAATATCTCTTAAATATTGAATCATTCAAGCATTATTGTTCTTTATCACAGTCTGAGGATTGGGACGATAGTGTGCTGACAAAAGAAGAAAAAGATGCGAGGCTACATAGGAAGATTGATGCAATGATCAAAAGAGAGCGGTCCATGGCCTATGCTTATTCTCACCAGGTATACACTCATCTCTTCTTCTTCTCTTACTCATCATACCAATGTAATATCTATGCTTTTATAGCCAATAACACTTTGTCACTTTGCTTGTGTGCTACGCAGTTATGGAAAAATAGTCCAAAGTCCGCTCAGGACATTCGAACAAGTGGGTTCCCACTTTGGTGGAACTGGGTGGATCGGCAGAAGAACCAAAGCCAACCATTCAGGCTAACACCAACACGGCCGAGCCCAAGCCCTCAGCCTCAAACTAGCAACCAAAACCATTTCAGGCTCAACAACAGTTTCGACATCTCCACACCCAACTCATCAAAATCCACATATGTTACTCCATCTAGACCCTTTCATACTCCGCAACCATACAGTAGCAGCGTATCAAGATACTCACGAGGAGGAGGAAGAGCTACACAAGATTCTCCTTATAAAGATGATGATAGCCTCACAAGTTGCCCTCCATTCTCAGCTCCAAGCTACATGGCTCCAACAGTCTCAGCTAAAGCAAAACTGAGAGCAAACAGCAATCCAAAAGAGAGAGTGGACCGTACACCGTTTAGCACAAACGAGAAGAGACGGAGTTCGTTCCCTCTTGGTTCGTTTAAATGGACCAAAGGGTCATTGTTCATGAGCAGCAACAGTAACAACAACAACAAGGGTCCAGGTTCTTCATCTTCTAGTGCTGTGGTGCTTGAGAAGCACAAAACCCTCAAATCCGTAGGAAATTTGAGTATTGATTCTACTGTTTCGATGCCTGCAACAGTTGGGAGGAGGGCTTTTAACAGATTTGCGTGATTTGTCTTTTTTTTTTTGAAAAGAAAAAAACACCTTCACTTTTTTTTTTTCTCAGTTGATTCTTCTTTGATTTGTTTATCTTACATCAATTTTTATGAGTGGTGATGATTTTGAGTGTTGTTTGTGTTCTTTGATTACGACTTTTACAGATGTAACATGATAATAAAAAGTAAACAAGAAAAACAGAGGATTTGGATTGTACAGTGTGATCTTTATATATCTTAACTAGGGTTTTCATTTTTAAACTACAGAGATTTTGCCTTCTTGATCACCGAATCTTTCTTTTGGGCCAAACAACAAACTTTAACCTTTCTTTTGTTGTCGTCAGTCAAATAACAACCAACGTTCTTGCAACTAAATTAAGAAAGCCAATCAATTTTGACGCGTTATGTAGAAAATTGTTAAGAATTTTGAATTCTAGAAAGTGATAAGAATATTGAATGTGCGTAGAGCATATTAATATTAGAAAAATGAAAGGTCAATCTATGTTGATACATTGGCGTCATGTATGATGTATCATCATTTGACCTAAAAATATATATCTTCTGGTCAGAACTTTGGTTGTGATAATTGATTTTGTATTGATTTGATGCTTTCACACTATTAATCCTCAAAGGATAGTGAATACTGAATAGTGATCAACAAAATATCGTAGTTGTAAATTTGACCACATGCCCTAAAAGTCAAACCTTTGACTTTTTAGTGTTTCTTCTCAACACTCAAGATATGATAATATCATATTACAGTACGATCAAAATCTTTCACGCAAACCAAAAAAAAAACATCAATGTCTCTTCTCTGTCAAGCAATTCTTGCTCTGTTTTTTACTCTGTTTTACAATTCCCATGGCTACTTTATCCCACAAGGGTCTGTAGGAATCGGCTACAACGGTTACTTCACTTTAACCAACACTACGAAACACGCATACGGTCAAGCTTTCGACAGCGAACTTTACTCAATCAAGAACTCATCAACAGGTCTTTTAACATCTTTCTCAGTCAACTTCTTCTTCGCCATCGTCCCTGAGCATAATCATCAAGGCTCACACGGTATGGCTTTCGTCATGTCTCCCACTAGAGACCTTCCCAGAGCTTCTTCCGATCAGTACCTCGGAATCTTCAACGAGACAAACAACGGTAACACATCAAATCACGTGATAGCTATTGAGTTAGATATACATAAAGACGATGAGTTTGGAGATATTGATGATAATCATGTTGGGATTAACATTAATGGTTTGAGATCCGTAGTCTCTGCTCCTGCTGGTTACTATGATGATAAAGATGGAAACTTTAGAAACCTTTCTCTGATCAGCAGAAAGGTAATGAGGCTTTCGATCGTTTATAGTCAACCTGATCAACAGCTCAATGTTACTTTATTCCCTGCTGATATCTCTGTTCCGCCTAAGAAGCCGCTTTTGTCTTTAAACCGTGATCTCTCTCCGTATTTGCGTGAGAAAATGTATCTTGGATTCACTGCATCGACAGGGTCGGTTGGTGCAATACATTACATGATGAGTTGGTTTGTTAACGGAGTAGTCGAGTATCCGAGATTGGAGTTCAGTAGAATACCAATCCTTCCACGATATCCAAAGAAATCGTCTAATAGAACAAAAACGGTTTTAGCGGTCTGCTTAACGGTTTCCGTGATTGCTGCGTTTGCCGCCTCGTGGTTCGGTTTCGTCTTCTATTTGAGGCATAAGAAGGTTAAAGAGGTTCTTGAAGAATGGGAGATTCAGTATGGACCTCATAGGTTTGCCTATAAGGAGCTTGACAATGCCACAAAGGGTTTCAAGGAGAAACAACTTCTTGGGAAAGGAGGTTTTGGTCAAGTCTATAAAGGAACGCTTCCAGGTTCTGATGCAGAGATCGCTGTGAAACGAACTTCTCATGATTCAAGACAAGGGATGAGCGAGTTTCTAGCCGAGATTTCAACCATTGGTCGGCTAAGACATCCAAATTTAGTCAGGCTTTTGGGATATTGTAGGCATAAGGAGAATCTCTACTTGGTTTATGACTTTATGCCTAATGGAAGCCTTGACAAGTATCTAAACCGTAATGAGAATCAAGAACGGCTCACTTGGGAACAACGTTTCAAGATCATCAAAGATGTTGCAACTGCTCTAGTACACTTGCATCAAGAATGGGTGCAAGTCATCATTCATCGAGATATCAAACCAGCTAATGTTTTAATAGACCATGACATGAATGCGAGGCTAGGGGACTTTGGACTTGCAAAGCTGTATGATCAAGGATTTGATCCTGAGACATCTAAAGTAGCGGGAACTTTCGGGTATATTGCACCAGAGTTTCTAAGAACGGGAAGAGCAACTACAAGCACTGATGTTTATGCCTTTGGGTTGGTCATGCTTGAAGTTGTTTGTGGTAGAAGGCTGATTGAGCGACGTGCAGCAGAAAATGAAGAATATCTTGTGGAATGGATCTTAGAGCTTTGGGAAAATGGGAAAATTTTAGAAGCTGCAGAGGAAAGTATACGTCAAGAACGAAACAGGGGACAACTTGAGCTGGTCTTGAAGCTAGGTGTGTTGTGTTCGCATCAAGCAGCATCAATCAGGCCAGCTATGAGTGCGGTTATGCGGATTTTGAGTGGCGTTTCACAGCTTCCAGATAATCTTCTTGATGTCGTAAGAGCTGAGAAATTCAAAGGATGGCCAGAGACATCAATGGAGGAAGTACTACTTGATGTGAATTCATTGAGCACATTGGAGTTGACAGATTCATTTGCTGACCACGGACGTTGAATTTTCAGTTAACCATTATGATTCTTTGGTTACCAAACCTGAGATTGATGCAGCAACACAACACAATCTGTCTCCACCAAATTTGTTCTATCCTTTCCTTTATTCTGGTAGAGCATTATACATGAAAATTTTCATATTTGATATACCAATTCATCTCTGTAGGCAGCATTTCTAGATCAGGTCGTCTCTGTTTCTTAGCTGGCATAGAAAGGTTTATCCGAAATTGGGAATTTTAATGGAATGGTTATGAAATCCTTCAACACAACAGTTACCACTTTCTCAAACAAGATCAAACAAAGTTCAGGTTTATTATTCTACGGACCATGAAAACAGTTCTTCATATTAAACCCTGGTACTTCAGAATCTTTGTCCCATCACTATACTGCATATATAGTATATACCTCATTGCGTAATGAACAAGAATGACGGCACATGATACTGCATATACTTCACTGCCTTTGAATAATTATTACCTAATGTTTTAAAAGTATAAAATCTAAGAAACGCTAAAAGATGCAGCAGATCTTGAAACCTAAGAAGAAGTTGAAAGAAAACAAAAAAGAAACAAAAACCACAAAACAACGATTTGGATTTGAGATGAGAGTGGATGTAGCGACTTGTTCGAGGCCACGATCAACATTGAGAAAACTTGATAGGCACGGAGAATCGCTATTTGTTATTGCCAACCTTCAAGGCAACTTACGCCATTTTTAATTTTGACGTCATTGCTCTGCTAATTGGCTTTTCTTAAGCTAAAAAACTCGATAATTTTGAAAAATAAAACAAAACTTAGAAACACAACAACAACAACAACTACCCTAGAAACGAAGTGAGAGAGACAGCCAAAAGAACCCTAGAAGATGAAAAAGAGATGAACTATGGCTATATGAATCGAACTAAGGGATGATTCTGAAAGTTATCGACTTTACTGATTTATATAGAAGAAAAAGAAGCGGCGGCAGAAGAAGATGTAGAAACCCTAATTTCATTGTTTTATAAAACCGACGAAATTGAAATTAATGGGCTAAAGGCCCTACATTTGATTCAAATTGGGCTCAAATCCACAAAGTAATTGCTCTGAATTATTATTTGAAACTCGAAACTCGAAAGCAATATTAAACTGTTAAAAAGTCTATCTATAATAATATACTGTAGTTCTACACTTGCCACTCTATCAATTTTAAATTGGACGTAAATTTTTCGATTACTTTTTTTTGGTACTGTGAAAGGTACCAAACATGATTCGTTCGGTATAAATTGGAATGTACAACTAATTGATATACAGCCATTGTAGTCAGGGCCGGCTCAAAAAAAAACGTGGGACTTGTGCTCATTTTTAGATTTTAGATTATTTATGATAAACAAATAAAATAATAAACAGGACCGCGCGTTAAACATTCCTGATTGTAGTAGTCTCTTAACATTAATTTACTTATTGCTATAATTATGCATATATCGCAATTGACATTAACCAATGGTAATCTAATAATTACGAGCGTGCAGGTGAAGAAAACTATAATAGAAGAGAGTTACAGCTTGGAAATAATTTTCTTAGGCTCCTCTAAGCAAATATAGAACTTGCCGGAAGACAGCTTCTCAGGAGTAAGCAACACCAACTTGGCGACAATAGCAGCAGCCTCATCTGCCGTGTGAGTCCCCTGACCACCGGTCATAGACGTACGAGTGAAACCAGGGCAAAAACAATTCACACTTAGTCTTTTGCCGTCGTAACGTCGAGCCAAAACCCTAGAGTAAGCGTTTAAGGCCATCTTTGATATGGCGTAACCCGGCCATTTCTCCGGCCATCCTTGCTTTTCCCACGTCCCGCTCATCACATCCTCTAGAAATTGGGTCACAGTAGCATCGATTTGTTCGTCGGTAAGATCTTCACTTTCTAGTGTTCGTCTTATAATAGGGCTTCTCAGTTTCTGTATATGCCAAAAAAACATATCGAAATGATTCAAATAGACTCGACTAATATACAGTACTGAGTACACAAATAAAGTTGTAGAGGGCAAAAGCGCCTCGTCGAAATTGTATGGAGGATGATAAAATACGTTTAATGTGCCAAGCCTTGAACTGATGTTAAGGATGCGGCTAACGGATTCCGAACGGCGGAATAAGGGCAAAAGAGCCTCCGATAAAAGCTTGGCACCGTAGAAATTGGTCTTGAAAATGGTCTCTGGCTGTTTGATTGAATTCTCTCCGACCGCGTTAAATGAAACCCCCGCATTGTTCACCTGACCAAGCCGACGCCGTGTAATATTTCCATCAGTTAAAAAAAATTCGAATGATAGTAAATTAAATATTTGAAAAATATATATATAGATTGACCCTGTGGAAGATAAAGTTGTAAGTTTTCATTTTGTCAATCTAACATATTCTTTTATTAAGAAGTTAATCAAATTTCTACGATTCGGTTGGGAGTTCGGTCATATTTTATATAGTAGTTGTGGACTAATTGTATAGTAGTGCGTATGCATTTTAGATAAATTATTAATCAAAACACTATTTATAAATTTACCAGAATGTCGAGTACTCCCAAGTTGCGATGGAACCAGGAGACGAAGGCGGCGATGGAAGAAGGATCGGAGATGTCGAGGGAGCAAAAATGAACGTTTTGAAAGCCAATGCGACGGAGGGAATCGGTGGCTTGGCTTCCGTTTACGGTGTTTCGGGCGGTTAAAACGACGGTTAGACCAAGCTGGAGTAACCTCTTCACCACCGCAAAACCTATACCTTTGTTTGCTCCGGTCACGACAGCTGTTGTTCCTTCCGACCACCACCTTCAAGCAATGATAAAAATTGGTTATAAAAAGTTATATCTAGAGAGAGAGAGAGAGAGAGAGACTTTTGCACACACACACACAAACAAAAAAACCTCTTTAAGAACGGGATTTTATATGTACTTATTTGTTGGAGAAAGAGGAGAGATCAGATGATCCATTTTTAATATTTTTGAGAAAGCAACAAGGTGATATGATATTTGAGGCTAACGAAGACTTGATGAAGGGATTGTATATAATTTTACATAATAGGGTTATGTAAATAGACCATGGATCTGAAACACATGCATGTTAATTGGTTTATAAATAAATACACAACATATATGGTAATTGTTCGTGTGTGGCGGTGCCAAAAAATAATAAGAATAAAATATACAAGAAGAACACGTGAATAAAATAATGCTGTAAATAATATGTTAGGTTTTTTTCTTGTTTCTTTTCGTTTTACAAAGATATACCATTTTATATAAACTTCAATGGGACCAAATGAAACAGAAACCAACAAACAACAATTTACAGCAACTTCCAAAACCGGGACCTATGTGTATTATTGGATTGAAGATTTTTCATGATTTTGTCGAATTTGGAAATTTTTGATTTTTTTTTTAAAAGGAAAAATGGTTTGTGATGTGGTGAAAATTAAAAGAATAATATTAGCTGATTTTAAGAGATTTTAACAAATAAAAGAGTTTAGACCGTAGGAATATAATTAAATAAGAGGCAGGAGAGTGGAGAGAACAACTCATCGACGATGAATGAGAGAAGTGTTAAATCGAATCGAGAACCTACAATTATTTTCAGAATTTAAGGATCAAATGTAGTGATCAAACCAAGTTCACCAAAGTTACAGCTTTATGTACTATATGGTTCAATTTGCTTATAGAAAGCTATTGAAAGTTACGTACGTACGTTTATATATATATATGTCTCCTTGTTCTCATCTATACGGCTATACCTTTGTTTGCTGATCTTTCGACTCTCTTGGTTTTCTTTCTCCACGTACGTTTATAAACGTTTTAGACGACAATATTGATTTTTTTTTCTTTCTTTTATATAAATTTCTGAGATTATTGTTTTTATTTTCTTTCGTGTTTGATTTTTGGCAAACAGAATATACAAGGCAAACAGAAAAGGTTTTAAGAGACTGTGTTATAAGAAATTATGTTCATATCTTTTTATGCAAAAAACAATATGTATATCTTTTTTTCGATTTTTTCGTTACAAAAAAAAAACAACGGATGAAAGTGAATTTGTATAGAAAACATTTATACATTAGAATATCTATAAATTAATACTCGGTAAATTATTAATCTCTATAAATTAATAATTTTTCTGGTCCCAAGTTTGGACTAGTGTAATTTTTGACACAATTCAATAATATAATAAAATATTTTTTTTTGAAAATCCTTTGTAAATATATGGTCCCATCAATTATATAAATTAATAATTATATATAATTATCTAAATATATGTATATATATACACATCAATTTTTATTAGAGTTCATTTTCAGTATTTTTACTATATAAAAATCTTTGAGTGTTATATTCAAAACATGATAATTGTTATTTTCCTAGAAATTGATTTTATAAAAATATTAGTTATAACGATTAAATGTTATTTTTTAATTTTTTTGTTACCAAATTAGGAAAGTGTCTCTATAAATTAATAATTATTAATTTATCGATAAATGAAAACCTCTATAAATTAATTGATTTTCATGATCCTAACATTATTAATTTATAGAGGTTTTACTGTATATATTCCAGCTGACTATTAAAAAGGTATTGATATATCCCCATGGTCCATGAATGATGATCTAATAGTAGAAGTTAAGTATACAGCTTTGATTTAAAATGGAAATTTTGTGATACTATAAGGTTTCAAGATAAATAAGCTTCTACTTAACTTCTAATTTTAGATCATCATCCATGGGATATCAAATAAATCTAAAATCAAATTTTTAATTTTTTGTATATTTCTATCAAATTAACACTTTATATGGTGAGACTATTTGTCAGCATATAAACATATACGTCTATAAATATGTTTAACTATAAAATTTTGCCCGAATAGACATAAGGATAAATAGATGTTCAAATGTATAAATTTATGAAACTAATATTTAAATACATAAATACTATATAAAAAAAGGGCATTTTCAAAAATACTCTCTTTTTCATGTCCCTTTTTAAAAATAACCATTCATGTTGACTATTTTTAAAACTACCCCTCTTTATATACAAAATGACCAAATTACATTTTCTTTGAATGACAACAAGAATGTACAGTCACCAAAATAAAAAAAATTCCGGCCAAAAATGAAAAAATTTCCCGCCAAAAATGAAAAAAATTTCCGCCAAAATTAAAAAAAAAAATCCGCCAAAATCGAAAAAAAAAATTTGTCAAAAATTATTTTTCCCGCCAAATTTTTGGAATTTATACCTTTTAAAAACATTGTAAACGCTTTTAAAAACCTTATAAATTCGTTTACTAGGTGTTTAAAACCTTATAAAAACCTTGTAAAAATGTTTACAACGTGTTTAAAAACCTTTTTAAAGACATTTTGAAAATCTTTTGAAAACCTTATAAAAACCTTCTAAAAGCGTTTAAAAGGTGTTTAAAAAACTTTTTAAAAACCTTTTAAAACCTTTTAAAACTCTTTTAAAAACCTTTTAAAACCTTTTAAAACTCTTTTAAAAATCTTGTAAAAGCGTTTATAAGGTGTTTATAAGGTTTTTATGAGGTTTCTACCTTATCAAATCTTTTAAAGACTTTGTAAATTTTTTTTGGCGGAAAATTTTTGTTGCGGGAAAATATGTCGGAAATTATTTTGGCGGGAAATTTTGTTTTTCTTTTTATTGAATAAAATATTTTTCATCTAACGGTAAAATGGTCATTAAAAATTAAAAATAAGGGAAAAATAAAAATGACCAAAAAAAGGGGTATTTTTGAAAAAAGGTATATCAAAAGGGTTATTTTTAACAAATTCTCTATAAAAAAATGCAACTACCTGTCATATGTTTTAATTTTGGCCTATGTGTAAAAAAATCTAATTGAAACGTTTCTTTTGTGTTAGATATTTTTGGATTCAAACATGTCCCGTACCTATCAGGCATTAATATATGTGGATCAGATCCGAACGAAATAATTAGAGTAGTTGAGTTGATATAAATGTATATAATTGTAGTGGTCTAGAGGACGAAAGGAGTGTAAATAGAATATTGACGAACCTATAAATTTATTGTTTAATGCCTTGCAACTTGCATGCTTGATTAAGAAAACCCAGTCAATTTACACAAAAATTATTTCTCTACTTGGTTTTGTGTAAACAAATTACTTGGTTTGAAAAGTTCAAAGTTCTTTGTTTATGGACTAAGACAGAGAGTTAGTGGGATTTAGGCATGTGCTTGCTTCATTATTGGGGTATTTTTAAGTTTCATTTTATCAAACATAATATAATATGTAATATAGTCAGCTTCGCCGCCACTCTTGATGGCCTCTAATTATTGGAGCATTAGATATATACGTGACATAGCCATATAAAAGGTGTTGGAAATTATTTCTCGGTCTTTATAGATCTGTATATGCGAGCCGTAGACAAAATGTTGTTCGAGACGTCCCAAAGAAATTAAATGAGTTAACCAGACTTTTTGGCCGACCAACACGCTGGTGGAAGTTTCGCGCTCCGATCCACGTAAAAAATACTAAGGCCTTCACTGGATGTGGTTTTTCAAATGGTTTTTGGTTTTAGATTTTTCAAAAATCTATTTTTTAACCATTCAAGATTTTATGAAAAATGGTTTCCCTAAAAAATAGGAAATCCAGATTCTTGAAGATTTTACTAATTTCTTAACAAAATCCAAAATCCCACTTCAATGAGTTTTTGAGATTTCTTCTACGAAACATTTTTTTTCTAATTTTTCATTTGTTTTTATATTTATTTTGCAAAATCTGAAACTAAAATCTGTAATCTAAAAACTACCTAAAATCTCTCAAACATTCATGGCCTAATTTACAGGTTGCAGTATTATAGGCTCGCCTCCTTAGATTACCGCGATAAACATATGTGGCTGTTTCTTTTTATCTTTTTTGTCCTTAAGGACATTAATTATGAGTATATGACCAATGCTATTGTCAAAAGCGAACGTCTCTGCATCCATAAGCAAACAACAGTCTAAATACGGAATCATACCAAAAGCAGTCATAATTTTGAAAGCTTGGCGAGGCAAAGAGATAAGAGAGCTCTCTATACGGAATCTTACCAAGTCATTCTAAGTGTTGAATCTATAAACCAATAATTGAATGAAGACTAAACAAAAAAAAAGTAATATATATATATGGTTTGCACATTGTGCTATATGTTTAGATATATAGCTCAAAAACACCTTTATTGCTTAACAGCCTTTCGTCGGAGGGGTTTGGTGAGGAAGATATGTATATTATTATAAACAGAAAAGGGAATCTTTCTGGTTGAAAGTTGAAACACATTAACTTATCTCCATATGCACCAAAATAAAAACACAAAAGAAGAAAAAAGATAATGAGTTAAGTGACTACAATGATTTTAGCCTCTATCTAATTCTGTCCCAAGAAGAGACAAGAGAATGCAATTGTCTAGAGTTATCTAATGTGATTTGTTCAAGCCCAAGATATCCCAATTTGTTTTTGTTATTGCCAACCTTCAACTTCAAGCCAGTAGACCTTACATTGCGATGTCATTGCTCTGCAAATTGGATTTCTTATTATACAAACCAGAACAACATAACTTGTAAAATAAGCAACAAAGAAAAAGCATGAACCTGTTCTGCGAAAGTTTACTGATGTATGTTTGAGAATTCAGAGCGGTTGAAGAGAAAGAAGAAACCCTAATTTCTTGATTTATCAAAACAGACGAACAGAGCAACCTATTGCATGCCTAGATTGAAGATAAATATGCATGAAAACTCTGTTTACTCTGTTTTGTGTGTGTAAAGATGTAGAGATTGTGTTTTCATATTTTCATGAGTATTGTACAGAGCCTTATTTATACAAGATGAGAGGAGGAGATTCTAGGTAAAGCTAGTTACAGAATGTTCCAAAAACAGATCAATCAAAAATTATGACATAAATGAGAATCAATGTCATATCTCTAACATAAGTTTCTTTTTTTTTTTGCTCAAACTCTGTTTTGTGTGTGTATAAGATTCTTCCTTCAGGTTTCATCTTCCATGAGAGACGAAAGCATTTGTAAACGTCAATGTAGCACATGAATTCACATCAAGTAGTACTTTCACTGATGTCTCAGGCCGTTTCTTCAATTTCTCTTCCATTACCACATCAAGAAGATCATCCGGAAGCTGCAAGACGCCATTCAAGATCCGCATAACCACACTCATATCCGGTCTAATCGTTTCAGCTTGATGAGAACACAACACGCCGAGTTTCAAAACAAGCTCAATTTCATTCCTGTTTTGTTCTTGACGGATACTTTCCTCTGTTGCATCGAAAAGTCTCCCATCTTCCCAAAGCTCTAAGATCCAATCCACAAGAACTTCTTCATTTTCCGTTGCACGTTGCTCAATCAGTCTTCTACCACAAACGACTTCAAGCATAACCAACCCAAAGGCGTAAACATCAGTGCCTGTAGTTGCTCTTCCTGTTCTTATAAACTCTGGTGCGATATACCCCAATGTTCCCGCTATTCTAGATGTCTTAGGATCAAATCCCTGATCATACAGCTTTGCCAGTCCAAAGTCTCCAAGCCTAGCATTCATGTCCTGGTCGATTAGGACATTAGCCGGTTTGATATCTCGATGAATGATAACTTGTACCCATTCCTGATGCAGGTGGAGTAGAGCAGACGCAACATCTTTGATGATCTTGAAACGTTGTTCCCAAGTAAGCCGTTCTTGATTCTCATTCGGGTTGCTACGGATATACTTGTCAAGGCTGCCGTTAGGCATAAAGTCATAAACTAAGTAGAGGTTCTCTTTATGCTTACAATACCCCAAAAGCCTGACTAGGTTTGGATGTCTGAGACGACCAATGGTCGAAATCTCGGCTAGAAACTCACTCATCCCTTGTCTTGAATCATGAGAAGTCCGCTTCACAGCGATCTCTGCATCAGAACCTGGAAGTGTTCCTTTATAGACTTGACCAAATCCTCCTCTCCCGAGAAGTTCCTTAAAACCCTTTGTGGCATTGAATAGCTCCTTATAAGAAAACCTATGAGGTCCACATTGAATCTCCCATTCCTCAAGAACCTCTATAACCTTCCTATGCCTCAGATAGAAGACAGAACCAATCCCCGAGGCGACAAACGCAGCGAGCACGGCCAACGTTAAGAAAACCGCTAAAATCGTCCTTGTTCTATGAGACGCTTCCTTTGGATATGGAGGAATGATGGGGACTCGGCCATACTCAAACGGTGGAGAGTGTGCTCCTTCATCAGTGTGCAAAATCAACATGTAATGGAGTGTTCTAATGGATCCCGTGGATGCCGTGAAGCCAGTATACGCACCCTCCAAAAAATACTGCGAGAGATCTATGTTCAAGGACAAAAGTGGCTTCTTGGGAGGAACAATGAATTCAGCAGGGGATAAGGTGACATTGAGCTGCGTATCGGGTTGACTATAAACGATCGAAAGCCTCAACACCTTTCCACTAATCAAAGAAAGGTTTCTAAACTTTCCATCTTTATCATCATAGTAACCAGCAGGAGCAGAGGCAACAGATGTCAAACCATTAATGTTAATCCCAACATGATTATCATCAATATCTCCAAACTCATCGTCTTTATGTACATCTAGCTCGAAAGCTATCACGTGATTTGATGTGTTACCGTTGTTTGTTTCGTTGAATAATCCGAGGTACTGATCGGAAGAAGCTCCGGGAAGACCTACCGTAGGAGAGAAAACGAAAGCCATACCATGTGTGGCTTGCTTCTTATTCTCGGAAACGATTGCGAAGAAGAAGTTGACGTTGAAAGACCTGTTCGTGAAGGGCAGGGGTACGTTGTTGAAAGCTTGACCGTGGGAATGCTTGGTGGTGTTTGTTAAAATTATATAACTGTTTGAGTTGTAAACTGTAGATCCTTCCAAGATATATTTGCCATGGGAGTTGTACATAGATGAAGACAAAGTCAGCAACATAATAAGAAATTGTTGTAAGATTTTGGGTTCAGGAGACATGTTTATTTTTTTTTGGCCTGTGGGAAGTTATGATCTTTACTGTGATATTTCCAATAAGAGTTGAAGAAAGAAGTAAGAAGCATCAATCATGCTATGAAGGTTTGGATACAATAATGTGAACGAACTTTCTCGTTATTAATAAACAAATATTATGTATTAGTATATTACGCACAATGCACATGGCCTAGATCAAATCGTAAACAATTATATTATAATCTTTTTTCTAATCCTTTATTAGATTAATAGTAACTAATTATAGTGGGATTGGTAGAGATGACAGTATTGATTCTTTAAAGATCATCAATGATAATGAATAAATCTACGCCATTAGACCGCTCTCTCTTAACTCCTTTCTCATTGTTTTTTCTATCAGGTGAAGGAAAAATCTGTGATCTAATATTGATCTCTTAAAATATGTTGAGTGTGTGTTTGTGTTCCAAGAAAAAATAAAACATGGAAATTACTTTTATATGCATACGTTATTACTAACATAAAGGAAATTACTCCATCGTATATATTACATTTTTACTTAACTATTGTTATTGTTGGCATCTGATGAAAATGCATGTTACAATATATGGCCAAAACACTGGACGTACTTCCAGCTTTAGATAGATTGATGATAGATGTTCAGCGAATGTCACATCCTTAATGCATTCATCTTCCATGGGAGACGAAAGAATTTGTAAACGTCAATGTAGCAAATGAATTCACATCAAGTAGTACTTCCAGTGATTTCTCAGAGCGTCCTTTCAGTATCTCATCCCTTACCACATCAAAAAGATTCTCTGGAAGCTGCACAACGCCATTCAAGATCCGCATAATAGCATTCATATCCGGTCTTATTGTTTCAGATTGATGCGAACACAACACGCCTAGCTTCAGAACAAGCTCTATTTCTCCCCTGTTTTCTTCTTGACGGATGTCTTCCTCTGTCGCATCAAAAATTCTCCCATCTTCCCAAAGCTCTAAAATCCAATCCACAAGAACTTCTTCGTTTTCCGCTGCACGTCTCTCAATCAGCCTTCTACCACAAACTACTTCAAGCATAACCATCCCGAAAGCGTAAACATCTGTGCTTGTGGTTGCTCTTCCTGTTCTTAAGAACTCTGGTGCGATATAACCGAAGGTCCCCGCTACTCTAGATGTCTGAGGATCAAATCCCTGATCATACAGCTTCGCCAGTCCGAAATCCCCGAGCCTCGCATTCATGTCTTGGTCGATTAGAACATTAGCCGGTTTGATATCTCGATGAATGATGACTTGTATCCATTCTTGATGCAGGTGGAGTAGAGCAGACGCAACATCTTTGATGATCTTGAAACGTTGTTCCCAAGTGAGCCGTTCTTGATTCTCATTACGGTTTATATACTTGTCAAGGCTTCCATTAGGCATAAAGTCATAAACCAAGTAAAGATTCTCCTTATGCCTACAATATCCCAAAAGCTTGACTAGATTTGGATGTCTGAGACGACCAATGGTCGTAATCTCGGCTAGAAACTCGCTCATCCCTTGTCTTGAATCATGAGAAGTTCTTTTTACAGCGATATCTGCATCGGAACCCGGAAGCGTTCCTTTATAGACTTGACCAAAACCTCCTTTCCCTAGAAGTTGTTTCTCCTTGAAACCCTTTGTGGCATTTGAAAGCTCTTTATAAGCAAACCTATGAGGTCCATATTGAATCTCCCATTCCTCAAGAACCTCTATAACCTTCTTATGCCTCAGATAGAAGACAGAACCAATCCCGGAGGTGATAAACACAGCGAACATGGCCAATGTTAAGCAGACCGCTAAAATAGTCCTTGTCCTGTCAGACGATTTTTTGGGATATGGAGGAAGGGTGGGGACTACGCCAAACTCCATCGGTGGATATTCTGCTCCATTATAGTTCTGCACAATCACCATATAATGAAGTGCTCTATCGGATCCCGTTGATGCCGTGAAGCCAAGATACGTGTCCTTGGAAAAATAGTGCGAGAGATCTCGGTTTAAAGACAAAAGTGGCCTCTTGGGAGGAACAATAAATTCGGCAGGGCACAAAGAAACATTGAGCTGCATATCGGTGTGACTATAAGCCATCGAAAGCCTCATAACCTTTCCACTGATCAAAGAAAGGTTTCTAAACTTGCCATCTTTATCATCATAGTAACCAGCAGAGGCAGAGACAACAGATCTCAAGCCATTAATGTTAATCCCAACATGGTTATCATCAATATCTCCAAACTCATCGTCTTTATGTATATCTAACTCGATAGCTATCACGTTATTCGAGGTATTACCATTGTTTTTTTCGTTAAAGAGTCCAAGGTATTGATCGGAGGAAGCTCCGGGAAGGCTTTTTGAATGAGAGAAAAGGAACGCCATACCGTGTGAGGCTTGCTGCTTATGCTCAGAGACGATCCCAAATAAGAAGTTGACGTTGAAAGACTGGTTCTTGAAAGAAATGGATTCGTTGTTGATAGCTCGACCGTAGGAATGCTTCGTGGTGTTCGTTAAAATCATGTAACTGTTTGGGTCGTAAACTGCAGATCCTTCCAGGATATATTTGCCGTAAGCAGATGAAAACAGAGTAAGCAACAGACCAAGAACTATTTGCAAGACTTTGAATTCACACATGTTTTTTGTTTTTTTTTGCTTTATGGGATAGTTATGATCTACTGTGATTAGTTATCATAAGAGTTGGGATAGTTATGATCTACTGTGATTAGTTAGTTATCATAAGAGTTAAGTAAGAAGTAATAAGAACATATTATTAATAAGTCAAACTGTACAAGTCACCATAATGTGACCGAACGTTCTCGTGATGTTCCTCGTTTATTAATAAACAAACATAAGTATTTGTTATTTTGTGCACATGGCCTAGATCATATCGTAAAGCAACTAATGATATAATAAGCTTTCTCTAATCTTTAGTTGATCAACAGCAGTTACGTCGGGATTTGGTTGGTAGTGTGTAATAACAGTGTGTCAAAAGCATTAAAAAAAGGTGTGGATCAAAGTTGCAAAAAGACAAATGATCTATGCATTATAAAACCTTTTTTTGTTTGGTTTGTCAAACTTGTCCATAAACGTTTTAAGAATTAAATTAGTACTAAAAACAGTGTGAAAAGCATAACATGTAATACTTAAAAAAAAAACGCTTCTATTAGTATATCTTATCTACAACGAAAGTTTCGTCGAACATTACGGAGAAAACAAGGACAGACGCTGCAAGTTTAACAACCACCAACGTATTGACCCCATAAGTTTGTAATTAAAAAAAATAACGTGACATGTTTTAGTGACATACAAATTTTTATGGTTTTGTATTTAAAACAAGTTTTGACGTGTTTTCTATGTAGATTCGGACAAAAAATGGTACAGAAAAACGTGAAGTTAAAAATCACTAATATGTCATGGTTTGATCATAGTAACACACATATGTATAATATTACATTCCATCGTTATGTAGAACTTAACACAGCAAAGTCTACATTTTTTTTGGCTAATTAAGACAACCAAATAGGGATAATTTATTTAGTCCAAGTGTATCTTAATCGATCGTTGGGGACTCTCCGACTAAAATGCTGAGTAATACATAGACTAATGATGGATGTCCAAAATAGAACTCAAACCACTTTCGGTTAATGCCTTTATTTGGTAAAATAAAATGATTAGCCCTCAGTTGATGAGATTTAGAGAACTAACTTGACCAAGTTGCTTTTGTTTATACTTCAGGCTGCATTTTCTCGACCTCTTCTCGAATCGACTGGAACAGAGGGGTAGATAGATATCGCTCTCCGAAACTTGGGAAAACAACCTGAAAAATCGGATTCATAGATTCTATCTTAAGGGAAGATTTCATTACATAATCAAAATCTTTGATGGCTTCATAGATGATCGTTTTACAAAGACCATTTGAAAAGCTATAACTAGCTAAGTGACTTTAGTGTTGGTTCTTTGGGTTTAGCATTGGGATCACGGACTTGAGTCACTTATTAAATCCAAAAATCCATCTTGAGATGTTTTTTTTCTAAGGAAATCTAGAGATCGACTTTGATGCACAAAGACTCCTGCGTTTTCAAGACATAACTCATATATGAAACAGAAATTACTTACAGCTATGAGTTTTCCAGCATTCTCAGGTCTCTTCGCGACCCTGATTGCAGCAGCAGCAGCAGCTCCAGATGATATACCAACCTGAAAAAATTATTAAACGTCACGTATAAATCTTGTGAAGTTTCCACCTTTCACATGCAACACGACATCAAAACATCTTAGTGGGAAAATCAGAAAAAATACAAATAACTAACCATCAACCCTTCCTTAAGAGCTAGTTGCTTTGCGAATTCTATAGCTTCATCACTTGAAATCTGGTTAAAGCATAAAGAAGATGGTAATTAGCATCCTAATTAGAGTAGTTTAAGTCTCACGAATTGGAACATTTAAGCAATAAATTGACAAGAAAATTGTGGATGTCTTGTGAGGTTATAAATTGAATAATCATACAGATTCCAACAAGATAAACCATACCGCTATGACTTCATCCATAATTTCCTGATCCAAATTCTTAGGTATAAATCCAGCTCCAATTCCTTGAATTTTGTGAGGTCCTGTATTCAAAGACAAGAAAAAAACATGTGAATATTAAATCATAGTTTGAAAACACAAAAACAAAATTACTAATTGTAGATTTTAGTAAGGTTTACCTGGTTTGCCACCAGAAAGTATGTCGCTTTCAGTGGGTTCTACACCAATGACCTGGTACATGGAAGCTTCAATGAACATACCTCCTGACTCATGTCTAATAAATAACACCTTCAAATGTATTTCTGCTTTTACCTGCGACTTGGGGTTTTTCTCTTTTAAGAATCGACCAACACCAGTGATAGTTCCACCGGTTCCAATTCCTGCAACGAATATATCCACCTTGCCGTTTGTATCTTCCCAGATCTCAGGACCAGTTGTCTCGTAATGAATCTGCATTATATTATAACAGTGACATAAAACAGCAGTTTACAAATACAACAAGAGAATCAGAGTAACAGACACCACAAACCTTTGGATTCGCAGGGTTGTCAAACTGTTGGAGCATGTAGGCATCATGAGTGGTTTTCAAGATTTCTTCAGCCTTTTGAACTGCTCCAGTCATGCCCTTGGCAGGATCTGTTAAAACAAGCTCAGCTCCAAAAGCCTTCAAAAGAACCCTTCTTTCCATACTCATGGACGCTGGCATTGTCAATATAAGTCTATAGCCTTTTGAAGCAGCGATGAATGCTAGGCCAATACCCGTGTTTCCACTTGTAGGTTCCACGAGAACACTCTAAATAAGTGCAGTAAGGACATAAAGTCAGAGAACTGACACAATTAGGTAGGGTTCACCACCACAAATAACGGACTAGAATGTACAATCTTTTGTTTACAAAAGAAAGATCAATCTATAGTCGATACCTTTCCAGGTGCTATACGTCCTTTTTGCTCAGCATCAGTAACCATACTATACCCAATCCTGAAATTCCTCACAACATAATAGATTTAACTTGAAAGTTTAAACTAAAAATATACAAACAAACAACAAAAGACGAGTTATAGACTACACACCTATCCTTGACACTGCAACATGGCTCCATGATCTCAAGTTTGGCAGCAATATTGGCCACACAACCCTTTGCTATTTTATTCAAGTACACCATAGGAGTTTTACCAATGAGCTGAATCAAATTTCAAAATTTAGTGGATAATCACACTTTTTTTAGCGACATTCTTATTAGAAAGAAGCTGAATTTGATCACCAATTTCGTATTTTATTCTCTCTAAACATTTCCATCAATTTCAATTCTAGGAAGAAAAAACCCATCTAACCTGAGACACATTGTCAGCAATGTTGAGTCCATCAGCTCCAGTCTCGCGCTTAACAGCCTCACACACAACAGACGGATCTCGTTCCGAGCCATCCGCAAAACTCCGGCTCTGTCTCTTCATCGCTAGAGAGAAATCGGAAGCAGTTACACGATCGGAGGAGAAGGAGAGAGAAGAGATTCCTGGCGAGCATCTGAAACGACGGAGGCTAGACGAATAAGTCAACGGATTGTTAAGGAGTAAAGCAGAGGAAGATGCAGCGGCCATGGATGTGTTGCAGCTTCGCTTTCCCAAAAGTGTAGACAGGAGCTGGGATGTGAGCTTCGCTTCACGGTTCAACCTTGAAGCCATCATGATCATCGCCGTGAAAGATCGTATCCTTTTTTTTTGTTTTGTTTCTGGGAAAACGACGTCGATTGAATTTTCAGATACAGTCCATTTTTAAGACAAGCTTTTCAACTTTGATCATGATACCAAAATATCATTACTAATATTGTACTTCGTTAATTACACTATAAGAAGGATTAAATGTTTTCAATTTCTAGTTTATTTAGTAAAAAAAAGTTTTTTTTTTTTTATCACCAACCAAGTGAAACCATTAGGTGAACGTGGAGAATGTGGTCTTGTCCCTTCCTACCTCCCAAGTGTCGCAAGATTCCTTTTCTTGTCTTTATATTATCTTGTTGGTAATTTATTAATACTGGGATCGACTTGGATCCGTTCCGGTTGGGAAGACGAGTGGGGTTTGTAGCTGTTGCTTTTGTTCACAGGGCAGATGATTTAGATGCTAACAAGTTCTTGATCGATGTCGATGAGCTTGAAGCGTCTGTTCTGATATTGGAAGGAGGTTTACAGTAATTAAGAGTTTATGTAAAGAAAGGAGAGTGCTTCTGTGCTTAGGAAAAGAGGAAGTAGATACATGTTGTTGAGGATATACAAATTATACGGTGATTAATATACTTTCAACATTAAACAAACACAACAAACTATTTTTTTCAGAGGAAAAGAAAAAGAAATCAAAATCTCTGACCACAAATTGTGTGTGGATAGAACCATGGCTAAATCAGTCTTACAAACCTATAAATATCTCTTTTTGACAACGAAAAAGAAAAAAAGGTGGAAGAATATGATTGCAAGTTCGATAATCATAAGGAGGCGTTTGGGAACAATCATATATAATGCCATAATTTCGTTAAGGGATTCGATTGTTCCCTTTCTATGGATATGATATCAAGAGCTCATTGGAAAAACACTTTGGTTCATGTGGAGAGAGATCTCTAGTGTTTTTGTTCCGTTTGACTTGACTGCCAAACCGGTTCTCCCTTGGGGTTTGTGACTTCTTGCTCGTATTTTTTTTTGTTTACAATCGTGAATATTATTTATTTATTTTGGTTTTCAGATATGCTTTCATTGATCTGACTATCTGAGGAATGACGCAAAGAAGGCGTTAACACTAGATGGAAGTTATTTGGGAAGTCTGAAGCTTGACGTTGTTCCATTAGTATGAAAGGAACTTCTCATTAGTTTGTGGTTATTTTTGTTCTTGTTATTGCAATGGATTCTGGCTTCTGATTTTGTTCTTGCTATACTTGCATTTCGCAATTGAAACGGCTTGGAGAGGTAAGTGGAAAAAAAGTGAAAAACAAATTAAAAAACTAGGGCTTTTATTTTCTTAGGTGTAACGTGGGCTCTAATAACTTTTGGGCCAGACCTTACAGTTTAATCATATCACATTAAACATATTCTTTAAGCCCAAACAAACCCAAGAGTCTTTTGACTTAAACGCCATTAACCTAGAGCGTTTGTCTATCTCTTCCATCAGCTCATCTATGGCGGATCTTCAGGTGATTTAAGTTGGTAGCTCTACAGTTGTTGTTGTTGTTCTGCCTCAGCACGATTATCACAAAATGTCTTTAGATCATAAGCTCAAGAAAAGGGTGAAGCTTTCATCACTTAGCAGCTCCAATTCTTCTTATAAAGGAAGGAGTAGATCCACTACTCAACGCAGTGATGATGATGACACTAACTCTCGGAAGACTACGGTTTCGTATTTGAAGAAGAAGAAGAAGAGGGTCTACCCCAATAACCATGTGAACGAAACCCCACGCACGATGTGGGCGGCTGCACCAAAGAGAAACCAACGGTCTGCTTCGACCTCTATTAACGACGATGATGCAACAAGTGTGTTTAAAACAAAGTTGCCGAGGGGAGATGATGCTACTCGAAAGAGCCACAAAAAGAGCGATGAATTGGATGGTAGACGAAGGAGAAGCTCGGATGTGCCGGCTGCCGCTTTTAAGGCTAGGAAACAAGCGCTTTCAGATAAGAGAGTCGTCGTGGGAGATGGTTCAGATAGTCAAGAGGATAAACCAAGGAAGAGAAAAAGGATACGATTAGACCGCTATGATACCTCAAATAAAAGAATAGATGATGATGCCGTTCTTGATGGTTAGTACTTCTTTGTGCTTCTTCACTAGAAAAGAGTATGCAACTGTTATACCCACCCGCTACATCCAATTGCTCTGTTTCTTTTCATTGTGTTCAGATGTCCATGGAGTAAAGAACAAGAAAGACGCAGTGAAAAGTGTAGAAATGTCCAAAAATGCTCAGTTTCGGGCAATTCAGCCTAGTCATTCCATCCTTTCCTATGTGGAAGAAAATGTAAACTATCTCCAATCCTTTATGGTATCTTGTGCAATATGCATATTTTCATTACCTGGCTGGCTGGTAAACATACATTTTACGGCAGCTGCTGGGGCGTAGACGTTTAATTGAGCTAAATAGGGCCGGCTACAACACAGAGCTTCCTGCTCCCTTAGATAATATTCCTCAGTCAACCAGCACTGAGAGAGAACGTATAGAAGAAAGTGTATGTTCTCCTCTCTTTCTTCATTCCCTTTCTCTAATACCTAAAGCAAATAAGCCCTTCCTTGCTAGACTTTTCAGTTCATGTTGCAATTCCCCGTTTACAGGTATTTAGGAATAAGTTGGAATTCTTTGCTGCTGCTAATGTTTCTTCTTCATTTCCACCGCCTGATGTACCTGAGATTGCATTTGCAGGTACTGCATTCAAATTGTTGTTCCCACCAGAATCTTTATTTCCACCTCTTTTTGAGTTTCACAGTATGCATATGTTAAACTACTACTTTAATAACTACGAACTTAAATTAATTAAAAACTGGGGTTGTCTAATGTCTCAACTCTGATCAGGAAGGTCAAATGTTGGCAAATCGTCTCTGCTAAATGCTCTTACCAGACAGTGGGGTGTTGTAAGAACATCTGACAAACCAGGACTGACCCAGGTATTATTCCCCCTTGTCTGAGAATTACTTGCTTGTATGGCTTACATTTTTCTGTAATAACAAAAGTTCTGTTTTAAGTGCAGACCATCAATTTCTTCGATCTTGGTTCCAAGGTTCGCCTTGTTGATTTACCAGGCTACGGCTTTGCGTTTGCAAAAGATGAAGTTAAGGAAGCATGGGAAGATCTTGTGAGCATTGCCCATGGCTAGAAGATTTATTACGTCTCTTTTGCTTTGCTCAATTTTGTGTATTACTTAACAGGTCAATGATCCCCATCTGTTTAATATTGACCAATGCAGGTAAAGGAATATGTTTCAACAAGAATTGGTCTTAAACGGGTGTGCCTCCTTGTTGACACAAAATGGGGTATGAAGCCAAGAGACCAGGAACTTATTAATCTGATGGAGAGGTAAAATCATTGTTGCTGCTCTTAATATTTTTGCTTATGCCATGTAGTTAAGTGTCCTTACAGCCAAAAACTGAATTGCAGATCGAATACAAAGTATCAGATAGTCTTAACCAAGACGGATGTGGTGTTTCCAATGGATGTGGCACGTCGGGCAATGCAAATCGAAGAGGTCATAGTCATTCTACTCTTAAGTGAATATACCGAAGGCAAAAATAAAATAATATTGGTCATGTTCTTACTAATATCAACATTTATTTTCTTAAAAAATGCAGAAGTTGAAAGCCAACAGATTAATTGTCCAGCCTCTGGTATGTATGAGTATGATTGTCCTAGTTTGTTCTTTACTTATGTACGGCTGCAGAAAAAGATGAGACCTAAGAAGCAAATGGTTAACGTTTGATTATTGCAGATGATGGTGAGCTCAAGGTCAGGAGCAGGCATAGGAAGTTTAAGAACTGCCCTTGCTAGAATTGCTAAGTTTGCAAAGTTCTAGCCATCTAGGTTCTCGAAAACATGAAAGCATTTCCCAAAGTCCATCAGGTTTGTCTTTTATACAGAGTAATCAGTAATAAAGATCATTCAATATCAAATCTAAAAGAGAATTACTTGACTTGTCGTTCTCTTACTTTGGTTGTTTAACAGAGACAGAGAATCGAACGTTTGTATGGCGAAATAAGGTGGAAGAATGAAAGATTATGTGTTGTGGAAGAAGAGACGGGAGGAGTCAAAAAGACAGTGAATGGTGTGATGATGATCCCACAGTGAAAACTCTCAACAATCACTTGTGATTTTTTAATTTCTTTATTATCCTTTTTGTTTGTCAAAGCCATCGTTTAGAAGAAAATGAGAGCATAAAATGGTTTTTCACGTTCTGGCAGATTAAGTTCATCCAAACCACTAACTTTTCATTTTGGTCAACAAATGAAATTATCTGTCTCTAAGGGAATATAATAATGTTACAAAATAAATAAAGTTAACTTAAAATTCCAAAATTGACAAATAAGGTTATTAGGTATATGAAATTGAAAAATTATGAGATGACTTTAGGGAGTGGCCTACCTAATTTGACACCCTTTGAATTTTTCTCTTCTTTACCTTTTTTTTCTCCCTCAAGCTACGGCCAGTGAAAGGGTAAAATCAGACAGCTGAAAGGCTAGCCCATTTGCCTACTTCATAAGGATCCGCATAGTAATATAGCTTGATCCTGTTTGCTAACGACAGTCCGGCAGCAAATGGAGATGCCCGGCCGCTCAAGTCATCAGCCTCTGCGGGATCATCTGAAAAAGCTGCTACATCTCCAAGCAGCTTAAACGAAACTCTGCGTGCTTGAGTCTGTTTAGGGAAATCGAAATACATCTGTGTTCCAACTCTTGCCTCAGGCAATCTATATTCCGCGATTGTCACCATTTTGTATTGTTCCTGTTGAAACATTTTTCAGATCAACATGAAAAAGTTCTTAGAAGATTTTGGTTTCTGAGAATAGTAAAACGAGGAGAGATAGATACCTGAAGAACAGATACTTGTATATACAAGACGACTGGTGAGACTTGTCTGTCTTCCATTATGATATTTGCCGGGTCCCAAATGTCAACTACTTCTGAAGAAGGCGAGTGGGTCACACGAGGCTTTATGGCGTTAAAAGCATCTAAACGGAATCCAGCTGCTAAAGGTGAACCAGGTTGCAGATAAAGTTCCAAGACTAGATCATTCTCCATTGGTCTCTCAGCCTCTAGTGGTATCTGTAAGGCGTAAAAAACAAATTTTGGTCACGATAATGGAAAAGCTATATAAAAATGTGAAAGAACAAGTAGTTCTCTAAGGTACTAACCAGGAATCTATTCAAACGTGGGGCTCTGTCCAGCCAGTTTCTTACGCTCATGCTCTCAACACTTTGTAATGATGCAAGCGTTTTGTTACTCACGATGTTTCCAGTGACCAAGATGCGTTTTGCATGAAGACATGGGTCATTATCAATGGTTGCTCCAAAAGAGGCACGGCGAGGGATCGGAGCAAAAGGGTTCTCATCCAAAGACAAGAGATTAATGTTTTTGTCCAAACTAACTGAGCTAGATCCAAGCCGAGGAAGACGCAGTAATACCCATATTATGCGGCAACGAACAGGATTCTTGAAAGCAAACTTTATATGCCTAGGAGCTCTACCAGAATTTTCAGGACCATACAACTCAGGCGAAGATCTAATTAAGGACTGTACATCCCACTTTCCCATCAAAGTCCGTGCTTCCTTATTTATGTCGCTGCTCGCCCAAATTTGGACCTGCAATGGAGACACATTAAATGCTGAAATGAGTGCGCCATTATTTTCGAAGCATTATCACGTAAGTAATGTGGCATGGTTGAACAAGAATTCAACTGAAGATAGAAAAGTCAAACTTACGGTAGGAGCATCAGCATCAGAGTAACCACATGGACTAACGAGTAGAATCACACTGCTGACATCTGAAAGGCTATTGAGAACGATGACAGCTTCAACAGAGTTTGCAGAAGGAGGAGCTTTCCAGTAGGCATTACTTGAAGCAAGATAAACAGGGGTCAGCAATGAGAAAAATGGTGCCGAATCAGTTCCAGTTTCGACCTACATTGCATTATGCAAACATCCAAAAGAGAAAAAAGAGGATTAGATACCATATAGCAGCTCTTTCCAAAGATATTGTAATTTTAAAACATATAAAAAGGAAATTACTTTGTGTAAGAAGCTTGCATATGGGAACTCAGCAAGTGACTCCTCTTGACCCAGAATTTGACGAAGGAAATTAAAGTCTTCTCGATTAGGAGAAGGGTGACCTCTAACAGCAAGATGATTTTTAATGTTAGATCCAAAGACCTCGTTCAGAGCTTCCCGACCAGCAGTATCAACACGACAACTTCTTCGCAAGCTGACCATGACTCTTACATAATCAACAAGCAAGGCTTCAAGCATTATCGAACTGCAGCATTTTTTACAAATGTAATGATCTGAACCTATCGAAGTAGCAGACATATCTGTAAGACTTCCACCTCCATTCGCAGTGTCCCTGGAGTAGGATTTTGAAAGCAGAAGAGCTCCTTTTCCAGCACAACAAAACTTGCAAGCTTTTTTCATACATTGGAAACATAAGAACACTGAGCCTGACTCTCCTCCTGAACTCTTGGTAGAAAACCCAACTGGACTTTTACTGACCTCGGCTCGGACTTGACACATTCCACCATCACAACCCTCACCAATTCCGGATATGTTCCAGAAATCTATCACATTATCTTCTAGCTTCCCTAGACCAATAGAAGCTATGATTTTATCTTCAAGAGAAGCCTGGCCCATAACTGCAAGTGCATTTGCTATTCTGCATAATCTTCCAATATATAACTCGTCGTATGAAGAGTTTGGATTAATGGTAGCCGGATCAATTCCAATAGATAACAATGCCCTATCTCTTTCTGCTGCTGATATATTGAGACGTAGACGTTCAATTTCCAGCTTCATAGCTTCTACAAACTCAAGCTTCTTCCCCTGTGTTATGTCAGACATGCAAGAATTATACCCTTTAAAGTGGAACTTTAAGAAGAGAGATGACATGTGAGACGAATAGCTAAACCAAGGAAACAATCATACAATCAGACATAATTTTGGCAGGACGTAATTGCATCTCCCGATACCAAATTCTCCTCCAAGTTAAATTAAATGGATTAGATAACATACCATGTTTGGACCTGCAAGAGACTTTAGACAATTTATGTACATAGGAACACCACTTTCCTTGGGCCTTTTATCTTGTGGGACAGATCCACCAGGAACAGTTTCAGAGCCGCGATATTCAACCACTGCTTGGTCTAAGAAATCAAGCATGTCATTGTCTCCACTTGCAACAGAGTCCACCACTGGTTGTGGGAAGGGGTCAGAAGACGAGTCCTCTCCTGTTAAAAGGTCAAGCAGATTACCGGGAAAAGGATCTTTCTGATGTACGGGTGTGGAGACAGTTTCAGTTTGTGAAGATTTTGCTGCAAACGGATTCAAGTCAGAAGAAGGTGAAAAAGGAATCTCATCCTCATCTGGTTTCCTTGCAAGTTCAGCTAATCTTCCTCCAGTACGTTCGCAAGTAAACATTCCTTTCCATGGAAGAGAAATTCCAAGGACTTCTATCTGCAGCAAAACAAAATGCAAAAAATTGTTTGTTTTTTACTTCTTTTGATGATGGTTAACGATAAAATTTAACTAGTTCAGAGCATGATGAAGCTAATAGATAAATCATCAGTTCACAGTTTAATTAGTAAGTACCTGACCAAGAGTCATAGGAATTCTAACAGAACCAGCCGGATAAAATGTAACCGCAACTACACGGGTTAAGAAATCCAACTGTCCTTCTAGTTCTTCAAAATCATACAGCAGTGAAAGACTTGACGTATCTTTTTCATGAAGACGTGCACCAGCTCCAGTAACAGCCATATCCTCAGAACTAATTGGCCCTGGTAAGGATATCAGAAGATTTGTCCCATTCGCGCAGCGTGGTATCGAAGCACCCTATCCAGAAAACATAGTTACAGGCAATCAGTAATCCAGTCTAACTAACCTGCATGTAAGTCTACATGATCTCCTCCAAACAATAAAAGAGAAGGGACAAGACCTAAAGAGTGTTAACCTCAACAACTAATTTAAGGTCCTCTATGTGGCGTCCAGTTCTCACGTCCACAGTGGATGGACTTGTCAAATCATCCGCACCGTGTGATATGGTCAATAGAAGTTGACATACATGGCAAGGCTCACAGAGATAGATAAATAATTCAACAATATCTGCAGCTTGTGGACATAGCTGCAATATATACAAAAAGTATGAAATCTTCTTAGCTCAAGTCTTCAAGTAATAAGAACTACGAGGTAATGTTAATCTAAGTGGAAGTACCCAAGTTACGTCCTTCCTCTTGATACTCAGCAGACTGGACCCATCATTGGAACTTTCGGACATACTAGGTACAGGTTTCAGAAAGAAACCAGATGGTCGAGAAAGTACCTGACATGAATAGTTTTGCAGTGAGAAGTAGTCAAGGAATATATAAAGCAACAAAGTAGTAGAGTCTACACAACAACAAATACGTTATGCTCTTAGGAATCAAATATCTACACAATAAACAAAATAAAGAACATCGGTCCAATATGAAAAACAAATCTACGCGCAAGAAACATGAATCATACTTTAGAGCAGTAAATATACATGGAAAAACGTGAGCTGGGAGATGGGAAGAAGTTTACTGAAATCGTGCTAATTTGCTTACATGTAAAGGCTGGACAGGAATTGATGGAAGATGCTTGAAAAGCCTCATTCCCAGAAACATCTCCAGCTGCTTTTGCCGTGAACTATCAACCATAGCATTTTTATATCTTCTCTGTAGCGTAATTTTCATGTTCTTCTGTGCAGCAGAAAACTGTTTAAACGCTCCTGATTCTTCGCTGAAGATGTTGAGAATTTGGCTGTGCATAGCTTTCGAGCCAGTATAGAGGGTTGCATGGATATCACCTTGTTGCAGAAAAAGATCAGCAAGCTCAGACACAGGAGATAAAATAGTTGATCTCTTAAATTCCTCAAACTTCATGTCAAGTCGTTTCCATGGTTTATCAGGACATGGATGACTCCATGTTGTTGTCTTTGTATTGTGATCTATATAATACGATTTTCCAGTTACTGCATCAGCTCTTTTTTCCCATCCCGGTGGAAGAGGAGCACTATATCCCCCGTGATTGTTAGCAGAATTATAACCATATCCAAGATCAGTATCAAGTGATATTCCCAGCCTTCTACATTGCTCTACAAACACTTGAAGACCACCAAAAAAACTAGCCGCATTTGTTCGATCCAAAGAATCAGCGCAGTTAAAGCGTATTACCCCATTTTGATGTGATCTCAAACAGAAGGCACCTTCAATATCATCAATACAGATTACCTCACCTCTGCAATCTTTTAGTCTTTGACGTGAAGGCAAATAGTCACCTTCAGAAATTCCTATTGCCATAGTGGGAGATTTTAGATACATCCACAATCCTTCAATGGTTTGCTGTTCCCCCTTTAATTTAACGCTGGCATGCCAATCATAATTTATCAGGTGAACACGAGTATGAGGAAGCTTTCCACTGGATCTGATAAAGTTCATTGATTCTTCAAAATGCTGTACTAAGATACATTCTGATTTCCCTTCTCCACTTCTTAGCAAGTTAACACACACTATAGGAACAAACGCCCTTTTCTTCTGGTTTTCCCCAACTGGTGCATCTAAATTCCTAGTATCATATCGCTTGCTTAATCTTTGGTAATACTCCGTACTGCCCTTATAAGGATCCTTACTTGCCACATAAATTTCTGCTTCTGCTGCAGTCATCTTCAATTCTGCACCCCACCATATTGGTATGGTGCCACGTCGCCAAATGTACGAGTTGAAAGCAATGCTTTGACCATGCCTTTTAGGTGTCCATACAAGCTGCTCACACTCAACTTCGTTACCTGCACTACACATATACTTCTAAATTAGGCCCTAGTCATATCCAGAGCCACACTTACATCAAATGTTTGCCTCTTTTCCAAACACCCATTGCTTTTAAGGGTGCGAAAAAAATTAAAAAAAGTCATAAAGATACCCCAGATTTTTGTAGGCAGAGAGCCCAACCCAAAAAACTTGAAAAGTAATAGCAACAACAACAAAATAAAGAGAGAGGAGCATTTTGGAGGGAATCTCACCTGTGCCAGAACATGAATTAATGCCTCTAGCTAGGTAACGAGTCCCTGGATGCAGTCTGCTACGACGGGCCATTAGAGCAACAATCCCTTCTAGCTGACCTGAGCTCCCAAAAGGTCGATATTCTGCAAACCCCTATAATTAACATCAAATAAGAAGACATGATATGATGTCATATCATCTTAAAATATCAATTTCTATGCTTTTGAAACTTCACATAAACAGAAATCAGATAGGTAGATCAACCATCATCAATTTACTAATGGAGGACGAACCTGCAGAAGAATGACACAGTGTTCAGGCAGCCCGATATTTTTAAAAGGTACGGATAACCATCTATTCCATACGAATTCATCATCAGGTGTTTGCAGTGGCATACGGCTTGGGAAGGGCCGAGTGATGTCCCTAGTATCACAGAAGTAGTGCTTCCCATCGATGTCAAGCTCTGTCAACTCCTGAATATTTTTGATCTCACCTTTTCCTTGTGGCTGTGGATTGTAAAGTGGTATTTTGACCCATTGGCTCTCAGCGACAGTATATACACATCCTCCACCAGGCAAATCTGGAATACTTGGATTTAGCCCGGTTGCAACTAAAAGCATCCCAAAGCTGCCCAACACAGCATAACCGAGTATTGCCCTGCCATAAACTGAGCTTCTAACACCTCCTCTTGATCCATTCGTGATATAATCTAGCGCTTCACGCTCTGACTTAAAGTTATCAAGACCAGACTTCCCATTGTACCGTAAAATACCAGTCGTAGGATCGATATAGATAACTTGAGTATCAGCCTTAGATAACAGACTTGCAATGACGTAGACTTCACCAGAGTCTAAAGTGACAACAACTATAGATGTCTTCTTTGAACCACCTACTCCAAGAAGATAAGAAAATTAGCCAACCAAATAATGAAAAACACCTACTAAGAGTAAAAAAAAAAAAAACACTTCCATCTTGAAAAATAAACTCACCTGGTGGATTCAGATCCATCTGGAACTCAGGACCAGGCGGAGTAGGTTCCCTTGTTTACAGCTTCACGGATCAAATATGGAACCAAACAAAATCTAACAAAGAAGAAAAAAAGATAAAATAAGGAACTTCCATCATTTAACATCCAGAGAAATAAAAAAGCAATAGAATCCAAAATGCAGTATAGTAAATTCTATATTCCTTAAAACAATCTCCAACATCACTGAGTCAAAAGCTAAGATTTTTCTCACAAATTCCGATTTGGAAAGCAAAATCCGAGTACCAGAGATCTGAGACATGCGAGAATAGCGAAATTAAAGACGCAGCAAATCGAATATTCATGTAACGAGAAACCCAGAAAGATGAAATCTGCAGAGAACACGAATCGAATCATAAAGTCGTAAGAGAAGGGAACTCACCTTGAAGTTGCAGAGATGATGATGATCAGATGCAAAAATTCACGAACTGACCAAAAAGATGAGTTGAAAAAAAAATTGGCTATGACGTCTCAACCCACAGAATTAAAACAATTACATTACGACACGTGTAAAATGTATAATTTATGCAAAAGGGTATCAATTATTGATAGATTTGACATTTCACCCCATTAGTTTTAAAATGTTTCAGAATTGACCCAATCACAAAATAAATACAAGGAGATGTAACAACGGCTTTGACAAGCCACACGATCCTCTTCGCTTATCTTCCTCCACCCAATCCAAATTGCGACACAATCTCTTTCGAATCCACGCGCCCTCTATCTTTTTTTTCTCAATACAATCGCCCATTAACAACAGCTTTCATGTTCACTCTTCTCATGATACTCCATCATCGTCGACCTTGACCCTGTTCTTGTTCCTGATAGGTTATAAATTTACTGCATCATCTCTCTCTCTCTCTGTTTCTTGTGTTGTTTAAGGTTCCCTGGGGTAATTTGGATAATGGGTCTTTCTTGTTGTAGGTTTTAGACGAAACCCATTATTGTTAAATCTGCTTCTGGTGTCTGCTTGTCTTTGAGTCACTGTATCTTACTCTTGGTATGTGATTTTTGTTTTGTTCTCCTTGGGGAGGTTCATTATTTTGGCTCAGATTTATTGATTTGTTGTTGTTTTTTTTTTCCGGTGTGTTGTAAAAGCTATGAGATTGCTTAGAAGTAACCAGGACTGATTAAATTTGTCGAGACCAAAATGTTTCCCCTGTGCTCAGCCGCAAGCTGCCATTACCATTCTCAGGTGAGATTAATGGAAGCTAATAAGCTAATTGCTAGAAAAAATGATTACTTCGGGATCTGGGATGATATGGGTTGTTAGGGCTGTGGTGTATATGCTTTGTTATACAAAATGTTGGATTAATTTGCGTGGACCTCATAATGGATTGTTTCTGCAGATTTTATTGCCTGGCAATTGGCGAGGCTGTTCTTCCTTCAGGAGAGAGTTGATTCACAGATACAGTTCTGGTGATAATGCCTTCCTTGGTATCTCTAATGGAACACACCTGCAGAAGAGTTTCTTACCTCAAGCCACTGGGAGTTTCTTCACCGATACTATCGAAAAAATAGCACAACCAGTATCAATATTTGGAAGTTTGTGCCAGAATGAGTTGGACAGAATGAACTGCATGGTTTATGGCATGAGTGAAGATGTTGTAGTGGGTGATGGGGGACTGACATATGTAGAAAATGGAGAAGATGTTTTCTCTGTTGAAGCTGTTCCAGCAGATGTTTCTCCTGTTGAAGCTGTTGTAGTAGATGGTTCCCCCGTTGAAAGCCTTTCTGCTGAGACTTTAACCGAAAAGACCAGTAGCTTTATAGAGTCGGTTGAGTCGGGAACCAACTCGACTGTTGATATATCTCCTGATAGTTCAGTCTCTCTTCGGGATACTCTAGATCTGAATCCAGGATCACTTCCTGATTCCAAAGCTAGCATTGATGACTTTTCTTCTGGTGTCGAAGAGTCTTTCAGTTCTTCACTTCCTGATGCAAAAGCTAGCATTGATGACTTTTCTTCTGGTGTCAAAGACTCTTTCAGTTCTTCACTTCCTGATGCAAAAGCTAGCATTGATGACTTTACTTCTGGTGTCAAAGACTCTTTCAGTTCTTCACTTCCTGATGCCAAAGCTAGCATTGATGACTTTTCTTCTGGTGTCAAAGAGTCTTTCAGTTCTTCACTTCCTGATGCGAAAGCTAGCATTGATGACTTTTCTTCTGGTGTCAGAGAGTCTTTCAGTTCTTCACTCCCTGATGCAAAATCTAGCATTGATGACTTTTCTTCTGGTGTCAAGGAGTCCTTTAGCTCATCACTAAACGAAGGAGAGAATGCTGTAAAGAACACTTTGGATTCCTTTTCCTCGTCTGTGACATCCATTACAAAGAATGCTTCTGAAGTTGTAGATAGTGCATTTAACAGAGCATTTTCTACGCTAGACCAAACAGGAGATATAGCTGGAGACAAGTTTTCAAGTTTTTCTACTGGCTTGAAGGAAGCTTCAAACAGAGCAGCTGTTATTGCCATTGATCTGTTGAGGCAATCAGTTGGTATTGCAGAGAGTTCTGTAACAAATGGAGTTTCATTTGTTGTGTACTCTTATGGGTCAGCCAAAGAATTACTTCCTCCAGATGTTAAGAGTGCCCTTAACTCGTCAGAAGATGTTGCTCTAAAAGTATTGAGTCCCGTGGGAGCTGTGTTGCAGCAGGTACTTTGTCTTATATACTGAAGGTTCCATTCATATTTTGATGGACTACATGTTTCTAACAGCATAATGATGACAGGTATCTGTTGCCATTGGAGGTTTGGAGAGAAATTTGGGTTTGGATCCAGATGACCCAATCATTCACCTTTTTCTTTTCGTAGGCACCACAGGAACCTTTTGGTACACGGCTTTCTTACCCTGGATGGATGTTAAATTTTCCTTTATTGAGAGGACAATGTAGTATAGAAGAATTTATATTTTCCACCAGATATTTGCAGGGTTCTCTATCGGGTTTGGACATATGGTGGATATGCTGGAGATTTGTCTCCAAAGTCAACTCTGGAGCTTTTAACATCAAGAGAAAAGTCAGTGCTTGTAGATGTCAGGCCTGAAGTAAGATGCTCTTAAGTTTCTAACAAGTTCTCATTTCATGATATAGAACTTTTTCAAAACCCTTTTGGCTATTTCTTTCACATAATGTTCATCAAGGACTTTGAGTTGAAATAAAATTTGTTCATTCTGGCTACCGTCTTTTTGAAGGCCTTGAGAGAGAAAGATGGAATCCCTGATCTGCGGAGAACAGCTCGTTTTCGATATTCTAGCGTGACACTGCCTGAGGTTGGTTTCAGCATCCTCATTGTTGTTGAGCACAGCAGATATATAAACTCCACAGATGTACTTTATGAACACAAGGAACTACAACAGAAAATTAATGATCATATAATGTAACATCAAGTAGGATAAAAGACTTTCCTTTGTTCACAGATTTGTTCTTGTTCCTGATTCATGTTTAAGGTTGACGGTGCTGTTAAACGGCTACTGAAAGGTGGAAGTGAAGTGGAAGATATCTTGACAGCAGTAATCATCAAGAACTTGAAAGCAGTTCAGGTATCCACCTTCATGCCTCTTTTATAACTTGCTATGGTTTTGTGCATGCCCAAGCAATTCATTGGTGGAGTTTTCAATTTCTAAAGTATGCTGACTTCTCATAAACCTTGCTTACCCTGCTACTTATAGGACAGGTCCAAGGTTATTGTTATGGATGCTGATGGAACTCGTTCGAAGGGTATTGCAAGAGCTTTGAGAAAAGTTGGGATTAAGGCAAGTCATTTGGGACTAATTCACTTTGAGCGCTAGAGTTACCTTAAAACATTTTAAATAAGCTATTATTTGGTTGCTTATATTGTGACAGAGACCATACTTGGTGCAAGGTGGCTTTAGATCATGGGTTAAGGAAGGTATTCGTGTAAAAGAGCTGAAACCTGAGACAACACTTACCATCCTCAACGAGGTATCTATCACTGTTTTTTACTATCAGCCTTGCTATATTAATATATTGCTTGGATGAAATCAAAACCACTCTCTGTTCTTTTTATTAGTAAGTTAAACAAAACCTAAATTCTTCAGGAAGCTGAGGCGATTCTTGAGGACATAAATCCTTCTCCATTGCAACTAGTTGGAGTTAGTGTGGTATGCTTCTAATTTTATATTTCTTCTTCTGTAAAATATTAATCTCATCCTGACTAACCCGAGGAGATCTATGCAGGGTTTTTTTGCAGGATTGTATGCTTTATTTGGTGCGTTCAATTCTTTCTCATTTCCCCTTTAGAATCTCTCCTTCTCACAACAACATCAAGTTCCTCACTTCCCACTTTGCACTAACATGATTACTCTCTCACTCTTCCGCAGAATGGGAGAAAACACTGCAACTCATAGCTGTCATTGGCCTCAGTCTGGTATTTATATCCTTCACCATTTACTGACTTTCTATGCTTTACCCGTCAAATATAGTTTCTTTGTTTTTTTTTTCTCAAGTCTCAAACATTATGCAGACTGTATATCTACGACTTTCTTCATATGATGACTCCGAAGACTTCAAGGAAGACGTCAGGTATTAAAAGGCCGTCATTGTTCATTACGAAACCTCAGAAAAAACCTCTGATTTGTCTTACATAGACTGTTTCTTCTTTTTTCTTCAAGGCTGCTGTTTGCTCCAGTGAAACTCGGAGCTCAGGCTTTCTCATGGGCTGCAGAAAAACTTGAGACAAATGGTGTTGGCTTGCCAACGTCACCTTCTTCCTCAGATGTTCGAAGCCGTGTTTTGCAAGCTGCTGCTAAGCATGAATCTAAGCCGTCTGATGAAACATCTGAAAGTCTCCATGAGGATGCATCATCATCATTATCATCACCAGAAGAAGCTTTGAACAACGTTGATGTCTCAGAAGCGTAAAGGCTCCAACTTTTATTTCGTTTTTTATTTTTTCTTGTAATATCGAAGAATTACTTTTCTCGTCTCTCGGAACAGTGTTAACATTCATATAACTGTGACGACGACAAAGAAAAAAAAGTAATATTCAATTCAGACCACCTTTTGATAAATTTAATAACTAGTGGGGTCAAAAGTTAAATAAGAACAAAGTTGTAGGCTATAAAAGTAAAAACAAGTGACTTCTAACTAATCAATTTGGGCTTTAAGACCAATAACGAAAGGCCTTAAACGGGCACTTTAACGTAGGTTTAACCAAACGATTTGTCTTATTATATCCTCCTTAACTCTCTTAATATATATATAGCCATCTTTTAAAAATCCTGGCCTGGTTTTGGCACTTGAAGCTTGAGGGAGCAACAATGGGTGAGTTCATGTTCATCATACCCCAAACAATGCTGTCTCAATTTCGCTTTATATAGGTAGCAAAATACGAATTATGTTCCTCGCTCGCTTGATATGATCCGCTACAGTACTTGAATTTATACGTCCAATCTAACTAAACTTGGTTGATTGAGAAAACACATAGATTCAAAAAAATCGACAGGTCCTCTTTAAGTCCCAAAAGTTAAGGCCTTATGCCATGAGGTATCAGGTCAAATTCAGGGGAAGAAGAGGCAAGCCTCATTGTTGTCTAATAAGAAAAAAAGCTTTCCCCTTTCCTAAAAGATTACATTTTTTGTTGTGAATAGATGGCAAGACTGATTACCCTGACAAATACAACACTCCAAAGTATCGGTTTGTTGTTAGATTTGTATCCTTTTTGTTTGGATCCATTTGCATTTCATGTTTGTGTGTTTTCTATCTGTTATGGATGATGTTCTGTTTGATCTTGACCGGTGTTGTAACGTAGACAAACAAGGACATAACGGCACAGATTGTATCTGCAAGCATTGCTGGCGATACCATTATCGCTGCTGCTTATGCTCACGAGTTGCCCTATATGGGCTTCATGTTGGTCTTACTAACTATTCTGCAGGTGCTTTGCTCTTACGTTATATGTTAAAGAACACTAATCTCTCTCTCTCAATTCTCTTGAAATGATCACTTGCCTTGTGTTTATTGTAATGATGATTGGTTAGCATACTGTAACTGACTTATCCTAGCCCGCCGTGTCCTGAAAATTCTTGAAATAGATGCATAGTATGAAGGAAATCTCGAGGTTATACCTATAAAAAAAATGCTTCTTGTTTTGTTTCTTGTGTATCAAGGAAATGTTTCAATAATGTTCAGTTTTACATTAGGCCTCCGGAGAAGATTTCTCAGTGGAACCTACTGAGAATATGAGACCATTCCGTGCTCTTCTCTCGATGTTGGACTTATCAGAACAACTACTGGAAACCGTGTCTTTGGTGCTTTGAAGGTATGCGTTTAGATCATGTACATTTCTGTTATAATTGCTTCTAGTATCCATCAGAAACTTTGCTTAGCTTGGTATGTTTGTTGTAATAAAGGGTGCTCTTGATGGTGGTCTTGATATACCTCATTGCGACAAGAGATTTGCTGGATTCTCCAAAGAAAACAAACAGCTTGATCCCACAACTCATGCCAAATACATCTACGGTGGTCATGTCGCTGATTACATGAAGATTTAAATCCGGAAACAACTAGAATGTCTCTGTTTTCTCTGTGTACATTGCAAACTAAAACGTTTTGCAATTTCTTCCGTAGCCTCTAAACGAAGACGAGCCCGAGAAATTTCAAACTCATTTCAGTGAGTACGTAAAGAAAGGCATTGAAGCAAATGAGATGGAGGCATTGTACAAGAAAGTTCATGCAGCCATCCGAGCTGACCCGTTGGCTAGAAAGGCAGAGAAGCAATCTCTAAAGAAACATAAGAGGTTTAACTTGAAGAGGCTTACTTATGAACAGAGGAAAGCTAACTTGATTGACCGTATTCGTATACTTAACTCAGCTGGTAAAGCCATCGATGAAGATGACCAGTAGTGAAAACGTTTTCCTCCCTCTTTAAATCTTGGAAATTTCTTTATTTCCTTCTAGTTTTGATCTAACCCTTCGTGGCTTTAAATTTTCATTTTCGTTAAGCAACTTGTGATTTTTCTTCAGTGGACACATCTATGCAAGTTACTAAAATATTGTGTGTGTCGTCAGTTCACTATTCCAATAGTAGTCAGTTATGGATCGATCAGAACTAAAAATTTTGAAAGTGTAAGCCGATTTTAAAATTCCTAACAATATAAATGTGTGTGTCTATTTTTAATCAACCATAAGTAAAGAATGATATATAACAAATCAATCACTGGATTGTTGGACTGCCATTTTTGTTATTATGTGTTTTCATAAATATAAGGATATATATGAAAGAATTTAACTATTTAAGAACTCTTATATCTTTTGCAAATGTATATTTCTTGCCTATTCTTAAAGAAAAACACATCATTACCCAAAAAAAACTAAGTGCATGCAACAAAGGGGAATATATCTTCGACGAAAAAGGTAACAAATATTTTATTATTCTGTAAATAAATAAATAGAAACAAATTTTTTTATACATATTGTAAATAAATAAATAGAATAAAAACAATTATAAATATATTAAGCTCTTTTTTTTTGGACATATACAGATATTTTAGTTTAAACTACAAATTAGCACAAAATGAACTTGCAAGACTAGTTTGAGTTCTGTTTGGTTAACAATAATCTACTGCCTTGAGGTTTCTTTGTAAATGATTGGTGATGTCAAACTTCAGTTGTGGTGATTTAAAATAGTAAAAAAAAAACAAAGATTAAGGGTTAAAACTCTCGTTGATACATGAAGCAGAACTCAAATAATAAGAGACAAACCGAAAAACCCATAAACATTAATTTTGATGGATTTAGGAGATTGCAACTGAATTGATCAATTCTAACAAGTGTGAATTCTACGTAGAAGAAGTGATCTCCTTCTCCATTGTCGTCCATTTCGTCTATAACCTCGCAGTATCCCCTCTTTGTCATATAAGAAGTGATCTCCTTCTCCATTGTTTTGATACCAATTTTGATTGTTTGATGTATTTATTTTGAAATTTGCAAATTTTACTAGATGGACGAGTGCCAAAGTGAATTGATGGGCTTGCGACTTGCGAGGTATCGTATTCATGATTAGGTGGAATATACATTTTCTGTTATAAATCTTTGATGCTAATGGACTTTTTATGGATTCCTATTCACGCGATCTAAATGATTTTTTTCAAGAATATTATTATAATATAATTTTTTAAAAAAATGTAAAATAATATATTTGAATAAAGAAAAATTAGGAATATGGAAATCTATCCAAATTTTATCACTATGTTTGTATTTTAACTTAAGAGGGTGTATGGAATCACAGGAAAAAAATCCACAGGGATCACATAATCTTCTTTTAACAACTTACCTAAAAACAGGTTACTTCAAAAATCCCATTAGTTAATTATTATTTTTATATATAGAAGCTGAGAAAATTAAAATAATAAGTACTTAGTAATTTTTATCCCCAGATGGAAAAGAAAATTGACAGCTAATATTTCCAAAAGTTTTAAAAAACTAAAATTATGATTATTTCTTGTATTATCACAACTCATATCCCTTGAGTTCTTAGTGAGTTAAGCGTCCATACTTACACTCCAGCCACTATATAAATTTAGTTCACAACCCAACCCAAAAAAACCAAACAGAACTACTTTCAGTTCTTCTAAACAGAATAGTTTAAGCTTGTGAGAGAAAAAAAAAAAAAAAATCATGGAACCATCTAATGATGCTGAGACGGTGGAAACTCATCAAGGCGAGGTTACTACTAACGGCGTTTTGCCAGTATCTCCAATGCTCGTGACTGATGAGGATGCTCCGGCGAATCTCAGCCATGACGGAAGATATATTCAATACAACATCTTTCAGACTTATATCTTTAAAGTCACCGCAAAGTATCAGCCACCGATTACGCCTATTGGCAGAGGTGCTTCTGGCATCGTTTGGTAATATTACGTTCCTTTTAACTGAATCGTTTCATTTATTTTCCTAACCAGTTTGAGCTCTTGTATACATAACTGAATATAATACACATGTTGTGTGGTGTAGATGATGATTGTTGGTTGATAAAACTTTCGTCTTTTTTTTTTTTTTATGAGAAGAACTCGAAATATTTCCATCTCTAAGATTCTTAAACAATTGTCTTTTTTTTTTTCATGAAAAAAAAGTAAATAAATGATATATCATTCATGCTTTCATGTTATATCTGTTACCTTAAAATCACTACTGACATAAGTTTTTATGAAATATTTTTTTGGACAGTTCGGCTATGAACTCAGAGACCCATGAGAAGGTGGCAATCAAGAAACTATCGCATGCATTTGATAACCTAATCGAAGCAAAGAGAACCCTCCGTGAAATCAAGCTTCTTCGTCACTTCGATCATGAAAACGTTCGTTTGGTTTCCAACCACACAATATAATTCTCTCACTTTTAAAATTTATATTTATTATTCTTTGACTAAAAAAGCTAATTATGTAATAAAATTTTATTTGTATAAGATTGTTGGAATCAGAGACGTGATCGTGCCTGCTAAGAGAGATTCATTCGAAGATGTTTACATTGTATATGAATTCATGGAGCACGACCTTTTTGGAGTCTTAACATCCGAACAAGAACTAACCAAAGATCATTGCATGGTTTGTGTTTGGAACTGTTTCTTGAACCGTAGAAATTATTTTATTAGAGAGCTTGAGAATATTCAATTAATGGTGTCCTCTCTGTCTTTTATTTGCAGTTTTTCATGTACCAAATCCTGCGCGGATTGAAGTACATTCATTCGGCCAATGTGCTACATAGAGATTTAAAACCGAGCAATCTCCTCTTGACTACACAGTGTGACTTAAAGATCTGTGATTTCGGGCTTGCTCGTTCCACTCCTGAGAGTCATGCAATGACTGAGTATGTTGTCACAAGGTGGTACCGTGCACCCGAGCTTCTGTTGGGCACTTCTGATTACACCGCAGCAATAGATGTTTGGTCCGTTGGCTGTATTTTCATGGAAATGATGAACCGCAAAACGCTCTTCCCTGGTAAAGATCAAGTTCATCAGCTTCGTTTGCATTTGGAGGTATAGTAAAATAAAGAACCCTTTCTTTTGTGCTAAGAACAGATACGTTTCGTGCGGCTCTTTAAAAAAAGTCCTGGCACTTTGTTTTTGCAGCTCATAGGCACTCCAACTGAAGAAGACCTTGAATTGTTCAGTGAAAACGCTAAGCGATACATACGGCAGCTTTCTAAGCATCCTCGCCAACCTTTCTCTGAGAAATTCCCGAATGTGCCTCCTTTGGCAATAGACTTGGTGGAGAAGATGTTAACATTTGACCCAAGAAAGAGAATCTCAGGTCAGTATTCTGTCAATTTATATATAGCCTCTTTTGCAGTTTTATTTGGATTCTTATCATCATTTGTTTTGCCACTTTGCAGTTAAAGAAGCGCTTGCTCATCCATACCTTAGCTCGTTGCACGACCCTACCGATGAACCAGAGTGCATGATGCCCTTCACTTTCGATTCAGATGAACGTTCACTCACAGAGGAGCAGATTAAGGAGTTCATCTACTGTGAAGCCCTAGCTTTCAATAATCCTGAGCAGCACCAGCATTAAGTGGCCTCCTTGGCTTGAAACAATTCCGAAAACAGCCGTCCATGTTTTCATTTCTATCCATGTTTTTGCTTTTCAAATCCTTGCAGTTTGAACCTTCTTATGTTATTTTTCTTTCCAGTTTGTTGAATTTCTTTGTATTTCCTGTTGCTTGGACTGAGAGTTTCTCAGAACATGTTGCATGTCGTTTAATTTTCTGCTGAATTCCCTCAATAAAATCCTTTTTGCTGTTGTCAAATTCATTTTTTTTAAAAGCAAATCAACTGAAAAACCATGATTGATTATGTGGACATTATTGCAACTCTCAATCCAACAAATAATAATACATGAGCTATTGTCAAAAATATAACATTGCGACAAGGAAGAAGGCAATCATATCCTAATTTGAGTATTTTGATTGAAGACAATCTTACTCTTGTAATGGTTCTTTTGCAGTTTTGCTTCTGTCAGTTCTTCAGATTGCCAAAGAATTTAGAGAGTGGTACAGGGCCGTCGGTTTCATCTTTACTTTTGCTGGAGTGTTTGTCTCTGCTGGACTTGTGCTTCTTCTCCTTCTTTGATCTTTTAGAACTCGATCTTGATCTTCTAGATTCATCTTCATCACTACTAGATGATGACTCTGAGGACGAATAGTGCTGCAAACACATAACACAACCCAGCATGGCTAATGTTAACAAAAGCTATAGAAGATGACACATTCTGTTATAAGTTTAAAACTTTTAAAAGCACCTTTCTCTTTTTGCTTCTCTTCTTCTTTGAATCTCTATCTTTCTTATCTGTAAGGTCACCAGTTAATAACTTCCTCAGAAAGAAAGAAGGTTCAGATATTATGTTAAGTTGATCATATATTTACCTTTTCGGGACTTATCGCTAGAATAGTTCCTTCCCTTGGAGAGTTTCAACGCCCTTTCTGCATCCAGCTGAGCTCTATACTCACGCATCAGTTTATCGGTATCTGCTTCAAGTTCTCCCTTTTTCATTTCTTCTTCCTAAACATGTCACGTGAAGAAGATACAATGTTAAACATTTCCTGGTGTTCACAATGCAGAGAAGCTGCAAAGGGTAAGAAACATATATTTGCAGGTAATGAGTCTAATGTCAGTGTTAAACTGGTCCATCTATGGGTTATGCGAAATAAGATGCTCAAGTTACTTCAAAACCTCGAGATAAGAGATAGACATAACAGGGAGAGAATGAATAAGCGACAGTGGGAAACCAGTTGCTGGATTAAAGCTTTTAAACTGACAACAATAATAGCGAGCTTATCAACACTTAATGATTCAATGGTCAATCTAATATATACGGCATTATAACAAAGAAAAACATTCCAAACACCATTCATAAGATCTTAAACCTTGCTACGTAATTGTAAGCTTTACCTTTTGCTTCTGCTTATACTCTTCCCATGTAATTGTATGTGTGGTCTTAAGGCTAGCCAAACGAGCCGCATGCCACTCTGGTGTATGAAATGAACCATCCACCTGAGACAATCCTCATCAGAAATGTTCCGGTACAGATATAAAATACGATCATCAAGCTAACAATACAAAGAAGAAAACTTTGACAGCAGAAAGAAGCAAATTGCTTCATATCAAAGTTTGACTTCTCCAAAATGCTTCTTGTGTTAACAGATTACAACAACAATAAGAGACTCTCCAATCACTGTAACACAAACTTTAATGCTACACACTTTACAAAATCACATCGTAACATGAATTGGTATTGTAAAAAAGCCCTAATACAAAGTTATTCCCCAAAAATTGGAACAACTCCCATCAGAGATCTACAAGCTTAATTCTAGAAGTGAAATTACGCAGCTCGATCAATTTACACATTAACACAAAGATCAATCAACAAAAATAACAATGAGTTGGGGAATAGAGAGGAGGAAACTAGTATGAAAAGGTACAAACCATTCCGTCTTCAACCTCATCGGGCTGAGCTGAGCTGGAGCCAACCCTAGATCTCTGCATAGCCTTGTAAGCTTGATTCTTCCCCATATCTGATTTGCTTGATTGATTGATTCACCCAACAAGAAAAAAAAAAACAAGTCCGCAAATTTCTTGAAGGGGGAGAAGGAGAGAAAGCCAACAAATTAGAGATTGAAGATGTGAGAGGGATATTGATTCCTATTGAAAATAAAATCAAGGGTTTGGGGATTAAAGGTTCAAAGGAGAGGATCTAGGGATATGTAGAGAAGCGAGCCAGAGAGAGAAGAGAGAGACGAGAACTGTGAGGCCGAACCGATACGCACTGGAGATTTAATTTCACCCCCAAATTATAAATCTCTATAAAAAGGACCAATTTTTATTAATATATATCATATACTATATAGTATTAATATGTATAGTTCATATATTATATAGTTTTGTAAATAATAAAACCCTTTGGAGGACTGATTCATTATTTCTTCGTTCTCTCTCTCTCTCTCTCTCTCGTTCGACTCGAGTAAAGTCAGGTATGGATTCCATCTTAAAGTTTCGATTTTTCTTTACTTTTTCAATCGATTCGACTGAAAGTTTAGGTTTTTTTTTTTAAATTATTTTTAGGGTTCGGAGTCTTTTTTGTTATTGAGATCGTTGAGGAGCTTTACTGTTCCGGTAGGTTACGACTGAGTTTTGTTGTTTGAATTCGAGTGAGTTTATGGGTTTTGCTTACTCTTGATGGTGAATGGTTTGTTTTTTAGATGAGTGTTGTGGTCGTATATAGACATATCTGAGCCGTAGTCCTGTTTTCGTCTTTGTAGGAAATAAATTTCAGAGTGAGTCAATTGATTTTCAGATCTCTTTTAATTGTTTTGCAGAAGTTACATATAAAGGATCGTGCTTTGAAAGATGAGTGGAGTTGGAGAGAAAGTTTCTGGAACGACTAAGACACCAGCTGATTTCCTCAAATCCATCCGTGGGAGACCTGTTGTTGTCAAGCTCAATTCTGGTGTTGATTATCGAGGTTGGTCTCTCTATATGTGTTTTTGTGTAGCTCAATTCTTCTTCATATTCTTATGTGTTTTGTGTAGCTGTGTAGCTATGGTTTAGTTTTTGCAAGTTCTCTACCTATCTCTACTGCACTTTAGGTTAGAGGTTTTGACTTAGGAGTTAGGACTGGTTCTTTTGGCTATGTTAATGGAATGAAAGAGCTGATTTTTAAGCGCCCACTTCATTATCATTATTCATTTGGAGGTTATATTCTTAACTTGTAAACTGATTCCTTAAAAAAAGCTTGTCACAAAATGAGAAGCTTTCCTTACATTTTCTGTGGTTTTCTTGTGAATATTGTTCAGTTTTTGTTTAATAACTGTTTCCTTTCTACCTGTAATAACACTACAATAGCTGACTGAGAGATTTTTGAGCTTGAGTTTGTCTCATAAACATGTTTAAGTTAGTTTGTCTCATGATCAAGGCTTAAGGTCATGTAAGAGAGACCACTTATCTCATTCTTGTTGACTTGTTTCCCTTTGTACCCGAGTCAGTTTTACCTAAGTTCTGGTCAAACTTAATATCGAGCTGTTGATCAAGAATTGATAACTTTTTTTACACAGGCATTCTTACTTGCCTTGATGGGTATATGAACATAGCAATGGAGCAGACAGAGGAGTATGTAAACGGGCAGCTCAAGAACAAATATGGTGACGCCTTTATCCGTGGAAACAATGGTAAATTGAATCTCTATTCATCTTTCTCTCAATTTTCTTTTATGTGTATCCGTCTTTTTAAGTAAATAAATTTGTGTGTTTTTGTTGGATGCAGTTCTCTACATCAGTACAGTAAAGAGGACTGTAGCTGACGGTGCCTAGGTCCTTCCTGATGCATTATCATCAACAACACTAGTGGTCAAGTTATGGCTGCCATTGGTGTTGTCTTCTTCGATCTCATATTAAAAGAGCTTCTTGTAGTTGACATGACCCAAGAATGTTATTATCACAGATTCACAGTCGTCGCGTTTTTCTTGTTATTATGAAATTATTCACTTTTTAGGAGATGCTGACCCCAAAGATTATAAGATTATTAACCTATGACTTCATATAATCAGACGAACAAACAAGTTTAGGAATCGAACAATGTCGTTTAGGCAAACGCTTGGAAAAAAAAAACGTTGTCAAAATAGTAAGCCTGTCAATTATCATATTCTAAGCCGTTGACACAGTTGAATCAAAAGTTTCAATAAAAATAATACGCTCAAGATACCATTCTTGGCGTAATGTGGTTTTTTTAGTTTCCAACCTCTTTTCACATAACTAGCTAAAGGTCTCATACTCTTAGCCGCTTGTAAATATAACTGCTTATGTCCAAGCAGTAAAACCTGAAGAAGAGTTTCTCTCAATGAAACTCTACAAAACTATCTTCACTGCTACTAAAAATGTCTTAAAATCAGAGTATCCTTCCTTCAATTTGATTCTTCTTCCGTTGCATTTTCTTCTGGCTTACTTCCCAACCTCCCTAACCTTACAATGTCTTCCACCATAATTCTTCCCTCTGTTGAATAACAGTTCAAAACAAAGATCAACTAACATATTAACTTCTGAGAGATAAGAGCTCAAGCAGGTGAGGATCGCTCTGTCCTTTACCTTTATCTTTGGAGAGACTACTGATTAGTTGTTGAAGGCCATCCTTAGCAATTGTGTCTTTCAGGTACATTGCAGCAGCTGCAACTTCATCTGGTGTGACCTTTCCATCTCGATCCCTGCGTGCATTCAAATGTGATCACTTTAATATTTTACTCACAGAAACAGAGCACTCAAACAAGAAGATGGAGAATATAATATGTCTATACCTGTCAAGAAGCTGCCAACCTTTGCCAATTTTGATATCCACATCATCAATTTCCTTCTCGAGGTTTTGTATCAGACCATCAACCTTAAAAAGTATGCTTGACGAGTTAGCTCTGATATAAATCTCATCGAACTTTGATATTCTTTTAGAATGATTTAAAACCTATTTACCTTTTCCATTAGTGCAGACGAAACCTCGTCTGCTTCAGCAACTTCCTCAGCTTGGTCACTATCTTCTCTAGCTGCTTTGTATGCCTTCACTGCAGCTTTTTCACCATCTACATCTTCTCTCTCGACCATTGTGTTATAGAACTCCATCTGGAGAAACAGAAAAACAAAGTCGTTTAATCTAGGACACAAAAGGTAAGGCGTTTGTGTGCAGCGTACCTCTTTCTTGACCAATCTCAGGAATTCTTCGCGCTCTCTACATACAGACTGTTCATATCAAAAACAAGCAGAGTCTCAAATAAGTATCAGACAAATACTGGGTATTCATTGTTGACAAACCATAGGCTCTTTTTTCTTACAGAAGCAGAAGCTAAAACACCCAATGCACGGCTAAGTTTGCAAAGATCATCTTGCTGTTCAAGAACTCTAGCTCGGGCCTGTTCTTGTGCTTCGCTGGCCGTTGGTATGGTCATCTCTTGCAATGCCTTATCCTCTTCGGCACCTTTAACATCCTTAATCCTTGTAAGCTCTTCTTCTTCTTTCTCTTCTTCTTCCTGTAAATATATTAATAAACAAAATATTAACTCTAGAATTCACAGACTTCGAGTTCTTTAACTTCCTCAAGCAAGCATAATATAATACAATCAAGTGGTATATGATCAGACCTTGATCAGTTCTTCTTGCATCTCAAGGTACTCTAACTTCCTCCTTCTCTCAGAAATAGGGTCTTCAGATGGCAGAGAAGTAATACCAACAGTATCCACAACCTCGTCAGGTAGAGAAGAAAGAGTAGCTCGGACAGCATCCTCTGCCTTAACTCTTCCAGAAACCGTGAATGCCCTGATATAAACTGCTATCAGAAATTTATTCGCAATAGAACTGATGGGAAAACGAAATAAAAGAGTTCTGGAACCTACCTAGAGAGGATCAACAACGACGAGGGGACAGAATGATTAAGTGACAAATCCATCCAATCGCGAAGCTGCAAGATTGTTCCGATACAAAAACATTAATAGCTGTAACATTATTTTTTCCTGATGGAGTTTAATATATAATAATAAAGAACCAAGAAATCATAGGAGTAAAAAAGGAGAAACCTGTTGCCTCATCTCTTCAACTGAAACCAGTCCCAGCATTCCCCGTTCCCTGCAATCTTCACGTAGCTCAGCTTCTGAAAGGGAATCCACACCCTCAGCTCTAATCAGTTTATCATCTTCCTTAATGCTGCAATGAAAAGAAGTAAATATTAAACATCAAAGCAAGGTAGCAAGTCTAATAACAATGAGATGTGGAAGTAACTTAACCTCCTCAGTCTTTTCCTGAGCATATATCGGAGATACGCATCTGTTCCATATGGGCTAATACCCATATATTTGCACATGTTAACCAAGCGAGGCCTATATTTGAGAAACAAAGAGGTAAATACTGTCAGAATATGTTCCTTTAAGAGCACAAGATATCTCCAAGATTAAACAACAAAGGAGCAACAAACCTGCTAATGTTATCCAAAGTAAGCTCATCGTTGAAAAGCTTTGCAAAGCCCAAAAGTTCATCATTATGGACTATTTGACCTCTTCGAACCTGCAAGCCAGGATTATAAGAACAAGGAAAATGAATTTCAAATCCAAAAACCAAAAGAAAAGAAAGTATCTTAGCCAACACAAAATTATGACTTTTTACCTTGTCTAGAAAGTCATCCAGGTCTTCAGCGGTTTTCTTTACTTCTCCAGATCTTGAATGTTTAACTTCCTTAGCCATCTCTCTGGCCGTTTCCTGAAGAAACTTAGCATATTCCATCCTTGCAAGTAATTTCCTTTTCAATGCTTCCTGTGCATTAACAAAAGAGCAACATCAAAAAGAGATCACGAAGGCAAGAAGGTAACAAATGAATGTGTAAAGCCGACACTCTTTTGACACATACCTCTTCTTTCATCTTGTCCTGGAAAGTTGACGGTAACATATTAGGGAAGAGCTTCAAGAAAACTGGCAGAAGGAACTCCATAAACGGCACGAGGATGAACACTGCAAACGGCACTAATCTAAAGATATCAGCTGTAGTTCGAGTAAGCTGTTGCCTTTCTCTTCTGGAGAGACTCTTTCCACCAGCCAACTTGAGAAGCAATCTAGAACTGATTCTAGTGTCTGCCCAGAGTAATTTGGTCCCCAGCCAATAATGTTTCATTGTTGACACAAACTCCTGCTTCCAGTGAGTAAGCTTTTTCGCCCAATCCGCCCTGTAGAAAAACAGAAATTCAGTACACTACAATATCCATGCATAAAGCCTGGCAATTAAGAACACAAAAAACGTAAGGAGAGAAAGCTAAACCTGTTCATGGCGGCAACAGCTCTTATAGCAGGGCCTATTTTAAGAACAATTGCCCATGCCCTCTGTACAATAGATCGAGCAACCTTTTTGGAGTCTTGAAGACGTTTAGCTTTGGCCTTTGCTTTAACACTGCTAAGACTTTCAACAGCTTGATCACATTCCTCAGGAGACGCCTCTTTCCTATTTTTAGCAACCTCATCAACTTTTTTATCCTCTTCTTCAGGTTTCTTAGCTGCAACAGTAGTAGCATCACGAATAGATATGCTCCTATACCTCATCCCAAGAGAAGGACCAACTTCTGAACTTCCATAACCGAAGGCCGAGGAGTGAAAACCATGGAAACTACGATTGAAATATCCATTTCTAGAAAGCAACAGAAGACCATCTTCTCTTCCTGTAAAGGACTTGTGTTGAGTCACAGGTTTAGTTTCCACGGGAGGAGGAGGACGGTTGACACCAGAATGATAAGCATGTGAATGAACCACCGTCTGAGAGGAGTTTCCAATGGATTGAAAGCTCTGAATCGAACGAGCATAGACATTCAAGTAATCGGAAATTATATTCTTTCTCCTAATGATCGCTCTTGACGCCATTTTTTTTCAATATCCTTGTCGTTTGTTCAAAGCTGAATCAGCTGGTCATCTCCCAGAAGAGAACAGTCCTTGATCTGAATTTTTTGGAATAGGACAAAAAAAAAAAGTCGCTAAATCAAAAGCTACGAAGATGAAGACAAATTCAGCGAACCCATAACTAAGAATCAGAACCGAAACAAAAAACCCAGACGATTAATCGAAATCGATTACGAGAAAAATCACAATCTTTACCCTAGAAAGTGACGACGATACCTCGACTACAAGTTATTATAAAAAAAAAAAAAAAAAAAAAAATTGAAGAAATTGAAATGCGAAACCCTTGATTTCAACCAAGTATGAGGAAATCGGAGAAAGGTACGAAAACTTACAGAAGACGGAGGAACCTGAAGATGACGAACACTGTTGGCCGGAGAAAGTGAATCACCACGCCAGGGAAATTTGAGAGGTTTTAGGGATGCGGCAAATAAATCGTGAGCAAAGGGTTTTAGATTTTTTTCCTTTTTTTATTTTTTTCTTTTCTATTTTGAAGACAGAGAATATTAAATAAAGGGAATACATTTTTTGCTTACACCTGTATGAGTGAGTGAATTTCCACCGTTGGATCATATCTACAAGGCCCGTACGTTTTCCATTGTCACCACGTGTACGAATCCTCGATCTGATGTAAAATATACTTGATGCCCACGACGAAGGGATATAGATTTATTTATTTTTTCTCATCAATTATTTTGGTTTTGTTTTGTATTCAATTATTAAAATTAATAAAATAATTTATAATCTTTTACTTCTCAATCAAACAAACAAAAATAGTATTATATCCATTATCATTACTCTATGATAAATTTATCAAAACTAATATTTGTTCACTTCTTAGACAAAATTCACATATCTGTAATTTTCATCTATCCCTCTCTTGTGATAAAACATGTGCTTCCGATTTCAATATGAACAAGTGATGTGTATGTTTATCATAAAATATATACTTTACAAAATAACCCAAAAAAAACTTATGAAATGTAACAAACAAACATTAAAACAACAACAAAAAGTGATCTTCTGTTTCTAAAAAGGCTAGTGAGTTTGTGAATCTGCTTCTTTAGTATGCAATATCTCACTCCCATCTTGTTTTTTCTCCATGGGTTTAAGTTGAATGTTTTGATTGATTCAATATTTCCATTTCATTTCCTGCAAACAAAAAAATAACATAACATGATGAACCCAAATTTTTGGTTTAACTAAGATTTATGATTTCAGATTAAAGAAGATGAAACTTTTTTTTCAAATTTACCAAGGGAACTTAAATGTGTCTTTCCACCAACCCTGCTTCGAACAGTTTGCGATTATCTTGTCGAGCCGTATGATAATATCAGAGAATGTTGGCCTCATACCGATTTCTGGATGCCAACATTCCTCAATTAACCTACATTATATAATCACGATTCTTGACTTGTTAATGTTCACGAAACAAATCACAGATGATGTTTTAAAACATGAACAAGATCTTGAAATGCTTACTCTTTCAATTCCGGAGGGTAACTCTTTGTTTTTGTTCTGATTGTTGGTCTTTTTCCTTCTATACAAATCGATTCTGCAACCTCTTCAGGTGGTTTAGGATGGAATAAAGATACTCCCTCAGTCAACTTCACATATGATACCAAACAAACATTGCAGAGTATGAGACTGAGACATTTAACTATATAAAAAAAAGGCCAGAGATTTGTGTTACTACCTCATACAAAATGACACCAAACGAATGCACATCAACCCTTTTATCGAAGACTTCGTCTTTGTAAATTTCGGGTGCTATATAGTAATCTGCAGTTCAAAAGGTAAGCCTAGGACATTTCAAGAACAAAGCTTCTTGTATATTGTAATAAATCTATTTCTAACTAAAGTGTAGCTTTTTTCTTACTTGACTTATCGATTTGAGCTTCGTGGTTCACTACTTTTGCATTTTCTTCTGCAATCTTTGACAACTTTATCAATCCAAATCCAGAGATCTTCAATTGCCCTCCTCTATCCAGCAAAATATTTCTGGCACCTTACAAAAAACTTTCAAAATATTATCCAAACAGTTATTTTTTCGCCCTTAACTAATATGCTCTCGACTTTGTCTTACTTTGGCTTTAACTCGCAGTGGATGATCGGATCTGGTTTACATTCATGAAGATAGTTCATGCCTCTGGCAATATCAAGAGCAAATCTCAGAGCTTTTGAAGGTGACAGACGACCTTTCTTTTGAAGATAAACACTTAGATCACCCTGAAAATGATTAATGAAACAAGATTGCTACATTTGGATTCGGAAATAAAGTGAAAAAAAAAAGACAAATACAGTGCTTACTTACTTTTGGATTATACTCAACTACAATCATCATTGGTAAATTTTGAGTGACGGCTCCAACAAATTGAACAATATTTGGATGCCGAGCTTTTGCTAGCAAAGTCAATTCATTTGTGAAAGCGTTTCTGGTCATATCAAAGAAACAGAAAGAGCAAAACAAAGTGTTAAGTTATTGCATGTAACCAAAATATTAAGCAGAGTAATTCAAGAACAAGAAGAATGCATACACGCGTTCCCGATCTGAATAACTATCTTTGTCGAATATTTTTACCGAGACTCGCGTGCCATTCCATTTAGCAACTTGATAAGTTCCCTGCAAATGAAGCAAAAGCAAACACATCAGCAGGATAAGAGAGATTTAGTAGAAATCATTCTCAGCACTTGTATATATGAGGAGAATCAACAAACCTTTGAGATGCCATCAACTTTTCGGACTTGAAGCTCGAGTGGATTAAGCTCATACTCAGGAACTTCTTTCGGATTCCCTACCGTCATTGGAGTCTTTCTGGTTTTCTAAAATGTCACACAAAAAAACAAATCTAGTAAAGCACCAGAGGAAGAGAAAGAAACCAATCATCTTTCTAAGAACATAAAGGATATATCTTTTTGTTAAAAACTCCATACCGGAGCTTTAGCTCCTCTAGCTTTCAAGAGATTATACACTTCAACATTCCCATAATACTTTGCATCAACAGCCGCCTGAACAATGTTAACAAAATGTCACCTTAAGGATGCATAATTCGGTTTAACCAAAACGAATCCAATAATATATTCATGAAAATAGGGGAAGAAGAAGACAGACCGTGCTACCCCAACGATCACGAGCATCAATGTTAGCTCTCCGGCTAAGAAGAACCTTAACAACTTCGTAATGACCTTCACAAGAGGCGATGTGAAGAGCCGTACGACCATCAAGATCAATGCTATTCACATCGATTCCTTCATTAAGCAGCTCCTCAACGCCATTCACATCACCTCTACTCGCCATAAAGAGAAGCTGCATCGTCGAATCGAGATTCTCGGGGACAGACATATGCGGCCCGCAGCTAAGAGACTCAGGGCTACGTCGTATTGGATCAAGCGATGATTGACGACCGAAGCTGAACCTCATGTTGTTACGGCGTGGATCCAGAGAGTTTTGGCGCGTGAATTGTCGGCTTAGCGTTCGCCGCATTGATCCTGTCGAGAACTGTCTCGATATCCCACGCTTCAATTGCGCCGCTACGTTCTCCATGATGTGATTGAATTGCCACAAAAAAAAAAGAACCAACGATCAGTTAAGGATCAAAACCACATTGTATCTTTTTGGAGATAAGACGATGAAGAGAAAGGTTGAAAATTGCAAGGAACAGAGACGATCGTTTTTTCCCTTCGTTTTGGTGTTATCCATAAAACAGATTGACAAAACAATGGTTTCATTGGCTAACAATGTCGTTTTTGAGCAGTAAAACGCGGGTAATCACTATTTTCCTTTTAGTCTCTCATCTCATACATAATTAGATAACTAATTAGAAAATTAATATGACTACAAAAAAAACAATTAACCAAAACACCATTGATAAATAACAAACAAAACGAAAGTTATTGTAATATTAATTTAAACAGTCCAACTAGCAAAGATGAGAACTTGTTCGATTTCAAGTGAAAAATTGTACAATTTTTTTTTGATAGAAGAGCGATGAGATTACCAGAACAAAATACAATTCTTGAAGACGAGATTACATAACTCGGATCTGGGAATTAACTAGTGATTGATACTTCAGAAGACGACGCGAAACTGCGGGGCGTCTTTGCCGTCGGCGGGAAGAATCTCCCAACGGCAAGGTTCGAGATCTTCGGAAACGGGACAGTATCCAGCGAGAGTGACTCTGTCTCCGGTCGCCGCAACGGAGCCGAACTCAAAAACCGTCGCGCGATCGGGTCGAGGAACTTCTATGGCTCCGTTCATCCCTGGAGCTGGAGTTTCTGATTTCGGCATCTGAATCATCTCCGGCTTAGACGTCTCGGACTGTGACGGCTTAGGACTTCCCGTTAACCATGATAGAATCCCCATGGCTACGCTTGCTCGAATCGGTGGTTCTCTGTGTAGATAGAATCAGAGAACAAGTGTAATCTCGAAAAATCTGGGGAATTGAATTAGGGTTTATCTTTTTCCCCCTTTGTTACATACATTGGACTTCCTAAATTTAGTCTGGGCTTCACTTGGGTTTCAATTTGAGCCCATAAAAAACGAATAAAAAGTATGGAATTTGATAGTATATCCTTATATTTCATACCAATTCCAAATTAGAGCTCAAACTTTTAAAATCTCCACAGACAGCCCACAATGCTGATGCTAAGTAATCAGAGATAACAGATTGGTATAATTGTGCATACAACTCGGTCACAATGAAACTCGGAAACAATGCACAAAAACATGATTCATAGAAATTTTTGTTTGGAAACACAATGAAAACTCTATTTCCGTTTTGGAAACACGATGGAAATTCCATTTCCGTTTTGGAAACACGACGGAAACTTTTTTTTAGTTTAAAACTTAATAAATAAATAATTTGGAAATATAAAATTTTATTATAGATATTAATATATAATATTATTAGTGTTTTAATTAAACTATTTAAAATTTATATTTTGAAGCTTTGTTGTTTGAAGTTTTTTGATATGATTTTTATGTTTAGTATTTTATTATATATTTATAGATATATATATATATATACACACATGTGTATATCCATACGTTTCCAAAACGTTTCTATTTCCTCATTTTAGAAAAAATTCGTTTCCCGTTTCCGAAACGTTTCGCTTTCGCGTTTCCGTTTCCATGCAACCTAGGTTTCGAGCATAAATATTTTTTATATATTTTGTTTTTTTTAAAGATACAAATTTTTATATTGTGGATTGATTTGATTCCACTGGAATCTGTTCATAATTTGATTATTTTAATTATTTTTATTACTTTAAAAATCGTTCTAAACAAAGTAACATTTATGGGAAAAAATCCTACATAAATATTTGTAGTTTCGACTTTTAGATAAAAAAAAGTTTTGTTTCCATTTTTTTTTATAATGAGGATGGAAAAATCGTAACTTGTTATTCTCAATCCTAGAACTAGAATGAAACGCAGCTTATATGACATCATCCACCACAGCCTCCGCTAGCACCACCACTTCGAGGCATTCCGACTCCCCAATAAATTTCTGCACGTTTTCCAACTCTTTAGCGGTTCCTCCATAACCAACAACACGCAACACCTTCACTTGGGACGGAATCATGGTCACATCGCCTGTGTAACTATATATCCCCTGCAGAAGCATCAAGAAGATGCATGTGTAAGGGATCAACCACTTAAGTCCCTATCTCTGTCAGTTAGTTCATGGGTTTTGCTAATTAATGATATTTATATACCTGGATGATTAGAGTTTGAAGCTTTGGAGACTGCTCAAGCAGATATGGCAGCAGTTCCCAACCTTCATTATTCTTACTCCCAAAAGACAAGCTTACCAGATTGTTGAACACCGGTAGAAGTAGTCCATGTCTAACACATCGAGAAATCACCTGAAACACACAGACACACAAACACTTGAAGAATATCCAAGCTCATTAATTACTGTAAAGAAAGAAATTGGGAAAACTTACATCAACAGAATCGGGAGAAAGATGCAGGGTCTCCACGTTGCATATCCCTTCAATGAGACTTGATACATCAGGCCTCTCGATTCTTTTAGAATAACGAATATCCAGCTTAGCTTCCACAAGGGAAGCCAAGTTAACTTGTTCATATACAGCCAAGGCATAATCGGAGTAGTCCAAGGACACAAGACTTGGGGCGTTAAATGACATAATACTATAGGGACCAATTTCAAGCTCACAATCGTAGTGAACTGATAGATAGCTTCTTGATGCTCCGACTCGATATGCAGTATGGCAGCGCTTCGAAGTACTTGTGACGTACGACTAAATCCTCGAGCACTGGACAACCAGGAAGAAGCACATGACACAGATCTTCATATTCAAAAACGACCGAATCCAAGAAGAGACTCCTAAGTGCTGGAAGAGACAAATCTGGAGGGAACTTTCCAAAAGAAATTCGTGTCCCCAGTGTCAGCTTAACCAATGTCCTGCTCATGAAGAACTCATAAGGCAGCAAGATGTCACCATAGGTAGGCTCAATACTAACGTCAAGCTCCACTACACCACGCTCTACGGCATTACGTATCCAGGGGTACATATGATCCATCTCACTGTCGTCGCCAATGTGATATTTTAGAGAGAATTTCTTGAGCGGAGAAGCGCATTGCAAAGCCAGTGTTCTATCGACAAAGTTCCTGAAGCACTCCCGGATCTCGTCCCTCTCTCGCTTACCATCTTCCGGTTGCAGGAAGACAGAATTATCAAAATCGAGATTATGCACCAATGCAAACACATTCCTCCACTTTTTTGAGAGAAGAGATATTGAAGCAGCCAGTTTGGTCGGAACTCTGGACAAGATGTCGCCTAGAACCTCATGAGGGAGACAGCTGATTGCATCTTCGAAGGCAGTATCCAACATTTTGGTATCCATAGTGACAGAAGTAATCTCTTCCTTAGAAGTGCCTGAAACATGTAGTGAGCTCAGAGTGATTCAACTGCTGCATAAAAGCCAAAATGCACCCAACAAATAATAAAAAGAGAGGATATCACAAAGCTCAAGATTGTATGAACGAATGTTATAATAAGAACCAGAGAGAGGAACAAAGACCAGAGTAGTTCCACAAACCATAAAATCCAGTTTTCACAATTACAAAGATTTTTAAGCTAGCAACTTAGGCGATGAAAAGCTGAATTAACGAAGTTACTTTCAGGAAAACAACAAGGTTACCGAAGTTACACGCTTTTCCCTTTTTAAATTGAATTAATGGAAGATTGGAGTTCAAATAGCACAATGAAGCTCAAAAGAACAACACTTTGAGCGCTTGTAAGAGGAAATCATGGAGAAGATCCACATCCAAAAAAGTTGCAATCAACAATGATGTTCAACAGAGAAAGAGAAACAAAACTAAAAAAAAGGTTACAGAAGCTAAAAAGGTTCACACTTTTTCCCGTTTAGAATTGAAATAATGGAAGATTTTTTGAGATCGAAAAGTACCAGAAAGCTCCAAAATTGTCTACAAATAAAGCACAGAGATAACAAAGAAGAGAGAAGTTCCACAAACCATAAGATCCAGTACTATTCATTAATTACAAAGATTTGAGCACACACAACAACTACGCGATGAAGCTCAAGTTTAACAAGGTTAGAGAAGCTAAAGGTTCAAGCTTTATCCTTTTTCAAAAAAAAAAAAAAATTGAATTAAGGGATGGTCCGAACTCGAGCAACACGAGAAAGCCGATTAGTGGCAAAGTACACCCATTTCATCAAACTCAAATCTATCTATAAACAAGTGTAAGCTCAAAAAAACAACAACACTTTTAGCCCTTCCCTTGTAGAAGAACAGAGAACAGAGAAAATCCACATCCCAAAACTAAACAAAAAAAAAAAAAAAAAAAGCTTCAACCTTTTCCCTTTTCGATTGAACTGAAGACTCTATAGCTTTCTCCCATGGGTTAAGAGGGCTTAGGGTCTCTCCCTCCGTATAATACAGTGAAGAATTATTTTAAGAAAGAAAAAAAAAAGGAAATGTCAATTTAAAGGGAAAGTTTCGTACATTTTGTGGTCGTTTAGGGCTTTAGGCCTAAGTGCTAAAATAGACCATATAATTTCATGTATTCCAAATCTTCCAACCATACACATACACGAATAAAGCCGTATTACATAATTTAAAAAAAAAAAAAAAAAAAAGACGACATCACTTACATTTTCACAACTAACAAATTAAAATAACAAAAAAAATATATATAATATGTTTAGGTCATAGACAACTGTTGGGCCTTTGAAACCCAGCCTCACTACCTCCGGCATGACTACAGTCAGCTATAGCCGGTTTATTCCGGTACGTCAACTTCACATCTTGAATTCGGATTCCGGTACACGGCTTCTTAGAGCTACAGTCAAATTTCACTCCTACTTCCGTCGCCGATGTCCCGTGTATATCCAAGAACGTTACATCGCTAATTTTTACACCAGATACCTAATCATATATTATATAAACCAATTCATATTCAGGTTAACATTTGTTTTCAAATGTAATGTTTTAATTTAATTTGAAGAAAGAAAAAAAAAAATTATTGAACCTGGTTAGGACAATTTTCGTTGCCGGGGCAATAGTTTTGGTCAATGACGATTGGGTTTTGTACGTTGTTCATTACACAATGTTGGAAACGGATGTTCTTAGCGAATCCATTACTGGGCCTGGCCCATGATTTTATTCTCACCCCATTCTCTGTTCCCGTAAACGTCGCCGTTTTCACTGTCACGTTCTGTACACCTGCCTCCACACTTTCTTTTCCCAAACTCCCAATGCTGCAGCATTTATAAAAAAAAAAAAAGTTACCAAAAAAAGTTTAAACCATATCAAACCTCTCTATATACAATATTAGTTTTGACTTCAATTTATAAACCAAAATCTACAAAACTCGAGAATGTAACACACAAGTAACTAATATACCTGATCCCATGGCCAGGGCCACAAGCGACGTTTTCGATCCAGAGTCCGTTAGTGCCTGGACCGATGGAGACACAATCATCTCCGGTGGAAATTTTAGAGTTGAGGATTGAGACGGTGGAGGATGACTGCACGTGGATGCCGTCAGTATTTGGACTGTTTCCGTCAGCCGAAACTTTGACTCCGTCGAGCTTTACGTTACGGCAGCCGTTGATGACGACGTGAAACATCTGACTGTTGAGTGACGTCAGCCCGGAGACCAACACGTTGATTGAGTTCTGAAACCCTATGCTCTGTTTGCAATTTAATTTGTTCCTCACGTGTCAATTACATTACATTTTATCCAAATATAATAGTGTATCAATACATCAACGACTCTATGATTGGTAGACATGTGATGTGAATGAGCATTCTACGTTAACTAATGCCATAAGAAGTCAACCAAAACATAATACTATATTTTTATATTAGTCCAATAGTCCTTACCATTGCAATGCTACGCATGGATGAAACTTGTAACTCGTGTTAGCGGAAAGGTAGAGAAACAAAATTACGGAAAATGCATAATTTGGATCATGCTAGCTGAATTGGCGGAATTAAAAAAAAAAAAAAAAAACGGCGTATATATTCAATTTTAAAATCTATTTTACCTAAGAAAATGATTTTAAATGGTTTCAAGTTTCAACAATCTAAAGCTTGGAACAGAAGCAAATATATGTAAGAAAAAATTGATACTTTCAAGTTTATAGGTTTGCCCTTGAAATTTTATGTCGAATATAAACTTTTCCCCTTTTGAAACAAAACTTTCAACATTTTTACTCATTTCGCTGATCAGAATTTGTATAAAATTGTTCATTTTGTAGGTTGGCACAACCTAATTATAAACGCTATATATACAGTAAATGCATAATTCACAAATAACAAGAAAAGGCGTTAAAATGGTAAGTTCTTACCGTAGCGCCACTAGGGCAACTCTTGCCGGATTTCTTGCAAGACCACAGAGAAGTTCCTTGAGCGTCAAGAACTCCGCCGTAGACAGAGAGGCCGTCGAGATGTTGGAAGAAAATCCAATAGTTTTTACCACCGATGACTCGATAATCCGATGGAGCCACAAGTGTACCTTGGATACGGACCGTGACGGACTTGCGTTTACACTTGGCACCGTCAAAAACAATGCTTCTTAATAAAAACCGTCCTTTAGGTACCAATATAGTGACCGGCTTGACCGAGGCGCAGGCTTTCGCCCACACGGCGGTTAAGGCCTTTGTGGAGTCGGTTTTGCCGTCGGGTTTGGCTCCATAAGAGAGGATATTGTAGGTTTGAGCTGAGGACGATGAGATCGATAGGAGAAATAGAAGAATTATGATATGTGAAGAAGGCATTATATTGTTTAAACTTAAAGAGAGAGAGAGAGAGAGAGAGAGAGAGAGAGAGAGAGATGGAGAAGTTGAATAATAGTGGTGGTGGGTGTGTGGGAATTTGAAACGGTTTAGTGGAGGGTATATATAGTATTTGCGTATTTATGAAAGGGATTATTATTATTTTTGTAGAGTATTATTTTTCTATTTATCAAATAAACGAAACCTTAGATCTGAAGGAGAAAGATTGATATGAAATTTGATTTTCTTGAATAGTTAATTTATTCGAGTGGTTTGTGAAGTGATGATTGGCAACATATTTTGTTTTGTCAAAATTTCAGAATATTGCAAGTTGTAGACTCTTTGATTTTTTTATCATGATCTCTACTCTCTAGTATGCTAAAAAAAAAAGGCTGTTTTTAGGTTTATAGGCTTTTATCGTGATTCGTGAGTAAATGCATGATCATTTATAAGATGTTATGATTTCATATAGTAACTAATGATGAAATTCAAGTAATCGGATGAATGTGTACGTAAGTTTTGTGTTCGAGTTCTTACGATTTTTAGAGTAGAACTCAAACGTGTTCCTACATTAAAATCATCTATGTTGTATTTTGATAATAAATAACTGCAAAAAAGCAAGTGGAATTGGTCAGGGACAGTGCATGTTGATGGCAGGGAGCATAAGATCAAAGCATGTGACGACTCAAATTGGTAGTAAACCGATTTAGCTTTACTTATCAAATAAAACGTTACACGATCCCAATTATTAAAAAATCAGGGCAAGGAATTTACGGATCCATGCATATATTAAAAGAAATTAAGCAATTAAAGAATGCAATAATGTACGGGTCATACGGAACCAAACATGAGTGGGAAACGTGACAAGTGGAGAAGAAAACGGAGAAGCAATTGGCCAATAAAGCAAGTATATATTTTGAGGGGGTGATGATATCTCACATTCACATGCATGACCAAACAATTCAGAAAAAAAATGTGATGTTTTGTCAATCACAACACATTTATTGCCGCATGCCGTGTTATTAGGATCACGAAATGTAATTTAAATATATCGAACTAAAGTGTTGCTGAACTTAAACCATAAGAAGAAGCATGCCCTTGTTCTGTTGAATTCCTGTTTCTCCGATCCTTTCATTCAAGATTCCAAATATACCTCCATCTTCTTTAGCGTTCACAACATAACCCTTAAGTTAATATGTAGTTGGCTAAAAATAAAAATAATCGGTGGCCTAAGGATAGGTAGAGAGGCCTTTTAAGTTAATTTTAGTTGGCTATATATATAAACCGTTGGCCTACGAATACGTAGAGAGACTAGAGAGACCTACATTGTAAAGGGATAAGAAGAAATTAATATTTGGGGAACTTGTATTGCCAAACAAATTTAAACGTAGTATATTTTTAACGATCGAATGATATAGGATACAAACAATTTCGTCTAAAAACAAAAACAATTTTTACATAATACAGTATTGACCAAAACAAAAACAATTGTTAAAAATTCGACGACAGTCTAGTATTATGTTTTTGTGTTGTTATTGTGTTAGTATTAGAGAGACCTATGTGTATTTTTTGGTTTAGCTCCAATTAGAAATGCGCTTCTTACGGCTAGAAATAAGCCAAACAGGCGCAGTCCACAAAAGATATCCAATCTTCACCGTCCAACTCCATCACATCAGATAAATTCGTTTCTCTCAGGACGACGAGTCACCTTATGATGTATAAGCCAATGTAACGAAACTTTAACAACAAACTATCTTAAAAATGATCGAGACATCCTATAAAGCCAATCGAAATTTAGAATGTATGACAAAGAATAGTTTGTGTATGTGTAGATGAGGATTCCTAATTTACAATTGGAGCTTGTCTTTCTCCGAATCTATCTTCAAAGAGGAAGATGAACAAAAACAGTAAGAAGACATAAGACGTGGGAAACTGAAACCAATCAATCAATCGAGGTAGAAGAGAGTAACAATCTTCCGGAGATTTTTGGCTTCTTGACATGTTTCCATGAGAAGCTTACTGTCATGAAACGCAAAGCAGATGATTTGTTGCACTTGTGATATGATGTCCATGTTACAAAGCCTGCAAAACAATTTTCAAGTTAACTTACTTAGAGATACGTCTCAGAAAATTTATTCTACAGTGTTTCACTATATCGTAATGCCATCTTCTTCACGGTTTTGCTACTGTATGTATGAGTTAGTTAGTGACAAACCTGCTGGCTTCTAGTAATGGTAAATGGTCGTTGTGAGGCTTTTCTATCACGTTTTGTACCTGTTTTGCAGACATAACAAAGGAGACTCAGTTGTACTATAGCATAACCAAGAATGGATGAGATTCCGATTTATAGATGTTAAGATTTGGAGTGTTGAAGACAATGCAGTTGGGAGCAAACAGAACTGTGAAACTAGTATCTTACTTTTGACAGTAGTTCCTGGCTCTCAGGAGGTTGTTTTTTCAGACTTTGAGGTAAGATAACTGTGAGAAGCTCTGGTCGCTCTGCTCTAAGTGCACCTCTTATAACAGCTGCATTGGTTCCAGATGCACCTGAAGTGTATATATGGTTTTTCTGCAAGATAAAAACCATAGGGGAATATGGGTTATAAGATGTGGTGGACAAAACATACGACTCAAAAGTTGTAGTAGCCTTGTAAACCTATAACTCACAGTGATAACCATAGCATAGCTAAGAATCTGAATGAGCTCTTGATGCATGAAACCCATATTTCTTGTTCCAAAGAAGCCAATTGATCTAGGTCCTTGTTGCTGTATAGCCAACAGCTCCTGCAAATTCATGTAATGATTACAACCTAAAAGGCTAAAAACAAGATTTGATCTTCCATCGTATTTGTCTACGAAAATTAGGTGTGGACTTACTTGAATATAATCAACATCAGGGGCTGGTTGTAGCTCTGAGACAGTAACTGAACCAGGTCCTTCGACGATAGCCTGAGCCTGAGTTGGAATCCTGAGTCCGGTAGTGGTGGTGTCTTCATCTGAATCAAACCTACATGTCACATTGTCCTCTTTGCTAATCCAAAAATCTTCTACGTCCTCTTGATCTCTCGTGTGTTCAGGAAAGCACTATATATATATACCAGCAGCACATAGAAACAGAGAGCCCCTGGGAGTAAATCGTTAGTGAAAAACTAAATGCAATATATTGCATGAAGAGCAACAAAGACTATGGACATAGAGATTGGGATGTTGTGAGCATAAATTTTGAAACAAAAGAGGCTAAATAAACCATAACTTCTGCGCTGCTTCTAAGAGAACTAAACTTAACAACAATAGTTCAAAAAGGCTTCATCATGAAACTAGTAACACCACATGACATGGTAAGATAGAATCTGATGGTACTATGGAACTCAACATCTCTATACTTATGAGTAAAAAACAAGTCACCAACATATTGATAAGGCGAATCAATCACGAATCAAAAGGCCGTAAGAGAGAATCAGAAAAATACCATGGGAATAGAGGTAGAGGAGGATCTAAATCGGCGTCGTCTAACAGAGAGAAGCGGACAAGAAGAAGAAGAAGAAGAAGAAGGAGAAGGAGATTGGGAAGAACACGAAGTAGAGGAAGAGGAACGACGGCGATAGAAATTAGGGTTTTCGGATCGGAACGGAGAAGGTTGCGATGCTGTTGTAAGAGGTAACAAAAGCTTCAAAGGTAGAGCCGAACTCATCTTAAACGTACGACGATTCAGTTCTCTTGGAAGATGATTTTACTAAGAAAGAGCAATCAAAGATTCCTTCAAAAAAATTTTGATTATCTCAGGTGAAATTCGTCGGGTTTATGATAAAGAAAGAAGAAGAAGATAAACACAACGTTGAAATCGGAGGAGAGGAAGAAGAAGAAAGCTAACAAACAACAAGCTGAACAGTGAAGAAGAAGAGATGATTGACATAGTTTACCAAATTAATTTCCGGTTTAGCTTTGAGATGCTCTTTGGTTTAGTTAATTAAACCGCACATTGGATTATTCAAGCTAGTTACTGGTCCGTTTATGAAAGAAATAAGTTTTCCCTTTATGGAGTAAAATTTTAGTAACAAAATCTCTCTCTTGTGGATCTTTGAAGTTAAACCTTTCCTCCATTATATACCATCTCGGTTTTTTTTGTCAAACAGCTCCGGTTCATTGGGGATGAACAATTACCGGATTTCCCCGCCCCAAAGAAAATCCCCTTGTGCTATCTGGCATTCTTGGTCCTGGTGGTGGCTGTTGCTTCCCCATGCTCACTTGATGATCTGTGTTGTTGTTCATTTGACTGTTTGAAGGATGATGATTCCCACGCCCTTTCTGGTAATTCTGGTTATGCTTTGAATTTTCGTTTTGGTTTTGTTGACTTCTTCCTCGTCCTTGTCCACCACGGTTATGCCCTCTTCTCTTCTTGCCTCCTTGTTCTTCCTCCTCTTCTCCCTATTCATGTAAAAATAAAGCTGAGAATCTCAGGAGAAGAAAAGCTTAATCTCAAGTTTCAAGTGCTTTTGTCTGTCTACTTACATGACCATCTCTTTCTCCACCACAATCTTCATACTTTTTATCATCATCTTCTTCCTTTCTTCCTCCTTCTTGAAGAACATGTTTTGGCTCTTTCGTCTATAGATAACCAAACACAACAAAAAACGATTGGAACTCTGAGGCTGGCGAATACTAATAAGTGCTGTTTCAATCTCTAAACAATGTTAAATCAATGTACCTGACCCTGCAGCATCAACCTCACCCTAAGACCACTCCTCCAGTTTCTTTCTCCATTTAATTCAGCAACCTACACAATAACATTAGCCTACGAGTTATCACTGTCAAAAGGACAAGTAAACACTGTTTAGTATGGGACGAGACCACAAGAGACTTACTGCTTTCTCTGCCAGCTCAACCCTCTCATACTCAACGAAGGCGTGGACCTATTTATACAAAACAAAGTAAAGAAACATCAATTTTGCATAACAGCAGCACAAACTGCAGCAGCATCCCCTATTTTCAAAACCAAAAACAACATAGCGAGCGTCTAAGTCACCTTGTTACTGAAATCAGTGTTAGCTGATCTAGCTGCTGATGGAAAACCATAGCCAGGGTTTTGTGGCTGGCAGGTCCGAATGTGCTTCACACTGACACATAAATTATCAAATTTCAGAGACTCTGCAAAAATCGCAGCTGGTCTAGGAAAAACAAGAAGTAATTCTTCGGTTTATAACATAGATTAGCAGAGTACCTTCCAACAGCTGAGAAAATCTTCATGAGATTATGGTAGCAATGATCCGCAGGTAGATTTCCGGCAATCACTATTCGGGACTGAATATGTTAAAGTTGTTATTACAAAGCAAGTACATAATCAAAGTTTCTCATAGTTAGAAGCTATAAATTTTACAAATGTGAAGTAATGGAAATGTCATAGAGTGATTGAAGGAAGCTCTTCTACATATATAATAACAGAATGAATGAAGTGAACTACCTGTAACTCTTCAAGAGCAATTTTGGTAACGGGATATATGCGTCTCACTTTCTGTCCATCTTCACTAACGACCTGAAAAGTGGGTTAAAAGTTAAACCTGAGTTCTTAACGCTTAAAAGATGCTATTAATCAGACAAATTTGCATTGAGTAGCCAAGAAGAAACAGTGAACAAATGAAATAAAATCAGTAGCAAAAGGGGTACCCACAAGCTTTGAGGAGTTTTGTAGCACTGAGGCAAGCTGGGAGTCACTGTTGATGAATGATTTAATTTTGTTGAAAGATGCAACTACATGTACAGGCACTGAAAATAACAAACACCAAAAACTAAGTTTCTGAGAAAACTAGAATGGTAACCGAGAGATAAGTTCCAGAATGAAACACCATTGTTGAAATAGAACACACTAAGATTGACCAAGCAAAAGCACAATGGATCACAAATAGAGAGAAACCAAAAAAAACTTTAAAGGGTTTCTAAATGGACGAGTTAGCAATAGACATCTCCTTACCATAACCTTGAGGGTCCTTGCTGATAAATCTCATCAGAAGATCTGTTGTGGCCAAGTTCAAGTCGCCGAAATAGTATTCTACCTGACATTAAAACGTCGAAGCAAAGCAGAGATTTTTATGGTCATAAACGGATAAGAAAGGAGAAAAAGATTGAAGCTTTTTACCTGTTTCACTATCTTCTGGACTGTATCCTCAGGTAAACCACTCTTAGGATCAATGGAAACAGAAGCTCCAGTTTCGGATTGCTCCTTCTTCTTACGGTCTCTCCGCCGCTCGTGAGGTCCAGTAAACAGAGGCGGAGGAGGGTGGTGGTGGTGGTACATATGAGGAATACTAGGAGGAGACGGAGGTGGGATCATCATCCTCGGTCGAGCAGGAACGAACTCCGGAGCACTAGCGTTGAGGCGACTTGAGAGCGGAGGAGCTGGGGAATGAGACAGATCATCGGATTGAGGAGGAGTAGAGGAATCTAGGGTTTGTTGATCAGCCATTGTTGGTGATGGAAATTTCACAATGGGACAAATTAGGGTTTAGTGAGTGAAGGATTTAGCAATCAAATAGATTAGTGGGAAAGAAAGAGCAAAGACACTCTTTTTTTTTTTTTTTTTTTTTCTGGGAGAGTGATTCTCATCTCGCGTTTCGCCTATTTATATGCCTCCATGTTTTTTTTTTGTTTTTTTCTTCTTATGATTCGTTTTATTAATCCAGTGTCAATCCTATCACAGTACAAGTTTAATTTTGGTAATCAGTTCATGAATAGTCTCTACAGTATCTAAAAGTAATTAGCATAATTTTTAACCAAAAGTTTCAAATCTTTAATTATTTGTTTTTCTAGATTAGAGAACAGTAATTTAAGAATCAATTATTGACTACTTGATGACTTCTTCTTGGCCGAATGACTACTATTGTTCTCAGCCGTCATAATGCTATTATAAGATTTGTTATTTTTTTATAAATACTAAAAAGGAAAATTTAATATGAAATCTTGCAAACTGTTAAATTAGTCACAAATAGTTCTTAATCTATGTATGTGGTTTTAAATAGAAAAATCAAAGGAGAAAATAACACTAAAAACAGTGAAATCCCATAAAATATAAATTCAACAAATATACTTTAGTTATAGACTTTAATTATAGTTAACAGAAAAGAAAAAAAAATTGAGAAACCATTGTTTTTTTTTTTCAACAGCCATTTGTAAAGTATAAAAAGGGAAAAGAAAGAAAGACAAAAAAAAATTGATGGAAGGTATGTATTGAGTAATTACCAAACCACTACCCAACCCAATAAACCTTCCGAGTCCCCAACCTCCACACACACAACACATATTTAAAACCCCTTCCTTCCTCTCTTCTTCTTGTTTTGCCTTTTTACTATTGCTCTTTCTTCAACAATCATTCATATATACACACACACACACACACAAAAACATAACAACAAAAAGAAAGAAACGAGAGAGCAACAAAAAGTAGAAAGGAACCAATGGATGGTCTGATTCCAATGGCGTTTAAGGCTATGAAGAAAAACATGACTCGCCGGCGTTACGAGTGTCTCTCTTCCTCAGCCGGCACGACTAAAGATTCCTACGACGACTACGACCACTTCCCTTTCGCCGCTAAACCTGATCACTCCGTTGTATCTCGACCTTCGTCGTCTTTTGACCATATTGAGATGAATAACGTTGGTGGTCTTCAACAAAGTCGTCACCGCCGTGGTTGGTCGGTCGGAGATTTCTCTTACATGTCTTGTCGGGAAGGAAGAAGATCTGGCGCAGACGGTGGCGGAGACATCGGTTGTTCTCCGTCACGGCGAGGACAGCTTGTGAGGAATAGAAGCCATAGATTGTTCTCTTGTGTCTCAGGTGAATAATTTATCAATCCAAAGAATTAAATAAAATAAAAAAGTTTATTTGCATGATCTTGTTTTGTGTCATGATGGGTGAAAGTCTCAAGTCGTCGGGGGAAAGAATGCAAATTTTGTACTTCGGGGTGATATTCCGATATTGATGTGTAAAGTTTTGGGGTTTAGTTTCACATTTACATTAATTTGTGGCTCTATACCGAAAAAAAAAGAAAAAAACTTTAGCAGTGTGTTATCGAAATATTTTACTATGTTTCCAAAAGTCTTCACCTAATAGTGTACAGTTGACGATGCGCTGTACACGGTGTTAGTTTGAGACTTGCATAAAGAACGTGTTCACTAACGAAATATAAATCTTTTTTTAGTTTAAAATTTAAAGATGGCTAACTTTTAACGTTCTTATTGAAAAGATACGAGTATTATTATTTTAGGTTGTTTAATTTTGACTAACTATGATATCGAAGTATGTATTGGAGTGAAAAAAAATAGAGATGTTGTCCTTTGGGTATAGAAACATCCTAAATAGAGCTTCCCAAGAGTTGAAGTAATACACAACTCGACCGATCTAAGGGGGTGATAATGGGGCCACTCGACCTAGCTAGTTCTAATGGTCCCGAAGATATCCTAAACACTAATCGATTTTGATGATTTAATGCTAACATGCCAAACAGTTTTAGGAATTATTCTGAATCTAAACTCTTTTTATAAACCATGAAAACAACCTTTATTTGTTTCTTTCTAGAAATAAGGAATCTAGTGGAACCAGAGCACAAATAAATGCTATGAAAGTCAACAACTATACATACATCAAAGAAGTAGCTAAACCATAACAACTTAAGACTTGTTTCGTTGACTTTTTTGGTCCCATTTCTCCAACCACAGCTTCCATGTATGTAAACTATCTTAGATCGACTATGAGTATTGATTGTCATTTTGACACACTTGTCTATTTTCTTTACAGATATCATACATCTTTCTCCACACAAAACCCATAAACTGATATACTCAAAATTCAATTGTAGTATTGCTTTAAATTTCAAGATATAGAAACCCTATGGCTTTACAGATTTTAATCCGGGGAGCTTCAGAGATTTTGGGATTCCTCTTCAAATTAATTCTACGACGACTGCAAAAAACAGAACAAAACCATGTCAGAGAAGTTACAAACTTGGAAATAAATCCCTATGAAGCTTTTTCAATGTTCTAGTTGATGCAAACTACTTCTTGAGCTGCTTTGACTCGAAAAATAGCCACAAAGATGCTAAAAACATGATGTTTTAAACATCATCAAGATTTCAGGAGGCGATGCAAAACCACGAAAGCGTTTGTTGATGGTCATCTAAACAAATCGATCAACACGAGGATGGTCAATATGCATAGATGTCAATCAACAAACACATTCAAGGGTTGCAAAAGAGAAAATAAAAAAAAACCCTGTAATGTTCATGGAAGTTAAAAAGATGTATAAAAACAAGTTTTGGGATTGTGGAAGTACAGACATTGACAAGAACATGATTCCAGACAAGAATATTCTTTGGATATTCTTAAGCATATGCTTTGGAATAAACCCTTTTCTTCTTAGCTTATTCTGATTTTGGAAGATTCCTCCTACTGGCTAGCATGATGCAATGGAAACATAGAAATAAAAACAAATGAATAACTCTAAACTTGTTCTATGGATCGGTTAATCAATGCCTCAAAATGTTCTTAAAATATTACTCTTACCTCTTCGATGCAAAGAACAAACAACAAATATCGAAAATTCGAGTAAAGAAATCATTACCACGTCTGTAGAGAACTTCATCATCTTCCTCATAAGTTATCAGAGACTAATTTGCCACCAGGCATATCTAACTTCCCACAAATCAAATCTTGGACCATCGGTTTCTAGATCGATTATGTCACTGTGTGTAACCATTCCTCAAATCTTTGATCGCTGCAGTTAAGAAACCAAATTAAGGAACTTTCTAATTTCCCTTGCTCTGTATCTTTTGGTGTCTTGGTTTGATTCTCAACTCAAAAATATATTACTTGAGACAAAATCTTACCTTTTACCCGTAAGCCGAGAATCTGAAGATATTATGCTATAACTAAAACTAACATCTCTCCATTCATGTCAAAAACTAACATCTTTATATTTAGTTTCACAGCCCCTTCAAAATCATGCATATCCACGTTTCTCTAACATCCTACCTACAATGCCATCATCTACAAGAGGTTCGATCATAGTTCCAACTCTCATCCCCAAAAGGTAAAGATAGTGAGTTACCCTTTGGAACAATGCCCCTAGGACTCACACTGATACTTACCAAAGTAGCAACCGAGAAGAGCTAACTGCTCGTTGGTTGGAGGTTTGAGCTTAAACCTTAGAAATTAGAATGTCAAGTTACTTTTCATCCAGACATAACCCTAAGTCTTGCTCTTAACTTAACCACAGGAGCTAGGAAGCTGTACTATTATACTTGCAGATACTTCTAACACATTGTTCTATTTCGACCTAAAGATTTCAGTTTTTCTCTACGTAAGCCAAAACAGGGATCAGATTCTCTTACTCACACAGCTCGATACTCTCCAACTTATCGGTGATTATGCCTCAACCCTGCATTATATTTGCTGCCTCAAAACATAACAAAAAAGTCACCTTCATAAATTTTTGGGTTATACTTCTAAATTTATCTAAGTTTTTTTAAAGACCGGAAGACAAGGGATAACATTAAAGGTTGTCAACAGAAGATACAATGCAAGCGCAGGTTTTTGGTTCTGTCAATACAAAGGAAAACTAACAATAACTAGTTGAACGCTCTAGTAGTTTCTGATTCGCTCTGGTATGTCTTGGGGTTTGTTCAACGCATGTTTCCCTCTCTCAAGACATCGATCATGTTATAGATCCGCTTCTCTGCTTTAGACCGGATCTGCAATTCATGAAAATGTGTTTTTAGCAGATTTACATATTGAGAAATGCTATATTCGGTTCATTGATTCGTTTGAATCAGTTTCGAAGAAGCAGGTGTCTAACCTTTTTCGCAAGGAAAAGCACAGCATCGACAGTACCCTCAGCATATATTGATCTTCCGCAAACATTGTGCTGGAACTCAAAGGACACACTGCAAAACAAAAGGATTGTTTTTCCATGTTACAGATAAATCAGTTTCCAAGTAAATGGACAAGAGTAAAAGAGAGAGAGACAATGAATGTCTTCAGTCTTGCAAGTACGTTTTATCGGGTGATGTCAAATGATAAAGATGGAAAGCATGACCCGAGATATGCTCCTCCGGAACACCCACCTCCTCCATCTGTTGCTTAGGATCTCGAATTAATTGTATCTGATTTCAAAAGTAAGGAAATTGGTCTTAATGGTGATGATTTTACAAGAGAATGATAAATTTAGAAAAACGAAGTACGATAAAAAAAAAAAAAAAAAAAAAAAAAAAAAAAAAAAAAACACCTGGTCCATGTCGTAGGACACACCCAATTTCTGAAAGCAAGAAATCACAGTTTTTGCAGTACCAGATGCATCCAATTTGCTAGCTTGATGAGACTCCATCACCTATAGAGATTATAGCCACTCAGCCGTATTATATACAACCTATAAATTCCAATCCAATGAATATCTCAAAGTAAAAGAAGTACCTCTAAGGAATAACCAGCAAATGCACCAGGAAACTGCTCAGACATGATCTCCATGGCTGCAAGAAACGCAACAACCTAGTGGACAAAGCATAGATATTATGGGTCAAAGGATGGGAGTTGATATACATAATTTATAGCTTTTTATGACACATTGAGTACTACGTAAGCACCTGTTTCCCCATCTGTGGGGATATCACAGCATAAATCTTTGATTCCTCGACAGTTTTATACAATCTGGTCCTGTCTCCTCCAGTTGTACCCATAACGAAGGGAACTCCTACTTTGCCATACAGCTCTGCGTTATCTACATTTTGCAAAACAAAACAAAAAACAACCTTTGAGATCAACTAACGCAGATAAATAGATTCTAAAGCAGCTGGTGTTGTAAACATTCACATAAATGAGATTCACTTACGAGTGAAAAATCAATTCTTCCTAACAGATTATATACACAACTTAATCATAATAATGTTAAGAAAGAAGTTTCGAAGATACAGGAGTGTACCATTTACTGCAGAAGGAATTGTGTAGTCGACAACAATTAGTTCAGGATACTTCTCAAACACCGAAGACAGAACCTTCTCTCTTTCAGTAGGACCATGAACAAGAATCTCCTTTCCACAGACCTCAACTGTCTGGCCAGCCTCTTCAGCAGAACCAAATGATGTAGGAACAATATTCACTCCTGCAGAATCTGCCGCTTTGATGACAGCTTTCCCCATTTTGCCACTGCATCCATTCACCTAAGGCACAAAGAGAGAGAGAACAAATGGCTTAGCTTGATCCTACAATTGTCACTCTCACAAAGATCATACTCGCTTCAAAAAACTGTAACTTGACCCTAAAAGATTTGCTATTTCTAACAAAAGGCAATAACTTTCTATCAGGGACATCACACAATACACATCAATGTAAAATCTAAATCTCACAACTCAAGAGTGTTTGGTAAATAATCAGATACCAACCATGATGGATATGCCGTAACCAGGCGCAACGGACTCTCCGGCTTGCACGGAAGTCTCCGTCTTCGCCATTGACAAAACCACCGGAAAACAGCGTTTCACATTGCTCATGAAACTAACACGGCCTTTAACACCGATCAGAGCCGTTTGACTCGTTCTAGAAGAAAACGAGAAATTGCGATTCTCAGGACGATGAAGAAACACATTGGACGCCGCCATTAGCCTGTGATCAAATCCCAGAACAACATAAAAAAAATGGTAACTTTAAAGATCACTACATCAAAACCAATGTCGGCAAAGAATGTAACCAGTTTAGAGACGGTACCCATTCGCCGCCATATTCTATACGAATCAAGATTTACAATTGGTCCGAGTTTGCTCCCGAGGGACGAGATCAAAGTTTAAAGTTCAAACCTTTGTTTGAAAAACTCGACCGGCGAACGCCGAACGCCGAACGGTACGATTCTAGGGTTTTAGACATGTTCGCCATTACGCAGATCCAAAGACTCTGGCTAAGGTTGTGGTGTTTCAACCTAAACCGGTAAATTCTAAGTTCTCATTTAATTAATGAACAAAACCGGAGTTTCTCTTTAATTTATTTATCCAAACCGGATTTGCTCTATGTTTCCTTAATATACAAACTGGATTTTCACTTTTAAATTAAACTGGTCATGTAATTAAAACTTTTTAAACTCTTTCTGAGAAAAAAAATGTACGTACTCTTTCTGACAATAACTCTAATATTTTTTTTTACAAATCTATTTGTTATTATATTAAAAGTTTCAAAAAGAAATTCATTTGTTATTAGAAAAACTGGATTTATTAATGGTTATATATGCATATATATACTACTAAAATTACTACTATATAATCCTACATATATTTTTTTAATGCATTCTAAAAATTATTTGAATAGGAGAGAAAAAACAGAAGTTATTTTTTATTTGCATGTGTATTATTTAGATTAAAAATATTCAATTATTATTATATTAAAAATCTAAAAATATATTTTTTGGCGTTTTTCCTTGAAAACCGCAGGGTAAATAGTGCATATATTTGGAAAGGCGGTACATAGCTAAATCATTTGCATAAAACCGTATCTGTTTTTTTTGTTAAAAACGTAAATTATATAAAAACTACTGATTGGTGTGAAAAATGCGGTTTTCACAAAAAACGCATTAAAATCCGCTTCTAGTAGTTCCCAGCCACAGCCTAAGTTTCAACACTATCCCGATACAAAAGAAAGAGTTCTTTACGATACCTCGGCACTAGGCAATAATTATCTGTAAGAAAAAAAACAGAAAATAAATAAATAAAGTGTTTAAAATTTTCTCTCTGCAATACCAAAAAATAGTGGGTCTTACAAATAAAAGCGTATGTTACTATGGTAGAGACCTTCAGAGCATTAGCAACAAGCCTAGAAGTCTCTGCACTAACAAGTATACGGTACTGTGCAAGAAACAAAAAAAAAATGGTATCAATAGAAAAAGAAGTTTTACTTACTCCGTCAAGCATATTGTCTCTAAATCAATCAATAGAAAAAAATAACTTACTTGTTTATCCATTGTCTGGGAAGAAACCTCTAAGTAGTTCAATTTCGTTTCATAAAAGATTTTGTCATCCCAAACCATTTGAAGATATGTATATATGAAAACTTTAAGGGCACAAGTGGTAGTTCACAGGGGCAGAAACTTCAAAATAATCAATTTTGTTCTATGTAGAGACTAACATTTCCTTTGTTTTTATGTGTTTCCAGGTGGATCTCATAGTAAAATTGCTTGAAAAAAAAATTTCTTCACAAATTAACAAATAACATAGCAAAATTAATAATCAAACACATTGAACTACACTACAATATGAAGATGAATCAAGAACATGAAAGTATACATGAGCCTTTTGCGCTGACAATGCCCAGATTGTTCGTTGTGGTTTCAACTTAGGGCATCTCCAACCATAACACCATTTTAGTGCTGAAATAACACTATAGTTGGTGTAATTTTAACACTAAAACTTTTTTCATTTCCAACCACAACACCAAATATTACACTAAAAGTACTATTCTCTATTATTATATTACTAAACTAAAGATTCACTTTATTATTTAATAATTTTTATTATGTTTTCAATGTTAATTTAAATTTAATGTATTTTTAATGTTTAGCTAAATTTTATTATGTATTATCAATCAAATTACTAATTAATTTTAATATTTTCTGCTGATTAATAATTCATATTATGAGAATTAAAACTACAAAACTCTGTTTTGATATACTATTTTTTAATTATAAACTTAACTAGATTCTTAAATAACAACACAAATTATATTTAATCTACTATACTTAAGCTATTTTATAATAGAATAACATTTAAAATAAAAAAATAAAACAATATTTTAGTGTTTGTGGTCGCCTATGTTGCATGGAAACTCTTTTTGAGGTCCGTTTCCCGTTTCCGAAACGTTTCGGAAACGGAAACTCGGAAACAAGGTACATAAATATGATTCCTAGAAATTTCTGTTTGGAAACACGATGGAAACTCCATTTCCGTTTTGAAAACACGACGGAAACGTTTTTTTTTAGTTTAAAACTTAATAAATAAATAATTTGGAAATATAAAACTTTATTATAGATATAAATATATAATATTATTAGTGTTTTAATTAAACTATTTAAAATTTATATTTTGAAGCTTTTTGATATGACTTTTTATGTTTAGTGATTTATTATATATTTATAGATATAAATATATATATATATATATACACATGTATATATTCATACGTTTCTAAAACGTTTCCATTTCCTAAAAATCGTTTTCTGTTTCTGCGTATCCGTTTCCGTTTTCATGCAACATAGGCGGTCGCTACAGGAAAATCCCATAGTGATGTATTGTTCAACAAAAACGAATCACAATGTTATAGTGCAAATATACCGTTGGAGACAAAAAAAATCAACTCTCCCACATTATTATGTAGTTTTACCGTCCCGTTGGACTTGGCCTTATGTTACTCTTGATCACCATTGACATTGTATCTTTAATTTAGATCTAGCTTTCTCTACCATTAGATGTTATTTATTAATGGTAGTATCTCACAGTTGCCTCAATAATTCCTTTTCAAATAATGGAATTATTTAACTCCCTTATCAAATTTGAAACTCTCCGTTTTAAGAAAATAATCAGCTCATTGAAAATAAATAAGTAAACCGTTTTGTTAAAGGTATGATAACTATAAACTGTGGTCGGACATGCATATAATTTTTTTTTTCTTTTGCATAGAATTTACAAGCATGATCATTTTTACACAAATTGTTTTTTGCATAAAATTTCAACTAATATATTTCTTGGTGAAAGGGAACTGTATATATAAAGTTTGCAAATTGCTGAAATACTTTTAATTCAGTCATCCTTATAGTTATTATTCTAGAACTAAAAGCCAAACACATACATTTTAACCATTACGTCATCCAAAGCCCCTGTTAAGGTTGTGGTGTTTCAACCTAAACCGGAAAGGTAACTAAAAGTGAAAACCGGTAATTTCTCTTTTAATTAATGATCTAAACCGGGTTTTCTCTATGTTTCCTTAATAACAAACTGGATTTTCACTTCTAAATTAAACTGGTCATGTAATCAACTTTTAAAACTCTTTCTGAGAAAGAAAATGTACGTAAACATTGTTTTTGTTAAAATCTAGCTAGACATGACCGTGACCATGACTCTAATTAATTGAATTTGTACCATAAAATTGATATATTAGGTTAAATGCAATGAACCCAGTGACCTCAGAGAAGCAGATACATGTTTTCTTCTCTCATAATTTCCCTTTCAATCTGTGATTCTTAATCAATTAAAGTTTGATAAAATAAAAAGCTAAACCCATAAAGTATGTTTATTCTTCTTGTCTTTGTCACCCTATTTCTCTATCCTATGATTCTCTGAACCTAATCATACTACAAATTTTTGGATAGCAAAATATAAATTGTTTCATGATAACATCACTCATGAAAACGACCAATCTCTCTCTATTAGACCAACCACGTACATAAATGCTCCGGAGCTATTAATTAGAGATGATCGTCGGAGAGACGATATATATGTAGTTTTAAACTAATTGGGATTAATATTTTTAACAAGAACAAAATATATATAATGTGTAATTTCGTTTTTTAAAAAAGCAAACAGAAGATGGGGACTAAAGAGTCGTACGAGGAATATTAATGAGGCAAGTTGGTTTGATCGTCGACGACTCTTAGAGAGATGATAATGCATTGTATCATTCGAAGGCAAAAGACAGCCACGTGAAGTTACATTTACATGTGCCGTTCGATCCTCAATGTCTCATCGCCTTTCTCCTCATATAAATCAACAAAATTATACTGGTAATGTTTTTTCCCGAATTATACTTAATATAAACTATAAAGTGTATATAATTAATGAAAGAGTATTATTATTATTTCCATCTTTAAAAAGCTGACCAACATAAGATATTAAAAAAAAAAAAAAATTGACGATGTGTTGATTGATTCTGAGCATATGTATAAAATACAGTGTAGAAGTAGGAATCGTATTTCTTTATTCATTAAAACATGACTGACTTATTAAAAAGAACAAGAGGGAATATATGACAAACTAAAAACTTGCCCTTTTTTTAGTGAATGAACGTTGTAGCAGATCCACTGGACATCCAATCTAAAAGGTTTGCGGTGTTCAAGGCAATAATCATGCATATGGGTTGCCATATATACATACACACATCTACATCTTCACTTTCCAACCATTTGATTACACGAAAGTAATTAGCTGATTTGTCATGTCGAAGAATATTAATATTTTAATAGTGTACATGTTTATGCTTAGAGAGGGTCCATTTGCTTTCCTTTTTTCGGTCAACGATCGAGGAGATCGGAGATCCATGTTCACATCCCTAAATATACGATCTTTTCATATCAAGAGTAGGTCTGGAAACTATGGCGGATCTTTCGATATAAACACTTCATACTTTAATTTATTAATTTAGGCTATGTCATCCATGCAAAAATACTTTGTTGGTACACGTCAAAGAGTTTAATATTTAATTTTAAGATGTATTCGTGCATTTTTAATTTGACCTAATTAAAGTAATGTTACACAATTTAATGTGGATAACTACTGCTAATGTAGTATTTGGTAATCTATCAATTTCCCAAACTACTATTCGGCTTTTATATATCCAAAGGCCAGATAACAAAAAAAAAAATCTACTAGACGTTTCTCATGAGCCTGTCCTATGTTGCTCAGTTCATTGAACCATGTATATTTAATATTAGATTAAAAAGGAAATAAGTGTTTCCCTGATTAGTAATTTATCAATTGGACATGTTGATCACTATCAAACCCTTACAAACAAAAAAAAAAAAGATAGCGCGAACAAGAGAGAACATAACGAAGAAGAGAGTCTTACTACAATCGATCACTTAAGCTAAGTTTAATCAATACTTAAGCAAACTTTTAAGTCCTCAGTGTAAATTCATATGGCTAATTATATCGCTTATGGAATGGAACATACATGTACTTGAGTCCCAACAGACTTGACATGCACAGCGCGTTGTCATTCCTAGCTATGAATTTTGCTTAATATATATATACAAAATATATGAGAACTGAAAATATAAGCATATATAAATATAATTGGCCCAACATTTCCCACTAGAGCATACACAATCACCCCATATGAAATGCCTCAGAGAAGAAGAACACTATGGGGTCCTGATCGATCCATAAACATCGACAAAATTATTGGTAGGTACGATAACTATAATACTCTCCTCGTCCCATCAGTTATCTTTAATTAACAAAAATAAAATTTCAAACTTTATAAAAAATACTTTTATTACATAAAATCAACTAAGCATCCCAGTAATTCAAAATAACTTTCCTAGAAGAACTCTCAAAACACTAGGAACAGAGATTAAAAAAAAAAAAAATACAGCTAGTAGTTTTCGACAATAACACACTAGTTTAACTGCGCTTTATTCAAAACCTACTTATAACTTTCATGTCAGCTTCAGAGCCTTATTCAGAGGGGAATGGAGGTTACGTCATTATCTTATACTAAAACAAAGGAGAGAGAAGAAGAAGAGGTAGTCCTCCAAGTATTTTTTTAGGTTCTTGGGTTTCAAGACTCACGTCTTGTCCAGCGTGTGACCACCCTTTTCAGGATCTTTGGCGTACGTATGGAATCCAAACACCGCGATCGTTCTTTTGCAACGTCTGCGGCAATGGTTATCAAAGTGGCTGACTATGTGGCAGTGGTCGGTCATTCTCTACCTCGAGTGGCCTCACTTTGTGGGGCAACTTTTTATCTCCTGGACTTGTTGTCCCCTTTGTTTATTTTCTAATCTTTATGGTTCCAAATTAAGCTTTAAAGCTTGTTTGATGTATGTCTTAAGTTTATTGATTGTAACTTATCTTTTCTTCTTGTATAAGTTTATTGGTGTATTTGGCTCCTCGTCAAAGGAAGCTTGTGAACCTTTAATCTAATATATTGGAGTGTTTTATGGAAAAAAAAAAATAGTCCAGGGGAGAAGAACCTTGTGATTGTGGTGGAAGACTATGCCACACGAAATAGTTTTTTTTTTTAACTAAAATTCAAATCTTCTAAATTGAGCAACTTGCTTCTCACAATTTTGTCAGCCCACCCCTCTAGTCTTAATAGTTAATATAAAAAAAAACGTGTCCTCTTTTCTAACCAAAATCAGAAAAATCCCTAAATTCACTGAACCATCCTGCCCTCCTCCCCATATCTTGTGATTCTTCTCTGATCCTCTCTTCCATCTCTTCCTTTATTAATATCTCTATTCTTTCATAAGCTACTACTACTTGTCTTCCTCATTTGCCTACTTAGCTACTACTTCTCTACACGGATTCAACACCCAAAACCAAACTTTGTTTTGATTAGATAAAAAATAAAAACTAAACAGCTTAAACCAAAAAAAAAAAAAAAAAAAAAAAAAACAGAGTTTATTCGATTTTGTGTCTTTGTATCAAAACATCGACAATTTCTCTATGCAGCTTTTGGTTCTTTACCCAAATTCCAATCTTCACCTTCAGCTCAAAGCTTCTTCTTTTATAATCTCTGAATCTTTTACAGTTAACTCGGATCTTTGTCTGCATTCTCTGAATCTTGATTTGTCTCTCATTCGTTACCGATCAAGCTGCATTGGTTAACGAGACAACAACAAAATATCAGATCTTTGTGCTTATTTGTCTTCTAAATCCGAAATCAGAGCCAGCCCAAAAGCCTCGTTAGATAAGATGATTCGCGATATCTCAAACTTGCAGAAAGATATCAGAAACATCAAAGAACGTTGTTCAAACAACCTAGCGATGGACGTCGGAAGAAACAACCGCCGCCAAAACGTGAGCTTTCGAAGTTCGCCGGAGAAAGGCAAGCAAGAGTTACGGCGGAGCTTCTCGTCGCAGAAAAGGTTGATGATCCCGGCGAGCTACTTCAGTTTAGAGTCTCTGTTTCTGTTGGTGTGTCTCACGGCGTCTCTCTTGATCCTTCCGTTAGTTTTGCCGCCGTTACCTCCGCCTCCGTTTATGCTGCTTTTGGTTCCCATCGGGATAATGGTTTTGCTCGTTGTTCTTGCCTTCATGCCTTCTTCTCATTCTAATCCTAATAGTCATAGAGGAGATGTAACTTGCCATTTTATGTAAATTCATCTGATTTATATTATAATACTTTTAATTAATCTATTTAGGGTTCTTAAACCATCATCATAATTCATAGCTTTCCCCTCTCCTCTTTCTTGTACTAAACTGATTCAGAATTCTATTACAAGTAAAAAAGCGAATTAAAAATTGCAAGTACCGACCTTTATTTCGGTTTTGTTCCTTTCAAAGTAAACTTTTAGGTAATACTTAAGAATTGTAATTCTAATGAAATTGCAAATAAAGAAAAAAAATTGCTCATTTTTGTGATCGAAATTGCCATGATAATTGTTGATATATGATATAGTAATGGAAGTTATTACATTAAATTATTATATTATATTATAATATATATTTAGAAAAAAGGAACAATGCAAATAATAAGGGAGTGAAAGAGGAAATAGACAAATGATAAGTAGTAGCAATTTATACAAGAAAAGAAACCCTCCACTCACTCTCACTTGATCATCATCTCAATTCTCAAACCCGAATCCCCATATCCGTTAATATCGTAAAATTTTATTTTCTTTTCCATTCTTATTTGAAGCACCAAAAAGCAGAGTCCATTTTGTTTCAACCAAAAATGGCGGTAAGGTGATGCTCCAAAACCGACATAAGGTGATGAGTCTCGCTGACATCCACAACTGCAACAGCACAACCTTGAAGCTGTCTCACAGCTTCCACAAGCTGTCCTCTTAGCCTCTGAGACAGTAAACCCCCATCCGCCTTCACACACTCTCTGTACAGCGGCATGTAGGCAATCGCTACTCTTAGCGGCGCAGGAAGATCTCTCAAGGATATCGCAGACTCCCCTTTTTTCAAAACTCTCATGAAGTTCATGAAATTTTCATGGCTTTCTCTCATTCCTTTCTCAAAAGCTGTTTCCGACCAGTGTTCTTTGAGAAATGATTTTAGATCTGAAGGAACGGATTCGTCCTCTGATGCCCTCGCAATGCTGTCTGCGACTGAGTATGTAGCCGCGGAATCTCCTAAGAAGTCTGATTTGAGGAGAAACTCTACTCCTTGGAGAGACCCTCCGCTTCTTTCTCCAGCTGCTTTGAGGATTTCGATGCTGAGCGCCGTTAGGACAGGTGGTGGAACACGAGGGAGGAGATAGGCAGCGACCTCCACTTGGCAGCTTGAAGTGGCGGCTGTTAGAGCCAAGCAAAGCTCCATGTCACGGCAACCTCTTTTCACAAACCATTGAACAACTTGCATGCAACCTCTCTCTGCTGCTCTCATTAAGGGACCCAAGAAGGCAATGGCATTACCTTCCTCCACTAGGCACTTCATTGTACCGATTTTACAATAATGCGAGGCAAAACCAAGTGCTAAGTCCACATCAACATCTAAGCTGTTCCTTTGAGCAATCTGAACCGAAAAATGCAAAATATGAGAACAAAAAAAGACCTTCGTAAGAGTCTAAAAGCAATCAAAAGAATTTAAGCTTACCTGCAACAAGACACGGACAAGTTCTGTACTACCAAAACGTGAAGCTTCAAGGAAACATTGATTCACATTATCTGCACCACCTTCAACCAGCATACCGAGCAGTCCCTGTATGACAGTAGCTGACATTCCAGATGCCCAACCAGGATCAAACGAATTTGAGAACAAAGTGAGCGGGAAACAGGCTGCATCAAAGGCCTCGGTGAAGTCTCTTCCTGAGAGATGGTTTCCAGCTAGATCTAAGAACATCTTGAACGCAGAAAGCTGTAGTTCGATCTCCTCAGCTGAATTTTGACTAACCCTATCCTTTGCTCCCTGGCATCGGGAGTGGAAACCTATACATTTGAGAGCCCATTCAGTGAACTTCTGAACTTTGGCACCAGCCTCTGCTTTCAGAATCTCATCCCCATTGCACTCTTGGAGACGCTCATGCAACCTATATATTATTATGTACAAATGAAATATGAACTCGACCTTAAATTTCACACATTATTATTGACGTCATTCATCAAAAAATACCTCGCCCTATTGTGACCAACGATAGAAAAAACAGCAGGCAGATGAAAATGGAACTATAGACAAGTTTACAACTCATCTCTGTGGAAAAACCTCATACAAAAGTGCACAGAGAGAAATGCACATCATAAGCGAAGTAGCTAACTACAGGAAAGAAGCCATTAACAATTAAGGGATAATATTCCATGAATGTTAAAATAAATGATTTAATGTATTACTAACCCAAGAATCTTATGTCTATGAAATATAGCAGTATCAATGCCCACAAAGATTTAGCAGTGTCATTTGATGAACTTATAATTTAGCACAAACGACTACTTGCAGATGTAAACCAATCACTATAACAAGTAAAAATGTGTGACCACAAATAAAACCGTGAGTGGTAGAAAACAAGGGAATCAGGGAATCATGGAAACAGCCAATCAGTCTAAGCACCCAAATTTGATTTAAAGTAACATTTATGAGAAATCAAAGTATTTGCATAAGTACCTTTGAGCCATAACAGTTACTGTATCAGCAAGACTCATCGTCCGGCTCTGGCAAGCAGAGACACATGAAGCGAGAAAGGAAGTCCTAAGAGTAGCTCTAGTAAAGTCATGAGCACCATGACAAATGATCTTCTTAATCAATCCGGTGATCCCCTGAAACTCAGGCTTTGTACTCAAGAACCAAACAGAATCAAGACCAACACAGAGCAAATCATTCAAAGTCTGTGGATCAGCCAACTGAATCAATCTCTCAGCAACTTCCCAATCCAACGAGGTAACAGCGCCTTGGAAGAGTCGACCCAACTCGATCCTCTCTTGCCTATTAAGCTTTTTCTGCTGCCCAATATTTTCAACCTCAACGAGATCATCATTCCCTTTGAAATTTAGTTTCTTTGCACTACAACCGCAGCATTCGCCTGAATTAGTCCCAGCTGGATCTTTCCCTATCAAAGGTGCCTCTCTCGAAAAAAACACATTACTCCCCTCACCTCCTTCGTATTTCTGAGATGAAGCAATGGTTTCAGTTTTCACCTCGGAACAGAAAGGCTCATCAGGGTACATCTGATCACATAACTTGATGTTATTATCACACACACCTTCTTTCTCCATTCTTTCCAAGAAGAAGACTACTAAACAAAACAAAAAAAAAATCTACTCAAGAGCAAAAATAAAAACCATTCCTTGATATCTCATAAGCTTCTCTTCTTCCAGATATCTCCAAAAATGATAGGGACGACAAAAATCAAAAGAACCAAAAGGGTCTTGTCAACATTTCCAAAAAAAATCTAACAAAAGTTTCTCTGATCAGCGTAAGATCCTGGAAACCTTCCCCCTTTAGCTCATGACCATGGGCATAAGAGAAATCAACAACAACAAACCCTAGAAATGAAACAAAATACATCAATCGTCAGCAAAAAAAAAAAAAAAAAAAAAAAAAAAAAAAAAAAATCTACAATCAGATTCGCGTTTAGATTAAGAAACACAGTGGACACAAAAATCGGAAACCCGATCAAATAAAAAAAAAACACGAATCGAGTTTCAGAAAAAAACGTAATTGTGCCCCAATCAATACATATGAAACTAAAGAAGAGAGAGAGGAGAGAATGGGCGAAACCTGGACAAAGAGAATGGAGAAGAATAGAGAGAGAGAGAGAGAGAGAGAGAGAGAGAGAGAGGCTGAGAAAAACCCTGTGCATCGATTCGGGTTCTTGTTTTTTTTTTTTCTTTTTTCATTTTACAGAATTTTTATTTTATTTTTGTATAATGTTTATAAAATTGTTGCTTTTTTTACAAACATTATTCTCTTTTGAATTTTTATTTTACATTTGTTATCGAATCTTAATTTTAATTTAATTGTATAGATTCTCTCTCTTTCTTTCGTTCGCTGTTAACTTTTGATTAATTTCTATTGTAATTCAGAATCAATGATATAATATACTTAATGTCTCAATCTTATGACTAGACAAATCATATCAAAGGACAAAAGAACTTGGAGTAGTTTAGATGAGAATTATTCAACTTATGGTTCCTTTTTTTTTTTTTTTTTTTTCTTTTTTACTTTTATACAATAAATTTACGACTTCAGTTTTTTAAAACCGATTGCATGACTAGTGATTATGTTATAGAAAAATATCAAGTTTGTTTTTATAAGCAGTTTCGTTTTTCTTCTTTGTAAGTATTGTTTAGTACTTAGTGATTATTACGTACATTAAAGAAAATGTAAAACAAAGCATATAATGGATGATGACGTAATGGAAAAAGGTCGAAAGTGGAAGAGGTTGAGATCGATGTTTTGGTTTTAGGGGTCAAAAAAGGGATGGAACTGAAAAATTATTTTTTTTAATAAGAAAATTAATCGAGTTCAAACACAGTTATGTTTTTTAGTCGTTTCGACTCTCAAACTTTTATGATGAATATACGATTCTTCAAAACCATTCTCTACAAGTTATCTCAAGGCTCAAAGAGCCCTATATTTATTGGGGATGGATCTTGGTTTCTGCAGATCGGTAAGCAAGAATTCTATGGTCTCTTCTTCATAGTAAAGAATTAATGGTGGTCGAGTTATAAAAGGATCATCAGCTTTCAGCTATCAATCCAATAATATAAGTCCATTGGAAACTGAGACTAAACTAATGAAAGCTTTACGGATGGTATTGCAAGTTTGCAACAAGCTAAGCAAAGAGGTTAGCTAGTTTAGGCGTCACATTAGTCACTTTGTGAAGGTTCGAATACTCGTTATAAGTCACTCCAAGACAGCTCTGGTTGGAGACAGTCACATTAGTCACGTTGTATTGTTCTGGAACAACTTGTAACGTCTAAACGTATTATCTAATGAAATTAGATGGATTAATTGCCGGTAAGAAAAAACAAAACGTTACGTCAATTTGGAATGAAATGAAGCATTTGTATTTAGTTTAAAGTCTCTGTGTGTGTTTTTTTTTTGTTTGCTTTCTTTTATCAATTAGTACTAGTTAACGCGTTTCAATCATGGACGGTAAACATATATAAACTACACCAGTAGTTAAGTGTTCAATGGATGATGATGCAATACTACTAGATGCTAATTTAACATGGTTTATTTTATTGAACGAAGAAGACCCACAATCAATTATTTCATTAATTAAAGTCCTTAAAACATACATAATGCGTGTAAGCTTGCCAAAAAATACAATACAAACTTATATTAAAAATTATTAGTATCAACATCAATCAGGAGATGATTTACTTTTGAAATCTATTATTACAAGTAGTTAACAAAATTGTTGTTATCTCATCACCTCGATTTTAATAATGCTATCCTTTGTTCCTCTATTTTTATTGTTAATGTAATATACGAAAAGAACTTGTAACTTGTAATTTAAGTGAGTTGCTTACGGACAAACCTGATAAACAAGTTGGGGAGTTCAGAATTTTGCAAATATAAAATTTGTAAGCTTTGTTTATCTATCCTCGCTAGTACCTACATCTCATCACTTTTATAAAAATGCCAATATTTTTTTACCTTTTGGCATATTTTACTTTATTCTTTGGATCAAATTCTAAAAAAATTCATAACTTCCTGGATATAGAATTTTGGTTTATACATATAAGTATTTGGAAACTTCCATTACAAATATCACTTTTAGGCTTTTAGTAAAACAATAATTACGGTGTCGACCAAAAAAACATTTAATTGAAGATTTGAAGGTATTTCACTAATTAAAAATATGAAAAATTGTAGTGTAAGTGTAAGAAATTTTCTACAATTATTTATTAGTGATTTTTTTTTTGGGACAAATTGGCTTTTAGTTTAGTTAAAGTGTTAGTAGATCCGGGTTATTTATTTAAAAATATGATTGGACGACATCTGGTTATTCGTAATTACAGTTATGCCATCGAAACCTTAATTACCCATTCCACAAACAAGGCATCTTTTTTTTTTTCTTCTAATAGACACAAACTTGGTTACTCTAGAACGATCTCACAACTCATATTCACCGATCTCTTCTTTCTCTCGTCTGCTCTACGAACGAACCTTTCGGAATCAGCCAGCCATGGATGAAGAGTACGAGGTTATCGTTCTCGGCACTGGTCTCAAGGAGTGTATCCTCAGCGGTCTCCTTTCCGTCGATGGTGTCAAGGTCTCGATCCTCTTTCCTCTCGATTCGTATCTCGTTTTTTTTTTTTTTTGTTTTTTAATAATCCTCTTTTCTGAATTCATGATTGATTTTTTTTGGTTTAATTGTATTGATCCGGATTCAAATCTTCTACGTTATTCGATCCACGATGAACGGATCTCGGCCCGATATTAGATCTCCGATTGTATATTCTGAGCTCGATTTTTTTCAATTTTTTTGTATGTAATGAGTTTTTAGTTAGGAGATGATTTGTTTGCTCTGTAATAATGACTTGAGAAATAGGTGACTTTTGTTGATCATGCGATCTGATGTTTCATGTTTGAATTGACCTCTTGGTTATTTTACTCATGATCTGATGTTTTGATGCATTTGGTGTTTTCTTAACAAGTCATTGTTATAGTCGGCTGATAGTGTTGTGTTTTGTTCTGGATTATCTCGAGTAGGTGCTTCACATGGACAGGAATGACTACTACGGTGGAGAATCAACATCGCTCAATCTCAACCAGCTTTGGAAGAAGTTTAGGGGAGAAGAGAAGGCTCCTGAGCACTTAGGTGCAAGCCGGGATTACAATGTTGACATGATGCCTAAGGTATTATATCTTACCATCGTTTTGTTTTTATGCTTATTTTATCAGTGACACTTTCTAACTCTTGTCTCTCAATGCCATCATTGTGTCCAGTTTATGATGGGAAATGGCAAGCTTGTTCGTACTCTTATTCATACTGATGTTACAAAGTATCTCTCCTTCAAAGCTGTTGATGGTAGCTACGTTTTCGTTAAAGGAAAGGTACAAGCTTTTCATTGATGTATCGGTTGCTGCATTTTACAAAATCATTATACTATGATAATCTTTTTTTAACTGTTGATGAAAAATTTCCCACAGGTTCAAAAGGTGCCAGCTACTCCTATGGAGGCCCTGAAATCTCCTCTCATGGGTATATTTGAGAAACGTCGAGCTGGCAAGTTTTTCAGTTTTGTTCAGGAGTACGATGAGAAGGACCCGAAAACACACAATGGAATGGATTTGACCAGAGTTACAACAAAGGAACTGATTGCGTAAGCCGATGTTCTAATTCCTTCTAGCGTTTATGGTGTTACTGACATTCAATTAAGATTATGCATGGCTGACCATTTTATGTGACACTTTGGCAGGAAATTTGGCCTTGATGACAACACTATTGACTTTATTGGTCACGCAGTGGCACTTCACACGAATGACCAACATCTTCATCAACCCGCCTTCGACACTGTGATGAGAATGAAGGTGATCTTTTTTCAGAATTGTCTCTCTTGTCTTAAAATCTCTACATTTTGGTCTGAAGCAGTTAAGTTGACTTTCTTTGTTTACATGGCATGTTAGCTCTATGCGGAATCTCTTGCACGTTTTCAAGGAACCTCTCCATATATTTATCCTCTCTATGGGTTGGGAGAACTACCTCAGGTTTTTCTGTCATTTCGATCTTGGCCTTCGTTGCTTGATTTTTTTTAGTTTTAAATGATTATTTCTTAATCCTTCTGTGACTTCTCTCTATCTCTTCTCTTTGTTCAGGCATTTGCACGACTTAGTGCTGTCTATGGTGGGACATATATGTTGAACAAACCTGAGTGCAAGGTATTACTCATCATTACAGCTCTCTGTTTGTCTTGTGGTGCAAATTCTGCAAGAGGGGAATGGGGTGTGAGATTGTATTGGAGGGACGCTGTACTCATTTACAGCAATGTTATTCCTTTGCCAGGTAGAGTTTGACGAGGAAGGTAAGGTTACTGGTGTAACATCTGAGGGAGAGACTGCCAAATGCAAAAAGGTTGTGTGTGACCCTTCCTACCTGCCAAACAAGGTAATATTGCAGTTATTAGCATGTTTAAATTTTCGATTATGATCTAAATGTGTCCATACTGATCCAGGACCGTTTGTAAATTACATACCTGTTTGATTTTCCTTGCTGGACCTACGGTCTGTTCATTATGCTGGTTGATTTTCCATGATTTTTATATTCATTTACATATTCAGTTCTTCTCTTCGTGCTAACTAGACTGTGGTCTTGGTCAGAACTTCTTGAAAATATGTTCATTTTTTGGATATCATATTCGTTTGGAATGTCTCCTAATATGATGATTAATCACATTTAAACAGGTTAGGAAGATTGGCAGGGTTGCTCGGGCCATTGCAATTATGAGCCACCCGATTCCAAACACCAACGATTCTCACTCAGTCCAGGTCATCATACCTCAGAAACAGTTGGCCCGCAAATCGGATATGTAAGTTTTTTTGCCTTTACCTCGATAAGCCAGTGACTGAAAGGAAGTGAAAGGCCTGGTGCATATGTTTTTTTTTTAAATCCTCTGGTACCTAAGCTCTATCTGAATATAAGCGTGCTATAAGATTTTCCTTCATACATGTAACTGGATATATAAAGTTCGTTTATTTGGAACCACAGCTTAAATTGTACACGCACACACAGAATAATTTGCCATATGTGAAAATACAGTGATGTTTGTTTCGCCATTTGTAATCATTCTCTTGCTATTTATTTGTTGGGTCTGATGTTTTGAACCTCTACACACTGACAGGTATGTCTTCTGTTGTTCGTACTCCCACAACGTTGCTCCCAAGGGAAAGTTCATCGCATTTGTGTCTACAGATGCAGAGACTGATAACCCTCAGACCGAACTAAAGCCTGGTACCGATCTGTTGGGTCCTGTTGATGAGATATTCTTCGACATGTATGATAGATACGAGCCTGTCAATGAGCCTGCTTTGGACAACTGCTTTATTTCAACGGTGAGCGAGACCCATCTTTACTTTCTATGGTGGTCTTCTTTAAGTTGGATCGTGTCCAAGTATTTAACCCTTTCCTTGTCCTCACAGAGCTATGATGCTACAACACACTTTGAGACAACTGTTGCGGATGTGTTGAACATGTATACCCTAATCACTGGAAAGGTAAAATGTTCTGAAATTCTCAATGGATATATGTTGATGCCATGGAAGATAAAAATCTCGGGTTTCTTTTACATCTTTGGCGTCAATTTTGTGTGTTTTCTTATGTTGCAGCAACTGGACCTAAGTGTCGATCTGAGTGCAGCAAGCGCTGCTGAGGAATGAGGAATCTCTCTCTAGTTATTTTTCTTATGCTTGTTTTTCTCTTTTCCTGACTCTTGCTTTTGGGTTGTTGTTTTGGTTTTTTTTTTTTTTTTTTGTCGGTTTGAAAACAGAATCATACCTATCTTTCATGTTTAGCAACTAACGACCTTGTGTCTCCTTTTAATGTTGGATTCCTCGGTTAAAGACTTATAAATGCTCTTTAAATCTCAAGTCTTTTCAGCTGCTTACATTTCTCCTTTTGGGTCCTCTTGGAGATATTAGAATGAAGCTGTGTTTTACCAACTACAGCTTGTCGGTTAACCTCGTCTCCCTTAATAATTTTATTTTATATGGGTTGATATTATTTCATTTAAAAAATAATAATGGTTCATCCAAATTCGAATTTATTTATTCAGAAAACGATTCAGCTTTCGTACCAGATTGAGGTGGAGATGGAACTCTAGTTGATCGATATGTGGATGTAAACGTTTTTGGTTGATTAATATTCCCCCTGATTGTAAGAGCAAAAGGGTTTCGTGGTGTAGTTGGTTATCACGTCAGTCTAACACACTGAAGGTCTCCGGTTCGAACCCGGGCGAAGCCATTAGTACTTTTAGAAGAATATGTTTGTTTGAAATAAAACAAAATTAACGCCGTTGCCGGGGATCGAACCCGGGTCACCCGCGTGACAGGCGGGAATACTTACCACTATACTACAACGACCTTTGTTGTTTACTTTTATAAATACGTAAAGCTAATCGTTTCATACTTTCATATACCAATAGCAAACGAAGTCAAAGTCTCAAAGACAAGCAAAAGAAAACAATTTCCAGTTTGTAACTCCTAGACTGGGTGGCTAAATATATTTATGGCCTTGGAGTAAATTCCCTTCAGGTTAAATAAAAGGAAATTGTCATTGTCTTTTCCGCTAACACATGCTTATGACAGTAGCTACTAGCTAATCCAATCATATTAGTTTGGAACATTTAAAAGAAAATTTGAAAAAAAAAATGTTGTTGTCATCTATAGTGTAAGCACGAATCTTGACGATTTATAATATTTCTGATATTATATTTGATTTGTCTTTCATTAGTTCACTCAAAAAAAAAAGTTTTGGGTATCAAAAATATGGCATCAATCATGGCCACACTACGTGTAACTTCTATGCATGTCAAAACGAATAAGAAAGGGACTTGTAATCTCATGGGTCTTTTAGCTTCACACAAACATTTTGCAAGGTGCTCTTCTATTTCATATTTGCATTTGCGAACGTTTTATTTACTCTTTTGCTCATGCATGTAATCTTCGTTGACATAAAAGACAAACAAACTCTTACTTCTTTTTGTTTTGTGTTCGGTAAAAAGCTCTTTATAAATTAAACAAGTTTTATTCGATACATTTGCCAATGTTTTTTTAATATCTTTTTGCTTTTATTATTATTATTTTTGTGTGTGTGTGCATGTGTGTTTGCCTAGCTTCGATAAAAAACTCTTTTTAAATTCTCGACGTAAGTTGATCAGCTAGTGTGATTTGATTAATAATGGTTTAGTGCCCTTTTCAGCACTTGTGCTATATTTAGAAACCCTTTACAATTCAAAAGAAGTGACAAAGCGAGAGTATGAAGAGTAATACGAATATGCCCTACAGATACAACGAACACCACGCTAACTATTCAAAATACAATGAACATTTCCATCAATTATTTGAAGTCTGGCTTTTAAAGCTTTTTTTTTGACCAGGAACTAACTAATTGTTTGGACTTACATTCCAATACATTCATTTCTATATATGCTGTTTACCTTTTAGCAAAAATAAAAATGATTCACCAATTTAACTAAATATTGTTCAAGTAATGCTAAAATTGTTTAAATTGAAAAAGCCAAAAAGGCATGAGAGATTTCAAGCGTAGGGGAGTAATACGCACTCGTTTGTTTTCCAGCCTTAAAGGCGAAAATTACGAAAAGATATATCAATGGTCTTCTAGAAGGCACACAGCTCATTTTTCGTATTTTTCTTTATTTTATGCATACAAATCAATTTTTGTTTGTTTTTGCTACAATTAATTATTTTCCCGAATGGTTACAATGTCAATATATAATCTCTTGTCATTCTCATGCTATAATCGTTTTCGACGAAGAATTATAAATAGAATTTATCAGCGAACACTAAAACAACATTTTGTGAGGCGTTTTCAATCCTTTCTTTCATCAAAATTTGTCTTGGAGAAATGAATCAAGATTCTTTAACGAGCTAGTTTTAATATTTCAGTTCTAATATTCTTATATTTTTGGGTTATGTTCATTTCAAAGTTACTTCATAATTTCATACTATTATTGAGCCATTGATTATAGACCATTAATACCGTTTTAGTAAAATGTTTTGTTAAAATCGGAACTGTTATAATACTATTTAGAAGTGAAAGTTTTATCTGAGAACAAGAAGCGAAGGTTTATTACTTTGAAATATGTTTGAATGCTCATTTGATTGAAAACCAATTTTCTCGAATCTTATAGTATTATTATTATTTTTTTTTTACGGTCAACTTTGTTATCTATACTACTATACTAGTACATAACAAGGATTAGATATATACATCTCAAATCAAAAATAATGTTATAAGAACTAGATTTTAACCTGCGATACACCGCGGACATATAATTTTTATTATAATTTATATTTTATATTGTATCTATTTGTTAAATATTGGATTTTTTTGTAAGTAGAATAATAACTAAATTTTCCGATTATTGTGCAGCTGAATATTTATATTGTTTTTAACCCGCAACACACTTCATGACCATTTGTTTGTTATATTTAGTTTGTTTTTTAGTGTTTGATATTCTATTTTGATTTTTAATTATTATAACAAAAACTAAGGGATCTAAATATATAATAAGTAATTTATACGATGTGATTAAGTCATATTTTTCCTAATGATTTAATTATTTTATACAATATTAGTTAAATCAACTTGATTTTATGTCAAATATTCTAATATTAGTAGTATTGATAAATAATTAAGTGAGGATTTAACCCGTGCTAACACAAATTTAATAATATTTTATTAATTTCAACATGTCATTTTTATAACTCATCTACTATATAACCACATTATATAGTATTTTAGACTTTTTTAATTTTACATATTCATAATAATTAACATTTTTATTAAGTTTATATATGTTAATTATGATATTTAAATAAATGTCAATATAAGTTTTTCTTACGTTAAGAATCAAAACTCACAGATTTTAGAAAACTAAATGGGAATCAAATTGTTGTTTTCTTTGTTTGCGAGTGATTTAGATATTTTCAAAACACAACAGAATGTGTGGTTAAATGTATAATAGTTTCCATTTCTATATTGATTAATGTTATTTTTTAGTTGGAATGGAAAATGTAAAATATTTAGGAACCAAAATCTAGAGTAATGTTAGTTATGGAAAAATTTTAGAGGTTAATATTGTAAATAACTTTTTAAATAAACAAAACTAAAAGGACATAACATAAAATGTACTTCAAAAATGTTAATATAAATGAAGTCTATAATAAAGAAATGCATAGTTCTCAAAAGACTAAAACAGATCCCATAATAAAACGAGAATGTATGTAACCAATTCAGATACAAAGTTATACTACTAGAAAGCTTCATGAACAGGTTTAAAACAGGGCATTAGAGAAACCCGTTCCAATTAGATACGTTTGTAATAATAGTAAGAGACGTATCTTGATGGAATTTTTGACACGAGAGAAAAAAAGGAAAAAAAAAAAAAAGGTCGGCAGATGGGTAGGAGTTATAGTGTGATTTGCAGAAATGGAGCATATCTAGACACCCTTTAATGTCACTCACACACAACACCCTTACGATTCCTATAAATGTTCCTAGCTCATTGATTGCATTTTTGGATAATACTATTCATTGTCACTTTATTCCGCCATCGATTTTTTTCGGGGTATTTTTTTAAAAACAATAATAGAACAATTTCTTTGGTTCTTGTCTTTTTTTTTTTTTTTTTCCGTCTCAAGATTTTCATTATAAAATGCGATTGTAAACTACAAGAGTGGGATGCGTTTTTGAAACACTAAGCTGGAGGAAAAAGAGACATCCCTAAAAACTAAAGCCCAAAAGAAGGAAACTACACACAAACGTGGAAAATTTATACAGAAAAAAACAAACTACGGAACATGAAGTATTCACTAATGGTAGAGTCCCAAATAAGCCCAAACAAGATAACCACGAAGAAGGCGAGTTGAAGTAGAACGAATCGCGGAACCTGACAGATAATTTGACGAAGGAAGATGAACGCACTAGCTCAAGGAAGACGACCAAACCAACATTCTAGCAAAACCGAAAGAAACCCAAACAAGAGGGTAAAATGTACCATCCACAATTGCAATAAGAGGAACCCGATTGAATACTCAGCCATGGAAAGGCAAACAGAGACTAACCACAAGCAAAATCCAAAACAGATTACCGAAGCAGAACAAGTCAACCAGGCTAACAACCAAATCAAAGAAGAGAAGCCACAAAAGAGCTGATACCGGATTGCACAAAAAGGACAACCCGTAGATTAAGGACCTCTAAATCCAAAGATCTAGCCTAAACCAACGATTAGACTGTCCTAACTAGAGAAAACCTTAAGCGATCAAACAACATAAAACCAAAGCCAAGTCACTCAACACAACCAAAGGAAGAGGAACCCAAAAACAATGAGGCCGTTGTCGCAAAACCAAAGAGACCTTAAAAGCGAAGTCGAGATACAAGAAGCTGGCTAAAAACAAGCTTCACACGAGACAGATCCACCGCAAAGCCAACAAAATGCAAGAAAAAGCTCTTCAGGACCAACTTGAAAGCAACCGGAACATGCGACAAGTCACCACTGACTCACAATCAAACGAGAACAGAGCTGATGAGCTAGAATGTCGAGACATTATAACCAGATCGGGAACCTGAAACCTCCATGACCAGATCGGAGGGACGAGAGGGAGCCACCGGGGAATAGATCCACTTTCGAACATCAACAATCGGCCACCAGTCCTCCGAGCTAGTTACCACGCCTGACTGGACTATCATCATCGAGAGGAAGGGACAAAGGGTGGAGACGACGAAGCTTAGGATTGACAAGGCTAGGAAGACAAACACGGACCACCTAAAACGATAAGAAAACTGGAACCGACGATGATGCTTAGAAGTTACCCATCATTGACCATCAGAGAAAAATTCTTGTGTGACGGCTAGGGCGAACGGTTCTTCGAGAGAAAGAAAAAACAACAATGATTTGGTTCTTGTCAATTGCCATCAAATTATTTCTTGCTCAGAAACAAAAAATTATATTATTTTTTAATGGACAGTAGTACTACTCGACGAATAGTAGTAATAGTAATTGTTAGTTACATGCATCCATGGTATAATTAGAACTAAACTAGTTAAACTTAACTGAAGTGGTACTTGTTATAAAAAGTTAAAACCTCGAGGATATCTAAAGCTCTTACAAATGAGAATTACGTCACTGTCAAACTTTCACAAAAAAAATCGTTAATTCGTTTAAGGGTAACTGATATTAAAATTTTTGGATAGATACATTATTGAAGATGGTTATTAGATGATATTTATTTTTGGAAGAGGACGACGGTGCTATGGTCCATGTGTCACCGTATTGTTGATCTTCCGGATAAGAAGGAAGATAAGTCATCGTATCCACATGGACTTCTTTCTTCTAGAACCCCAATTATTTATCTAATTAATAATAACATTATTTTTGATACTTCTCGTACGATTTTTCCGAGTGAATCAAATCCTCACGGCATTTTTTCTTCACATATAACTCTAAAAAAGAAGAAAAACGAATATATAATTTTTGGATGAATATTGCGTGGTCCTCCTCCTCCTTTACTCATTTATTTGGAAGAAATGAATTATTATTATTATTACCCTTAGTCTTGGGAAAAATATATTATCGAAGGATTTGTAATTTCACATAATAACAAAACATAAAATTGCCAATTTTCGTCAACTTAGTAAATGCTTTTACATTTATCGTTTTTCTGGATTACTATATATATATTTTTATTTTATTGTGTGATGCATATTCACTGAACAGTTTTAATAGATCTGTCTAGTGTTTTAAATTTAGTGTTGTATTTTTTTGTTGTCTGTTTTCGGAAAATATCAAGAATAAAGAAATGATGATACTTATTTATTTTATTTTTTACTGAAAAAAAAAAGAAAAGATGATAATTATCATCTAGGGACCGTCTTATCTCCTCCCTTTGCTATAAAAACCCTCTGCCCAACACTTATCTTTACCCCCAATCACATCTTCTTGAGTGTCTTTTACAGTTTCCGATTTATATCAAAATCATAGAATCTTGTTGTTTCAAGAAGCTTCTTTTTTTTTAAGTCTCTTGTAAGCTTAAAGTTGTTGTTACTTAAAATTAGTTTAATAATGGGAGTGTCAAAGAAGAAATCAGGTTGGATTAAAGGAGATTTAATCCCCGGATTACCTGAGGAATTAGCTATGGAGTGTTTAGTTAGGGTTCCTTTTGAGTTTCATTCTTCCATGAAACACGTTTGCCGTTCATGGAAATGTGTTATCTCCGGTTCTTCTTTCAACAAGGAAAGGATCAGTTTCGGGAAAGCCGAGTCTCTTCTCTGTCTTGTTCAGCCTCTGACTCCATCACCGACGGTGATGATTGATGATGACTGTGGTGGTGAGAAGAAGAAAGAGGAAGAAGAAGAAGAAGGAAGCGAGTCTCAGATGATGATGATGATTCAGCACCACCAGCAGCAACCGCGTGTGACTGGGACGCCACTTTACGGTTTAAGCGTTTATAACGCGACGCTTGACACGTGGCACCGCGTCGCGATTCCTGAGCGGATTCCTCTGTTCTGCGAGTGCGTTGCGGTTCAGGGCGCTGGGAAGGTGCTTTTGATCGGCGGTTGGGATCCGGAGACGTTGCAGCCTGTGAGAGATGTCTTCGTTTTGGATTTCTTCGCCGGAGAAGGAAGCGGAAGGAGGTGGAGAAGAGGGAAACCGATGTCGGCCGCGAGATCGTTCTTCGCCTGCGCGTCTGTTGGTTCGAGGAAGGTTTACGTCGCCGGAGGTCATGATGATCAGAAGAACGCTCTCCGATCGGCTGAAGTGTACGATGTTGAGAAAGACGAGTGGACGACGCTTCCTCCGATGACGGAAGGAAGAGACGAGTGCCACGGGTTTTCGATGGCGACGGATCTTGGATTTTGCGTGTTGAGCGGTTACGGAACGGAGACGCAAGGCCAGTTCCGATCCGACGGCGAGATTTACGATCCGGTCTCGAATTCCTGGTCTGTAATCGAAAATGTCTGGCCGTTTCCTGATTTAAGCCCGAGAGGTCGCACCGCCACCGCCTCGGCTGCTGCTGAACCCGCCGGGGATTTCAGAGGTTGTTGTAGGTTATGGTGTTTTATTGACAGCGAGAGACAGAGTCAGGCTCGTTGGGAAACCGAGGATGATTCGATGAAATGGAAAGTTGTTATGGAGACGATTAGGCTCCCGGTGACGACGATGACGTCGGTTTTCGCAGGAAGCTTGAGTGGCCAAGCGGTGGCAATGATTGGCGGTGGCGGTGAAGAAAGTGGGACGATGATGGTGAAGGCGACGACGGCGGAGAAGAATGGCGGGAAGTGGATCAACGTCAACACTCCCTCTGGTTTTTCGAGTCTTCCTTTTTCTTATTCTTCAATCTATGTCTAAAATACTTTTGACTTAAGAAAGTCAACGTTAATACTTAAAATAGTTATTAATACAGATAACAAAAGGGGTTTGGGTTCTTCATTATTTTATACAACATCATCAAATCTTAGTATCGATGTAAAAAGAATGGTATTTTTGATAATTGAACAAAGTCACACAATGATGAAAAAGAATGGCTAAGTAAAAAAAAAAAAAAAGTGTTCAAAGTAATTGCCAGTCATCTTCATGTTCCTCCTCACCAGAGAACTCTGTAGATGTCACTATGCTGCTGCTTTCTGCAATTCCGCAGTCATTCCTTCTGTGGGATTGAGTAACAGTGAAGAGAGGAGCGCCATTGGATTCTCCAGCTAGCTTTGTTGCTCGGATACAGAAATCATCAAAATCAGCTGATACAAAGTTGGAAGAGATATCAGTGTAAAGCAGCAACAAAGTATCAAATCAAACTGGAAATGGCTTAAACGAATTTGTTTATAGACTGATTGGATTCAATTTCTATAATAACTAAAAAACAAAGCCAACCGTAAACAGAATCCTGTCTATCCTTAAAAACTAGTTAATACCTTTGTCAGGGCAATAGAATCCGAGAGCTAGTGAGGGGTCAAGTGATTCCAGCGGAACATACCGGGGTGTACTGAACCACAGAACCATATTTAGTAGGAATAAGAAGTATGAATCATGTAGGGACAGAACACCAAATAAGGCAAAATAATCAATCAAACTCACTTGCAATGGTAAGACGATGTGTCAACATCTCTATTTTCCTTGTTGACTGTTACTACCTATCAACCATTACCGATAAGGCTCAATCAGTGACACTGAAATGTCAAATGAAGCACATGGACTGAGTAATATCAGTCCCCAAACTAATTAGACGATTAATGAATGAATGTGATGGGGACAATCTAAGGAAAATATGGACCACCTTAAATGTCTGAAACCTCAAATCAAAACGTGCCAGATGTAAAACACTAAAGTAATTCTTGTTTGTTTTTATGAAAGGATTTATAAGGAGTGTTGAAGAAAACCTGTTGAACATCGTGCGGATCAAGGTAGAAGCCTTTGTCTTCTTGAACTCCAACTATGTAAGTTGATGCACCTGGTTTGCCGCCCAAAATGCCGAGGCTTTGAGGGAAAGTGAAAGTGGCTATCAAAGATGGAAGGTACCTAGCAACAAAATAATAGTCTTTTCAGAAAAGATTTAGCCAAATTTGATAGTACGTCACTCAAACTCTGCTGTCATCATATCCTCTCCATAGTGTATATGTAGATTAATGAGTGTATGTAATTACAAGCCATCAATTTTTCCTTAGACAAATGGAACATCTTCTGAGGAAGACGAAAAGTTGAATTCATGACATCTATAGTACATATCGCCTAGCAATCAGTTTGATAAAATCACAAACCTGGGGTTCACTTTGTCAAGCCCGAGAACCAGTGGCACCAAGAGAAGAATTGGCGACCACTCAGTTTCTCCTTCTGAGAATTCCACACAAGTTTTGGTGACATCTTCAATACAGAGAATTGGAGCTCCACCTCTCTCTCCATCTTCACTGCCAGAAACGATATGAACAGCCATGGAAAACGACTTATTTTTAACATCAGTTTCTTCTCTTTTCTTCCGAATTAATGATTCCCATGATCGACAAACAGCATATGGTCCTACCCATGACCCAGCAGCCAGGCCATAAGATTCTCCAGCTAGTATAAGATTGTGAATCGAGAATGCTGAAGCCTCAGAATCACCAAAAAGTTCTAATATCCCTAAGTATTCCTCTTCAGGGGGCTGCATTTTTAAACCAAACAAGCTAACTTAAACTGGACTCATGAGAAACCAGATCTATGCTCCTTATATTGTATAATCAGTAGTTAAGGCATAGAGTGGATATCACATTTAACTAACCTCAGATTCCTTTTTCCTCCAAGACCTTCCCAGCCTTTGGAATAGCAATGCCTGTTAAAGATCTGGAAATTTAGAACATACGTGTAAAGTTTTGAATTCTCAAGCTACAATAGTAATAAGCATACCTGTGCAAAGAGCATCTGGCTGCTTCGAAGCATGCAACCCCAGTTAACATCACTAGTATAAGCTGTGTCGCCAATAGGCTCAAAACCTGTAAACTAACTTAGTGAGTAATTTGTGAAAAAATTTATGCTTGCTCGAGTTTGACGTGAATATACAAACCTCTACGATATGTCATTAGTATTAAGGATGAAAAATCTTGTCCGAATGCAGTCAAGACATGACCAGAATCTGCTTCTTCTGAGGATTCACCGTCTGAGATTTTATAACAGACACCCAGGAGCCATATCTCACTTGTACTGCTGGAAATACCGGTCCTACTCGGCCCTAATACACGCTCTTGAAATCTCCTAATTGCCCCACTAGCCATAGAAGCTGTTTTTAAAATTACTGTCCAACCGTTATGTGTGGTGCAATCTGGCTTATGCTCGGAAGTTGAAGCTTCCTTAGACTGTTGAGAAACGGGGGAGGAAGATGCAACCACATCCGGGCATAACGTCAAGTTTGAATTGTTATCACTAGATGCTGAATCTGAAACTAGAGATGTCCGGGATATATCACGCTTTTCACCTGTGCTTGATGAAGAACAATTCGAAGGAACAAATCTATCACATATAGCCTTCATTACCTAGACATTAAACACCACATGCAACATATCTGTCTCTCAAAAAAACCCAGAGAATCTACCTTTGTCTGCAATAAGAGATAAAAAAAAATATAGATCAAGTTAACATTGAACCGACTTAGCTCTAACAATTTCGTTCACAAAGTAAGCTAAAGCACAACAATCCCCTCAAGGATTATATCTTCTATTATCCCATAATTCAACAGGTTTATATCAGCCCAGAACTTTGATCCCTAAGTTTGTTCTGACTCACTATTACACCCCATTTCAATATGCCCCAAATCTTTCTTAATTCGAATTTAGGAATCAAAGAGAATCTAATAAACACAACAATTACGATAAAAGCGTCAAAGGTGCTCGAATCCGATAAGCAAAATCCCAAAATTGAACAATCTACCAAAAAAATTATACAAATTCGAGACCAAAACATGCAATAACTCAAGACCGCTGACGCAATTTTCCCCTGGCGGATCTACAGTAATCACAATTGATCAATCAGTCAACTATAAATTTGGTAACTCAATTCTCGCATACACAAAAAAAAAAAGAATAAAAAGAAGCAGAAGGATCAAAAGGAACAAGAATATGAGCTCGATTAACCACTGAACAAACGCACAGAGTTTCATAATCCGATCCGAAGAGAACGACAACTTTTCGAATTTCTAGCAGAGTATAAAGATGGATCACCTGATAAAATCGTTTACGCTGACTAGATACGACGGAGATAAGACCTCCGGCGACGAAGACGAGAGCGAGAGTGCGAATTGAGGGAGACGAAGTTTGAATTGCCGAAGAACGATTTCGTGTTACCCTCAAGAAATAAAATTTCGTCCTCTCTCTCTCTCTCTCTCCTCTTTTCTTTTACGTAATTACGTAATTATCTTAAGCTTCGAATATGGATGATTACATTTTTGATATAAATAAAAAAATAATAATTAAAAGAGTGAATTACCATAATCAAAGAAACACACAACCCATTTCAGGTAATACAAAGTAATGGGTTTTATTTGATTGGGCCGGTCCAACAATATAAAGCCCATCTATGTTTAATAACGGTTTATAGGAAATAATCATTCGCAATAACTGTTATACCCTTTTAAGCAGATTTATTGCTTTCTGCGGATAAATTTCAAAATCCTCAAAAAAGGAAAACTGCAACTGCCGCTCTTTCTCCGTTACGTCTTCTTCTTTTTACTATCTCTCTCTGCCACTGACTGATTCATCATCATCATCATCATCATCATCATCATCATCATTATATTCTTCCTTTTTAATTGATTTGGTTTCTTAGAAGTTTATGCATCAAAACTCGAATCATTCCGGTCTATTACCATGTCTTCCGTCAAGAAGGTACATTCGATCAGAGTCTTCATGACTTCTTTTCAATCATCTTTACGGATTTTATGTTTTCGTATATGTTCTTAGGTTTCTCTGGTTCCTTATCAGGGTTCCGATCGGGTTGAAATCAGGAGATCTCTCAGAATGTTAAAAAAACAGGTCGGGGAATTGGAGAAATTGGAATCTCCGGATCAGTTGAGTAAGGACAAGCCTGTCTTCATCAAGCGCAGTATCCTTTTCATTGTTACAGATGCAAAGTCTTTTTTTTTTTTCTTTTTTTTTCTTACTTAATCTTCCACAATTCATTAGATATTCTTGTTTCTTTTGTTTTCACATGAGTGAGTCTTGTTTTAAAGATATATTCTTGAAGAAGGAATTCAAAAAAAAAATTAAAGATCATGGCATATTCTGTTCTTGCTCCTTGGATCCTGGTTCTTCTAATATCTGTCGAAGTGATTGCAGTTGTGGGTATGTTTCCAAAATCTGACTCTATATTAGTCACTATGATCACAAATACTCATCTTATTTGAAGCTTCTTGTCTGCATTGATTTTGATTGTTGATGTTTAACTTTCTTGTACTTTTCCTTTTTTCCTTGATGTATAGGATTCTACTATCAAGCTGTTCATCTAGTTGCGAATGCAGAGGCGAGTGCACCAACAAGCCGTTTCAACAAAGACGTATTAAGAAGATGAAGTTAGTTCAGGTTTGTATATTGCTTATACAAAAAAAAAAAAAATCTGCATTTTAGGGCTATTGGTTGAATAAGTTGTTTCTTGTAGACAGAGAAATGTGGAAATGGTATTGCAGCAGATGAAGATATCGAACCAGGAGATTTTATCATCGAATATGTTGGGGAAGGTGATGTTATATCATTGTTGCTTCTCTTTACTTGTATATTTCTCTGCTTACCTATTTATCTTCTTGTAAATCCAATTGATATCACTGTAGTTATGGACGAAAATATTTGTCAAGAAAGGCTTTGGAAGTTGAAGCAGGTCGAGACAAATTTTTATTTGTGTCAGATATACTGGAACATGGTGATTGATGCTACTCATAAGGGGAATAAATCAAGATATATCAATCACAGCTGCGATCCTAATGCAGAGATGCAGAAATGGTTTGTTTATTAGTATTGCTCATCATCTTCTGTTCAGTACGTACAGTTGGGAAAAAGTTATCTGTATAATGGTCTCCCTTTGTTTTCCAATAGGATAATTGATGGAGAGACAAGAATCGGCATATTTGCTACCCGTTTCATAAACAAAGGCGAGGAGTTGACCTACGATTACCAGTAAGAACATATATTTTCTTGCATCCACCAACAATACCTTATATTGTGCATATTATTGGATACTATTGTCTTTTATAAAGTACTTGATGACAAGTAATAAGTTGTGATACTAAGAAAGATAGCAGATTTGTGCAGTTTGGTGCAGATCAAGATTGCTACTGCGGTTCAGTTGATTGCAGAAAAAAACTGGGTGCAAAACCTAATAAAGCTAAGAAGACAACTGTGGAAGCAGATGTGAAACCAGTGGCATGTAAAGTGACTTTGAATAAGCCCAAGGTAAAAATTGAAACTGAAGTCTATCTGGAAGAGAAGCTTGCATATATATAGATGCTCTTGTTGAATCGTTTTGAGTTAATGTCTCATGATCATAGTTTTGTAACTATTTCGAACTTATTCATCCTGTTATGTGGCATGTATAAACATTAACTTATTATATGGTCATATACATCTGGTTAGGTGAAAAAGCGAGGTAGACGCGTTGCCGGTTAGTATTAATTATATGGCTCTATTTTCGACAAAGCATCTCGATCGATTCAGAGGTATGAGACAAAAATTTGGATGCGTCAGGAAAATCTTGGATCAACAGAAGCCAAAGAATAATATGTTCCCGTAACTGCATTGGTGTGGTGATCTGTTTAGCACGTCCCACGAAGCAGAGGTATAAGCACAATAAGCAAGGGCACAAGGCTCAGAAAGCATTCATATTGCAATATAAACGAAAGGCTCAGTAGCATGTATTTTGTTTGTTAATTAAGGTGTAGTTTTTTGACAATAATACATAGTCGACATTTTCAGGTGTTTTGGCATCATTACACAATACGATGAGTTTTCAAGAAAACACTTGGTATCCACTTGACTTATTTGTTCACCACCTTCTATCTCATTTTACGAAATCTAATAGACAAAATATATACTTGCTCCAGGTCATGTATGAGGATGGTGTCACCGAGATTGTCAACATGTCCAGAGAAGTTTGGAAGATCGTAAATGTTTGATATTGCTCCAATTAATAAGTCTGATTTCATTCCCAACATTTGAATTACACTTGAATTGTGAAGAAATAGTTTTGAACCGGGGTGTATCTGCTATTGTAACCAACCAAACTCTGTCGGTTGGCAAATAGATTTTGACTTGATTGTTGTATGTAATGTATGTATCCAACTCGAATCAGTAGTTCAACAGTAGTGCACATATGTGGAATCTTTTAGACCAAAGAAAAAGAAATGTATTTTGGACTTTACACCGGGTTTTGGTTATTTAGTGACAAAACAAAAACCACTACCCGGTCTGAGGACTATATTAACCAATTACCGGTTTGTTCTGTCTGTGATTGCCAGATGATTAAGCACGTGATCCTCCTGGGCTAGCTAGTAGTGTCCGTTGTTGCGGTTGTTGATAGCCACGGTCCGATGACCGACAGTGTGGATTGGCTTTGCCGGTGGTAGGTGATGTGGGGCCCGCTCACCTACCTAATTATTATATTTTATTTAAGAAAAAATATATACATTAGTTGGGAAAAATAAGAAAATTATGAAAACATGGTGAGAGATTTCAAACTCTTAGAACTTTATAATTTATTTTATGATTATTATCCTTTGAGAAAAAGTTCAATAATTAGAAAGGAAAATAATAGTATGTTTGAAACATTTTATTTGTATTGTAGCAACTTTGGAAAAGCAAACTGTGATAGTATAATACTAAATACTAATATTTTTTTGGTGGGGATAAATACTAATATTTTTGATAAATATTGAAGATATTTGAATAACAAATTTCAATAATAATTTAGGCATCCCGAAAAGTTTGGGTGGAGCAAAGACAAAAATCTTCTCGTTTGTTCAGGACAGATTGCAATCAAGGGCTAGTGGGTGGCCGACTAGATTGTTGTCAAAAGGTGGCAAGGAGGTTATGATCAAGTCCGTGGCTACGGCTGTTCCTACTTTCGTAATGTCATGTTTTCGATTACCAAAGACGGTCACGAGGAAATTGACTAGTGCAATTTCGAATTTTTGGTGGAGCTCGTCTAGTCAGTCACGAGGGCTTCACTGGGTGGCGTGGGATAGATTATGTAATGGTAAAGACGCAGGGGGGTTGGGTTTCCGGTGCTTAGATGATTATAACACAGCTCTGCTGGCGAAACAGTTGTGGCGTTTAATCACTGTACCGGATTCTCTTTTTGCATGTATTTTTTAAGTTCGCTACTATCGACATTCTGATCCACTGGATCCAATTAAATCTCACTCGCCCTCTTATGGGTGGTGGAGTATAGTTTCTGCTCGCTCTCTGGTTAACAAAGGACTTATTAAACGGGTAGGCTCAGGGGATTCCATTTCTGTATGGACTGACCCCTGGATCCCTGCTCAATCCCCGAGACCAGCTTTGAGCACAAGGCCGTCTTCTGACCCTCTGCTCCGCGTTTCAAATCTCATTGACATGAGCTCTAATTCCTGGGACATGGCTCAGCTTACGGCTACGTTTGTACCGGAAGATGTGGCCATAATTTCTGCCTTACCATTGCGACAGCCGGATAAACCGGATCTGCTGGGATGGTATTTTACCAAGTCTGGTAAATACTCGGTCAAGTCAGGGTACCATGTTCTTCGCTCGAATATATCGGATTCTACTAAGTCAACAATATTGGGACCAGATATTATACCCCTTCAGGCCTTGGTGTGGAAGCTCCGGTGTCCACCAAAACTTCGTCATTTTTTGTGGCAAGTTCTATCGGGTTGTGTGGCGGTTACTGCTAATCTAAGGCGACGTGGTCTGAGCTGTGACGCAGTGTGTGGTCTATGTGGTTCACAGGAGGAGACGATTAATCATACTCTCTTTGAATGCCCGCCAGCTCGCCAGGTTTGGGCTTTGTCGGCATTTCCGACTGCCCCAAGTGTTTTCCCAACGGAATCCGTTTTCACGAATATGGATTTCCTTTTTTGGCGTTTTAAGAATGTATCCACACAGGACTTATATCCCTGGATTTTGTGGTATATTTGGAAAGCGCGAAATGACAACCTGTTCAGTAATCTGGATTCAAACCCGCTAGCAATCTTGCGGTTGGCAGAGGATGAGGCGAGAGCATGGACTCTAGCCCAATCACAGGATGCGGTGTTACCTTCGGATACTACTAATGCGACTGTTATCTGTGGCAGTGATAGAGTAGGGGTCCCTCGGTCTTTGACAAGTTATATGTGTTTTGTGGATGGTTCTTGGAAATCTACAGATCGTTTTGCGGGGCGCGGATGGTTCTGCACTTCTCCATAGGGTGAGTGCCCTACTATGGGAGCTGCAAACATCTATCGTAGCCTATCCCCTCTTCATGCTGAGATTGAGGCCCTTGTTTGGGCTATGCGTTGCATGATTGGAGCGGATAATCAATCTGTGGTCTTTTTCTCCGACTGCTCTGACTTAGTGAAGATGGTGTCTTCGCCTTCCGAGTGGCCAGCATTTACGCCTTATTTGGAGGACATTCAGGCTGACAAAGAGGAGTTCGTGTCTTTCTCCTTAGTCTACGTTCCTCGTTCACAGAATGGTAGAGCAGATAATCTTGCGCTCCGGGTTCGCACAGTTTTACATTTAGCTACCTATGTAAACAATGTCCCTTCGGATTGGCTCGTTTGAGCTAATCATCTCTTTATTGTCAAAAAAAAAAAAAAAAAAATTCAATAATAATTGTATTTATTAAAAATTTACCGGATACCGGCACGGCACTTACCACCAAAGTTGTTGGATCTCTTCCTTTGGTAGAATGAGAGAGAGAGGTTAGTTAGTATAAAAGAGTGAGTAGACGAATCACACTTTAGCCTCTCCACCACTTCCTTCCCACCCTTACCTAATCTAATTTCCGAATCTGGGATTTGGGATCTCCTCCTCGTCGAGCTCAGAAGATGAAGGTGGTTGATAAGATCAAATCTGTGACGGATCAAGGCCAAACAGCCTTCTCCTTCGAGTTTTTCCCACCGAAGACGGAGGATGGTGTCGAGAATCTCTTCGAACGTATGGATCGTTTGGTCTCTTACGGACCTACCTTCTGCGATATCACTTGGGGTGCCGGAGGATCCACCGCCGATCTCACTCTCGAGATCGCTTCGAGGATGCAGAATGTGATTTGCGTCGAGACTATGATGCATCTCACTTGTACCAACATGCCTGTCGAGAAGATTGACCACGCTCTTGAGACGATTAGATCTAATGGGATTCAGAATGTGCTTGCTCTTAGAGGAGATCCTCCTCATGGACAAGATAAATTCGTTCAGGTTGAAGGAGGTTTTGCTTGTGCTTTGGATCTGGTCAATCATATTCGAACCAAGTATGGTGATTACTTTGGAATCACTGTTGCTGGTTATCCTGGTATTGAATTTGCCCCATCCTTTTTGTTGGTTTTGTTATTGTATTTTGTGTTTGTATTTTTGATCTCTGATTGAGGATTTGTGTGTTTTTGTTTAAATCAGAGGCTCATCCGGATGTTATTGAAGCTAATGGACTTGCTACTCCTGAATCTTACCAGAGTGATCTTGCTTACCTGAAGAAAAAGGTTCGGATTTATTGTTCTTGCCTTTGCATTTGGGTGTGTGTGTGTTGAGTTTGGTTACTCGTCTTTGATCTGATCTGATGGGTTGTGGCTCGTATCTGAACAGGTTGATGCTGGAGCAGATTTGATTGTTACCCAGCTTTTCTATGATACTGATATCTTCCTCAAATTTGTTAATGACTGTCGGGAAATCGGGATCAACTGTCCCATTGTTCCTGGAATTATGCCCATTTCCAACTACAAGGGGTTCTTGCGAATGGCTGGTTTCTGCAAGACCAAGGTATGTTGTGATCTCTTACATCATTCATGATAGGGCTTTCTCTGTAGAAAAATGTTGTCTTTGTGCTTTAAGGCTTACGTTTTTGAGTTTTCTTGCATCTATCTGGTTGCTTATTCAGCATATATGATTTAGCTGACTTATATAGACCCTTGCTGATGATGCCTAATAACTAATGTTTTCAGATATTATGAATTCTGTGACTTATATTCTATTCACCCTATTATTGCTATAGATACCTGCTGAGCTCACTGCTGCCTTAGAGCCTATTAAGGATAATGACGAAGCTGTTAAAGCTTATGGTATTCACTTTGCCACAGAAATGTGCAAAAAGATTTTGGCCCATGGAATCACTACCCTTCATCTGTACACATTGAACGTTGACAAATCAGCTATTGGGATATTAATGGTTGTTCCTCAATTCCTTCAATCTCTTTTTCGTTGTAGTAATAATTTCTTACACACAAACCTAACAATGGTGCTCAAATTGCAGAACCTTGGTCTGATTGATGAGTCAAAAATTTCTCGTTCTCTACCTTGGAGACGCCCTGCAAATATTTTCCGTCTTAGTGAAGATGTTCGCCCTATTTTCTGGTAACCTGCATTTTGTTTTTCTTGCTCTGAATTTTGTCTCGGATTATTAAACTTCTCGTCGGGGAGAGAATAATACCATTTCTAATATTTGCAGGGCAAACCGTCCAAAGAGCTACATATCTAGAACAAAGGGCTGGAATGACTTCCCACATGGACGATGGGGTGATTCACGCAGTGCTTCATACAGTACACTTTCTGATTATCAGGTACCACATATTCATTAGTTCTCTGACATTCTACTTTAGATTTTGCTAACTTGGATTCTAAAGGGCTTATTTTAGTTGTTCTTCTTGATTTTACGTGATTATTGTATTTGCTTATTGGTATTTTATCCTACCATTATCACTTGTAAGTAGATGCTTGGTTTGCTTGCCATCTTCTTCTGCATTTTTCATTGCCAATGAGTAGTGCTGATCTTAATGCATGTATTGATATAGTTCATGCGCCCAAAAGCACGTGACAAGAAGCTTCAGCAAGAATGGGTTGCCCCATTGAAAAGCATTGACGATGTTCAAGAGGTAGCCTTCCTTTACTAACAGTCGTAGAAATTGTTACATTCCCTTTTTCCTCATTCTCACTTATTAAATTTTCTTGTAAAAACTGTCACAAATCAGAAATTCAAAGAGCTATGCCTTGGAAACTTAAAAAGCAGTCCATGGTCTGAATTAGATGGACTCCAGCCAGAGACAAAGATCATAAACGAGCAACTCGGAAAAGTCAACTCCAACGGTTTCTTGACCATCAACAGCCAACCATCAGTTAATGCAGCCAAATCCGATTCCCCAGCTATTGGTAAGGAAACTAATATCTGCGATCACATATCATAAATATTATGTCTCAAAACCTATTGTATTTGACTCAGGATTCATCTATCCTTTCTTGAAAACCTATTAAACCCCTCTAGAGTTTCTCTTCTATGCTTATAACAAAAGTGTGTAATTGCAATTGAAACTTGGCAGGATGGGGTGGTCCTGGTGGTTACGTCTACCAGAAAGCTTATCTAGAGTTCTTCTGTTCGAAGGATAAGTTAGACACAATTGTGGAGAAATCCAAAGCTTTTCCTTCTATCACCTACATGGCCGTGAACAAAGCAGAGAACTGGGTATCAAACACTGGTGAGTCTGATGTGAATGCAGTTACTTGGGGAGTGTTCCCAGCTAAGGAGGTTATTCAACCGACAATCGTGGATCCAGCCAGTTTCAAAGTCTGGAAAGACGAAGCGTTTGAGATTTGGTCAAGAAGCTGGGCTAACTTGTACCCAGAAGACGATCCTTCTAGAAAGTTGCTCGAGGAGGTAAAGAATCTTCCTTCTGTTTCCTTCTCTTCTTTTCTTAAACCTGATTGGTTTTAGCTGTACTGATAAGAAGGATCTAATCAATGTGCAGGTGAAGAACAACTACTATTTGGTAAGCTTAGTGGACAACGATTACATTAATGGTGATATCTTCTCTGTCTTTGCTTGATCTCCGAGAAAGCCGACCGCAAAGAGGAAAAGTTCTATTTCGGGATTTGTTTTGTACCTTTTAAAGTTATTTGTGTTTCGTAATAACCTTATTTTGATAATTCAACAAAAAAAACATCAGTTTGATTTGCAATGAAAAAAATTGCCTTGGCGGCTTGTTCTTTCTCTCTGTGTCAACTCAAAACAACAACTTAATATACAGCTTACAAATAAAATCAAGAAATGTTGGCATTTCTTAAAGATTTTGAAGTAACAAGACCAGAAGATGTTCGCATCAAATGCTCGTCCTTAAGCATCGAAACACCAGACGCATCAGTCTTCAAAAGCGGTTGCACCGATTCCCACATCTTCTTCTTTTGAACCTGCAGCCACCAAAAAGGAACACAGAATTTGAAAAATCCCATGACTAACAACAGACCTTGATACTGAAATGATTAGTGGTTTGCAGGCTAGGGAGACCTTGTTAGGAGGTGCAGGTTCAGGAAGCTGCTCAAGATCGTCTTCGTTACCAAACCACACTCTATCTCCAGGAACAGAGCCTTCAGGTGGAACAAGAAGCTCAACATTCTCATGAGCAGAGTCAGATGCAGCTAAAAGCATACCACATGACTTGACCCCTCTCATATTCCTCGGCTTCAGATTAGCCAGCACCACTACTGATGTACCCTACAGATTCAGCTCATTGGGAAAGTTCCTCACACAAATCAAGATCATAATTCTCACACAAATTAGGACAATGAAAGCTGACCTGAAGGAGATCGAGAGGGACGTATTTGACGAGACCACTACAGATGATTCTGGGCTCAGCTTCACCAACGTCTACTTCTTCAACATACAGCGAATCAGCTTCCTCGTGTTGCCAAGCTTTCACAATTCGTCCTACTTTGATATCTAGCAGATTCGCCGTCTCCTTCACACTCTCCTCCTCCTTTAAAGATTCGCTCTTCTTCTCCGATTCATCCGCTGAAACCGTCGTGCCGGCGTCGGGAGCTGCCGTACAGAAAGTAGCAAGTCGAGACCAAGAGCTTTGACTACGCTGGTGATAAACGGCGGAGACTCGAAGAGATGACGAGATTGCCGCTACTGTCTTCGATGAAGAGGAGAAGAAACGGGGGAATTCGCGGCGGAGAGGAAGCGATGAGATTTGGACGGCAAGAACTCCAGCCTTCATTTTCAGACCACCGGAAAATGCAGCTATCGTCGCCGCCATGGATTTAGTTAGCTAAAGATCTATCTCTTCTCTTGTCTCTCTCTCTTCTTCACCATATCTGTATCTTTATTTTATACATGTAAACAATTTTGTTTGTTTCTCACTCTACGATTTGACTTGAGAAATTTCCAAAGCGTGAAGCTTTAAGAATCAATTACTCATCTTTATTAGTAAGATTGATGAGCAAATTCATGTGAAGTGCAAATACATGGTTTTTTAACAATCCACTGAAACTTTATAAAAAGGATTCAAAGCTGTATGTGTTAACGACGACAAAAGAAACAAGCAGTGTACAATCTCCACAACAGTTTGATATAATAGAGCAAAAACAGAGGGTCTGAATCAGTAGTCGTCTCCCTTGGAAAGAACTTCTTTGCAAGTAGGTCGCAGTAATATGGTGTGCTCATACTGTGAAACGTAACTTCCCTTCACATCACACAGAGGTGGATACGGCTGAAAATCAAACAATGAACAAGATTTATGTTTTTTCCAACTCAGGATAGATCTGGTGGGGCAAAATGAATCATCATCTAGACACTGGTGTGAGAAATTTTACCTGAACAATGCCAGAGTCACAAAGATTCTTTAGAGCCATTAAGTATTTGGTTTCACCAATGCGGTCCAGATAGCGTCTGCAGAAGGCAAGTGTCGAGAAATTCTTGTTAATGGTGGCAAGGAGTTGTTTTGCTCTAGGCAACCTCAAGGGGACGTGGCCAACGTCGAAGTTCTTCATGTAATGGCTACATTCTAAGTCTTCTCTCACGTATCCTTTCCCTGCAATACAACAGCAACAGAGGATACAACATTGGTGAATCCCAAAGATGCAGTGGCCTTTTCTCTAATGGTTGAATTTGAATGTGTCTATATTTCTTTTACCGGTTGATCCAAATGTTTCAATGGCATAAAACTCCCCCTCTTCCATCTTTGTCTGCTCGCCTCCTTTGACGATAGGAACGGATTTCCCAGCATGTATCTGATAGGGTCCAATGCTATGCCCATTCAAGTTTCGGGTACTTTTAACTGCCAAAAGCATGTACCATATTAAGGTTTACAATTATCAAAATGTGACACTGATGTAAGGGCAGATAATTAGATGTGCCATCGGATAACAATACCTTGGAAGACCTTTCCATTGATTTCAACCTCATAAGACTCCATGACCTCCTGAATTGCAGCACCGATGTCACAGAGACGGACATCAATTCCAGCTTCCTGAACCAGCCAAAAAAACACACAAAGGAGATTAAGAGCAATAACGAAATGGTTCCTTACAAATCAAAAGCCTAAACGAAGTCAATTTTGCACTGAAGAGCTTAGAATTTTTTAATTCATATGGATTCCACTGTAGAAAAAAAGATGAAAAGGATAAAGAAAACATAATGAACCAAGCTGAATAGGAAAATATTGCTTCATCCTACTGGTATATGTTCATTCATGAAGCAATGTAAATTAGCAAAAATAAGAATCAGTACCTTAATACCAGTATACGTAGCTTCGCGAGAGGCTGCTAAGAGAGGATCAAACATAGGGTTGAACGCAACTGTAAACGCACAGTCAATAATACGCCCTGCAAGAGAAGAGATTTTAATTTTTATCTGACATTTTTAACGAAGAAGAAAAACAATAACAAAAAGGAAGATTTACCGTCATACCATTAATATGTGTACCAAAATCCAATTTCATAACATCATCGTACTGAAGTACAGTCTTATCCCCAGAGTTTGGTGTCCAATGAGCAGCAACCCTGAATGTTAAAAAGTCATTAAAGAAACATGACTAAAGAAGAATAGAAATTTGTCGATAGAAAGAAAAAGTTGAAGGAAGGCACATGTCATAACCAACCAATTCAAAGAGCATCCGGTAGGGAATGCAATACCAGCTTGAAGACCATTCTCTGAAATCAACTTACGAACAGTATTCTCTAGGGTCTCACATATATCAGTCATCAACATTCCAGGCTTCGCTATGCTTCTGACATATTTACGAACCTGAAAAAGATGGCCAAAACGATCTTTCAAGCAGCTGCAAAAAAAAAAAAGAGGCCAGAAAAAAAAAAAACTCTATCTGTGGTCATTCAGTGAAAAAAACTCTAAACCTGGCGATGAACTTCTGCAGCTTGGCGAACAGAGTTATATATTGGCTTTTCCAAACGCTCCATCTCTCTTTTCTCTTCAGATGTTGTTCTCCACAGGTTACTAAACACAGAGATGAAGCAGCAATATATTAAAACAAACAGTGTGATGAAGGTAACAACGAAGAGTCTTGACATGAAAAAGACTGAAAATCCAATAAACTCAAGAGTAGGGAAGACAAAAGTGGTATGGACTGTTGGACAAAGTCAAGTATAACATATCAAAAGATTTTCCCAAAAGCTGTCCACGATGGTAAATAGAAAGGCATGAAACTTACTCATCCTTATACTGTTGGATTTCACCTTCAGGAAACTCCCCAGATGGGAAGAGCTGAACGACAGGGATTGAAGGTGGATCAGTCTGTTGAGGGAGTTCCTTCTTCCTCCTACAACATAATCAAAACCATCAATAAAGCAAACACCAAAAATTACAAAAAACAAAAAAATAGACAAAAACAAAAACAAATCTCTTACTTGCTTTTATTTTTCTTCTTCTTCTTCTTTGTTGAAGCCTCAGCTTAAAAATAACAAAATTAACAAAAAGTGTTATATTAAACAACCATCAGAACAAAGGATCGAATCTAAAAAACTTCCAAACATTTCAAGACCCAAACTCAGATGGACTAATCCTAGAAAGCTAGTTCCTTTGACAAACATATACCGAACATTCATAATATAACACTCAAAACCATGTGATCAATCAGTAGACCCAAAAAAAAAAAAAAAAAAAAACCCAAATTTTTTTTACCTTTGCTTCCTTCTTCTTCTTCTTCATCGTTCTCCTCTTTACCATCTTCTGCAATCTCAAGCTTCTTCGAAAGTTCAGATTCCAATTTCTCCTCTTTTCCATTAATGGATTCAGCGCCGCCATTCTCCACCACTGGAGCTACAACAACATCAGGGCTTTCACTCGCCATATCTTCAAATCGATTCTCACCTCAAAATAACAAAGCACTATACCCCAAGCACAAAAAAATTCGTACAAAAAACTCAATGAGAATCGCACACGAAGAAGAAGAAGAAGAAGTAAACCAGTCTTTCTCTTTCGTTACCCCCTTTACTCTCTCTCTCTCTCTCTCTCTCAGCTCCGATACTTTTGTACGGCAAACCCTTGAGATTTTTGAGAATTTGCAAAATGAGACTGTTAGACTATATTATTTATGTAAATCCCCCTCATCATAATTCGCTTCTTAATGGGCCTTATCAAATTTTCTTTATGGGTTGGGCTTGGTTTCTTATTCACTTAATCTCTAAATAATTGGCGATGCCGGATTTGATTGCTATATTTATCGTTATGTTAACTTTTCCTTTTTTGCTATTGATTTTTTTTGGTAACATATGTTAAGTTTCCTACTCGTATTATAACTTTGATTGTCAAGTTGTGGAGGGCTAAGGAAATTAAGACTTGTATACATATATACACTACTCTTATGCGATCACTGTACGAAGTAAGTTAACCTTTTTAGTTATGTTCACTTTGATTGCCAAGTTGTGGAGATAAGGAAATTAGGACTTGTATATACAGTACTCTTCTCTCTTATGCAAAAGTCAATATACAAAAGTAACAGGACCTTGTTATATAAGAAGAGAGACAAGAAAAAGTTAGAAAGAGCGAGTTAAAAATGGGGTTGGGTCTTCCGATGATAATCGCATCTTCCGTAGGTTTGGTCTTTGTGATTGTCGTTGTTATCATGATTTGTCGTTGTATTAGATCTGCCCGCAACAAAACACGAGAGAACTCCACTTTTTATGATGTCTCAGCGATATAGTTGTTTCGCCATTTAACAATTATGTTTTTTTTTTTTCTTGTTTAGATTTAATAATAATATTGTAACCTTCTAAAAGGTTTTTTATCAATAATTTTGTCATTGTGTTCTCAAATCTTTAGATTTGTTTGTTACTCCTCTCAGCTATCGATTGACGATCATGTCCAAAAAAAGAATTGTATATTACTTTTTATTGAAGGCAGAATCATCAAATACGGAGGCATGAATATAATTCTTTAGAAAATGAATACATTTGAGGAGTAGCTTCTTACGTAAAACCCGATGACCTTGGCGGATAGTAGCACACCTGACTTTTAAACTGGCGGATAGTAGCACCTGACATTTAAACTCGACCATTCAGGAACTGACACATTCATGAAGTTGATCCACTATACGGCCTTTCCACTATTCTCAATTTTAATCTTCTCTCTTGTCACCCAAATCTCTATATGCCTTGTCTTATGGTTTTGCTCTAGAAACGAAAATCTATCTCCCCTAAAAACTGCAAGGGATCTAGCATTGTCTGGATCGCATTTTTTATTAGGCAAAAGACAATAGGGTTCAAATCTCTACGTAGAAACATGAAGATGATGATGACATCATGACAAATGATAGTAGAGAGTGTAACTCGTAATGCCCCCCCCCCCTCCATAGATAATCTAAAAACATTAGGGTTCTCTTACATGAAATTTTAAATTTTGCTCTCAGTGGAGTTGTTAACCAAGCAAGCAAGCCTTAACCGGATCCTAAATGGACTAATTTACAGTAGGCCCATTTAAATAGATTTGGCCCAAACTTGTGGCCTTAGCTTGATTTTCTAATATATTAATGGACAATTACAGTAATTAATCTGCCTTTACAGAGACAAGAGACCGTATAATAACGTATCTTCTTTCTTCTTCTTCTTCTTCTTAAAGTTTTCACATATTTTAGGCCCAAACTTATGGCCTTAGCTTGATTTTCTCATATATTAATGGACACTTACAGTAATTTAATCAGCCGTTACAGAGACAAGAGACCAAAGCCAACAGCTCATTGTTATGAAATAAACCGTAACGTATCTTCTTTATTCTTCTTCTTATATTAACGGCCCATTTCACATAATTTCGAAATTCGAAGCTGGACACAATCTCAAGTTATGTTTGTTATGTTAGATGGTTCGTGGAAAGTAACAGATCTTTTTGCAGGAAGATGATGGTTTTGCATGTTGCTTTGGGACGATGCCCCCACCATGAGTGCTGCCAACTTTCGCTGCAGTCTCTCTCCTCTTCATGCCGAGGTTGAAGCCTTTATCTGGCCTATGCGATGCATGATTGGAGCGGATAATCAATCTGTCGTTTTCTTCATCGACTGTTCTAACTTAGTGAAGATGGTGTCTTCGTCTTTTAAGTGGCCAGCTTTTACACCCTATTTGGAGGACATCCAGGCGGATAGAGAGAAGTTTGTCTCCTTCTCCCTAATCTATGTCTCTCGCTCTCAGAATGGTAAAGCGGATAATCTAACGCGACGTGTTCGCACTGTTTTGCACCTAGTTAGCTATGTAAACAATATTTCTTTGTATTGGCTTATTTGAGCCAATCTTGTACTCTGTAAAAAAAAAAAAAAAAAAAAGCTGGACACAACCTCGTGCCACTGGAATATTTTGCGATTTTTAGAAAAACATAAAAAAAAAAAAAGTTATGGAGGCGAAAACCAGCGGATCTAAGCAAAATCAGCCACTAACACCGGCAATATCAACGCGGCGGCCGAGAGTTAGAGAAGTTAGTTCCAGATTCATGTCTCCGGTTACTTCTTCTTCCTCCGCCGGCGATCTCCACTTTTTTACCACTTCGAGTTCTCCTAAACACCACCAGTTACACCAACGCTCTGTTTCTGCTCAAAGGCATAGACGTCAGTTAAAATTGTCGGACGGAGACGAGAACCGCTCATCAGAGACGGCGGCGCGTAGCTTAGACTCGCCTTTTACACTCTCTCTTACCGGAAAAGCATCGAAACAAAGCCAACTGAAACCGCTCAAGGAGAATTCTCACCGCCTCGAAACGCCTACGCTGCCGATCCTTCCTCCGCCGTCTAGGTCACGCCTTAGCCAACACAGATTTCTAACCGCTTCCGCTGCGACGATGCTTCTCCAATCAAGCGGCATATCTAATGAGAGAGATGGAGTCATCAACGGTCAGGATAAATCTAAATTCAACGGCTCTGATCAGTTTCCAACGCTTTCTTGTAGAACAATTCATCCTAGAGTCTTCAACAGTTGTGTAACTTCTTCTCTTAACCGAACTGTGAGCTCACCGTTGTCGAGCTGTACCGGTCGTGAGAGCAGTTCGTTTTCGCGGATAGGGTTGCCAGCATTGCCTCCCGCGGCACCAAATTCAAAGGCTCCAGGGGATTCGAAAAATCAGAGGAAGGCTTCAGAGCAGTTGGAAGATGTGCATTCTCTGAAACTACTCCACAATCGTTACCTCCAATGGAGATTTGCCAACGCCAATGCTCAAATGAAGACTCATGCTCAAAAAGCTCAAACTGAGGTCAGTTACTGTAAGTAAAAGCTAATATCTTCTTTGAGCATGTTTGAGACTTTTTAATGGTGTTTTTGTTTTACCTTGAAGAGCATGCCCTATTCCTTTGGTTCGAAGATATCAGAATTACATGATTCTGTGCAAAGGAAACGAATAGAGCTACAACGTTTATTGAGAATTAAAGCTCTTGTTGCGATTAGAGAATCTCAAGTAAGCTTATTAGAGATAGATATACCTTTAGCTAGCTTTCACAATATTTGACTTCGACATGAGACTAATGAGAATATGTTTCTTTTTCCATATGGAAACTCTAAAATAGACTCCATGTTTGGAGCAATGGGCTGCTATTGAGCAAGAGTATTCGACTTCGTTGTCGCAAACAATCCAAGCTTTTTCCAATGCTTCATTACGGCTTCCACTTGATGGAGATATCATGGTATTATTATTATTATACACATCTTTTGTTCAGTAATGTCAACAACTAGGAAGTATATCATCTGCATGCATATACATACAACTAAGTGTTTGCTTGCCAAAAACCAGGTTGATCCTAAACAGTTAGGTGATTCACTTGTGGCTGCTTCCAAGACTATTGACGGCATTACACAAAATGTTGGAAGCTATATGCCAATGGTTAGTAGGAAATTAGTATCAGTCTGAGCGTGTCTCAAGATTGTTTATTTTATAAAACGTAGCATTAAGAATCAATTTTTGTAACTCCCTTGTTGATATATTTTGCAGGCAAAGGAGAGAGAGTTTGGTGTCAGAATTAACAAGGGTGACTAGTAGAGAAAAATCATTGGCACAAGATTGCGGAGTGGCCCAAAATTGCGCGAATCTCTTCTGCGGTTTTACCAGAGATCATGTCAGCAACAGCTTGGCAAGAAATATCAAGGAGGTCTTTAATGTTTAGGTAATTAGCAGCCAAAATAACATCAAAGAGAGTGGGTTGTTCCATCGTCTTCAAGAACTCAGCGTCCCACTTCTTGAGTTCCTCCTTGCCCTCGCCGGTTGAAGCATCAGCACCAGCGTGCTTCTTGCAATACTCGATCACCATCGCGAGGATGGTTCCTTTGACGTTTGCGAGAGGGATCTCAGTAGCGACGCAATCGTCTTCAATCATATGTGCTATCGTCTGCGACTGGCTTCCGACTGCTTCCTCGATCTCAAACAACTCACCATCGGAACTCTTCAACATAATCTTCTTCGACATCGTTCCTTCGTTTTCCTTTTTTCTTTTTTCTTGTGGTGGCGAATGAAAGGTTTTTTTTTTTGTGATGTATGAGAATTGTGAGAGTTGCGATGATCTTAGAAAGTGTTATTTATAGAGAACCCTAATTGTGAGTCGGTGTAATTCTTTACTTCCTTTTCGAAATATGGAAAATTATTATTTTAGCCTGAAAAGTAAACCAAGCCTAAACCGGAGTCTAAAGTTAAATTAATTTGACCGGAATCGGATAGGAATCCACGTGTCAAACTGAATGGCTTTGATACAATACAAAGAGTTAAAATCGATTTTAACAACATCTGATTTTAAAACGTATAGTGTGAATGAATAACAAAAAAAAAAAATGGTAAACATTAAAATCGATTTTAACAACATCTGATTGCACTACACGTCGTATCATCATCACTCCTTTATATGCTCTGTATATATCGAAACCACCACATTGTATCTAAGTATCTTAAAGTAAGTTACTTGAGTTTTTTTTTTTTTTTTTTTTTTTTTTTTTTTTTTTTTTAAATTACCTTTTTCATTAAACCTTATTAATACCTTAAACAAGATGCCTCCAGTAATGAGTAACACCTACACATATAATAAGCATTACATGCTATTGAAACAACCGGAACCAAGTAACCAAGAGAGTATTTGCAGGGAGAACATTCCTCTGTTTGAGCGTCAATTTGATGATACTTGAGTTCTTATATAATTATAGAGTATGTTATACACCGAATCAGTTTGATGATAATTAAAGTATCACAGATTTATCATATTCTTAAGAGATGAATAACGAAACTGTTTTTGTGTGATTTTACAGAATATGACTTTTCACACGGTTCTATTTTCGAATGTTCAATGCTGACAAGATTTACATCGGTTTGATTATGATACAAGCATTTAAACCAAAATAACCGAACTGAATATTGAAATTGAAGTGTCATGAACTCTGTTTCGGATTAGAAAACACCAGTTACAGTAAGAAAAACTTCAACATATTATATTCAAGAATTGCTTCAGAGGAACAAAAGACTGTTTGACAACATGGATCGATCTTGAGATTGGTTACATATATGGATACATCAAAAGATCATCTCTAGAGCAAGAAAAAAAGATTGGTTTACATCTCTATCAAGAAACCAAAAGAAACACACTCAGAAGAGATAGACCAAGTCATCATCATCTAGCATGAATAAAACTGAAAACGCACACACTAAAAGAAGAGAGATATAGACGAAGTCATCATCATCTACATTGCATGAATAAAACTGAAAACGCACACACTAAAGAAGAGAGACATAGACGAAGTCATCATCTACGTTGCATGAATAAAACTGAGAACGCACACACTAAAAGAAGTCACCAGGTACATCGATCAAGAACTTTTGATATCAATCAACTCTCATTCGAAAGCCCATTGGTTCTCCCAGCGAATCTCAGCTTCTTCCTCATCTGTTAAATCCTTCTCGATGTTGAACTGTGCGCGAAGCTCTTCTGGAGTCTTGCCTGCTGAGAGCAAATCGGCGACAGTTTGACATGTGAGATCAAGAAGGCTTTGGATGTTGAGATAATTCGCAGCCATCATCACATCAAAGAGGATAGAATGTTCAATCGTCTTCATGAAATCAGCGTCCCACTTCTTGAAATCTTCTTTGCTCTCTTCTACGGTCGAAGAATCAGAAACGACGACGTGCTTGTGCTTCTCGCAGTACTCGATCACTATCTTCAGGATCTTGCTTGTGATCTGAAGCGGGATTGTGGTCCTGACGCAATCGGCTTCAACCATATTCTTTAGCGTCTGCCATTGGGTTGCGACATCTTCGTCGATCGTAAACGAATCACCATCGGAGCTCTTCAACTCGATCATCATCTTCTTCGACATCGTTACGGGGAAGAGGTGGTTTCTCTGGTAGCAGTTTGATGATGATGAGAGAAGAATCAAGAATTGAGAGAGCGGTTGAAGAGAAATGAGAAGTAACTAACTTCTGAAGCTATGCGCGTCTCTGTATTTATAAGCCCTCTCATCGTCAGAGTCGGTGCATGGGATCAACATGAGTTTCACAAAAAACGGTGCTGAACCGGGTTCGCCCATTTTCTTAACCGGGTCTATTAAACTTGATCAGAATGGATTTTAAAATGTCAAAGAGGGGGAAAAAAATGGAAGTTGGAGTGCTTTGGGGTTTGCCATCATCAATATAAGCTACATACAAATTACAAACAATCTTGTAAAGATGAATATTAGATGAATAATATACTAGATTCCAGTAAAATTTACAAAAATACACTCGTTTGTAGATTTTACAACAACACATCTTCGGTTTAGAAGATTCTTCTTCTTCAATGTATAGAAGGATTTTTTACTAGCTTGTTCCATATGCAAGTAGTTCCCACCTGAACGGCTGAAAGACATATAGCACTTCCGGGCAACTCTTGAACAAAAGAGCAACACAAACGCAAACTGCTGCTATCGCTACCATGGAAAGCATTGCTGGCCTATAAGCAACAGAACTGTGTTGTCTTGTGACAAACACACGTTTGTGATCACAGAGCTTACATTGGTTGATCTTCAAGCTTGATGAATCCTTTAGACTCCTCTTTTCTTGTTTGTGGTCAATGTTGAAAGACTCTGGAATGTTGACCACCACGTGTTCTTCGGCGGTTGGTTTCCGGTTGAGTTTCCGTTGCACGAGATGAATATAGGAGAAGTGACCTCGTAAACGTGCGTAGTCTTCTGGTGTGAATCCTGTATTGTCCCGGGAAGTCTTCCACGCTTGAATACCAATCTGAACCAAAAAAGAAAGAAGAACTGAGTGTCGTACACAAGTTAAAACGAGGGAAATCAAATTCAAATTTTACCATTCCGGGATCGTCAGTAAGAGCGTCCAACACATCTTCTGACCCGTCTTTACCAGCTGCAATGTGAAGCGGTGTTAAACCGGCCGGACCAGCTGCATCAGGTCTAAACAAACCGGATAAAGCCAGGTTCGTCTTCTTTGGAATGAATCTAAGAAGCATCTCAACCATGAGTTTTGAATTTTTCCTCACGGCTCTGTGAAGAAGACACAGTTCTGACAGTGCAGCATCAGGGGATAGATCAACCGTTCCTTCTTCAAAGAGTATATTCAATAGCTTTTTTATCACAGCACACCATTCCCGGTCCATCGAGAACTCGATTAGAAACTTAAACCGTATCAAAGGGAATAGATGATCTGATTCTGCAAGTCTTGAACTGAGTTCACTTTTGTGAAGAAGCCAACCAATTTCGTGGATGAAATACATTGCTTGCATTGCAGAATCAGTTCCGGTGAACTCTAATGTGCTTTCGAGTCTTCGGATTTCAGAACAAACATCTTCGTCCTCAGATACTATGAAAGGGAAGAAACTACTGCTTAGCCCGTCTTGGTCTTCAATCTAGATTATTGCCAAGCAAAATGCTGCCTTTATATCTCAATGCAACAAAGAGTAAAAGCAGAGCACAAAATTTAAAGTACACTCACTTCCATGAAACCTCGACCACTTCCGATAGGAATCTCACACGAAAATTTGACAGAATCAGGCTTATTTTGCTCCTTAAGATCATCACTCTCTTCCGTTACTCCTTGTGTTTCTTCCTGAACCAAGTATGTTCCTTCTACAGCACAAAGTATCCTGTAAAATTGGCGATTAACATCAGAGGAAAAGATAGAGAGGGGTCAAGCTTTGAAGAGTGTTAATATATATACCTTGTGCCAGGTCGATGGAGATTGATGCCTTTTACTGTAAATTGAGCTTTCCTTGTTACCGCAAGTGGTCTAACAGTAATGATTTGGCTATTATCATGGCTTCTTAGAGGTAACGATGTGTCAAGAACAACCTGACCTGTAGCACGAAATTAGAAGAATACTCAGATCTCAAGAAAACATATGGACACTATAACATAGACCCAAAGATTCTCAAAAACTAACCATTAAACGCAAATGCAAACTGGTTTTGCACCCTAAGATAAATCCACCCATCAGTCCATAGAGGATCATGTGAAAGATCTAGAAGCCTCCTCAAGCTGAAACTCAGATCACAACAAAGCTGCAAGAAAAAAAAAGAAAAAGGAAACATGAAGTGATTCTATGAGACAGATGATAATCTGGAAAGAATAGAGAAAGAGTTGTGAAAATGATTCTTACTTCTTCCCAAGAAGCTTCATCTTGACGAAGATAAACTGTCAAAACGATACAACCAGGTCTAATGTAGCTCTCCATGTCAGTTGGAGTATGAGCTAACCAGTCAAGGATCTGAAAATTAAAATATTAGAACACAACAGCGTACAGTACAGTGTCACTTTCAAAATCACAACAAACTGCAGAAATTATATTTACCTGTCCTCGTAAGGCAACTGGAAAATCATTCGGCACTTTCCCAAATAGTTTGAACACAATCCTATCGGTACGGCTCTAAATATGCAACCAAAACAAGAAATGTTACAGTGAATTATAAGCAAGCAAAAATGAATGGATGAAAGGTGAGATTTGTACCGGAGCATCTCTACTGGAACTTGAAGGTGATTGGTCAGAAGCTGAATCTGAGTTCCTACTAGTCTGAGGTGGACTAGACTGACGCGAGTCTTGGTGATAATCAAGAGAACTGGTTGCTGGATTTGTGGGAGGAGGTGATGATCTCTCTATATCTGTAGTATCATCCGAGTCTATGTATACATCATTCAAATCAAAAGCATTCATTTTGACTTGCTTTTGGGACTTATCCAAGACAGCTCTTTCTTGAGAACCATTAACATACACTTCTTGCAAAGGCGTTTCAAGCACATTTACTGAATGATGCTTTATATCTTCTCGAGGAGCTTGCTCGAGTGAAAGCAAAGCTTGAGAAGCTTCAAGTCCTCCTCCACCCTGCATAAGCCCAACTAAATCCTTCCCAACATGTTCACCAGGTTGGCTTACAAGGCTCTTTAAAAGATGAGAGAGTAACTGATCACCCGTTTGGTCCGATTGATTCACTGCAAAACCGAACACAGAACTGAATAAAGCGCTTTTAAGACTAAATGTCCAAATGAAACTTTCATGAACAACTTACAATGTATATTGGAGAGTATCTTCAAGAGAGTAATCAACAAATAGTTGCTAGTTTGACCATCACTTGTAGGAGTCCCATCGCCTAAAGTATCAGGATTTGCTTTCCTCCTACGCTTATTATGCCCAGCCAAACGTCTACGACAACTTCTCTTTCCTTCATCAAACTCTTCAAGCACATGAAACCTGACAAGGGAGACCGAGACATAAGAAGACCCAATAGTACTAAAGTTGAATCCTTTTTCTAAACCCATACCTGCTACATTGCTGACAAAACCGCTGCATAATACCGCCAACAAGTGCACTAGTAGCTTTAGAATGCATCTCACAAACCTTATGACGTCTATGGTAATCCTTAGCCTTGGTTAAATCAGCTCCACAATTCTCTACCTGACAAGAAATGGCTCGAGTCTGTAATCCTCCTCCAAGTTTAGTCTTTTTGGCAAAATTACCACTACCACAACCACCAAGATTCAAAGTAAGCTTAGGAGCATCATCATCATCCATTGGTATCACAGTAACAGCTCTTCTTTTATTCATATTGTCCATGATATCAACAACAGTTGCTTCATCAGAGCACGCCGAGGAGGTGTTGGATGAGCCGTGATTCAACTGTCTGGCTACGAAGAGATGACCATCCCATTTCCAATCATTCAAATCCCACTCTGCAACACTCGTTTTACCACTAAACCCATATAAACTGTGACCTTCTTCTTCTCCACCTTGAGTTCTTCTAGCTTCCATCACAAAACCCCAAATTGAGAAAAAATTGGAAAAATCAAAAACAAAACCCAATTCATATGGATCGAATGAGGAGCTCGAACAATAGGTGACATTGCTTTGTATATAACTAACTCAACAAAAAAGGGAACCATCAGACAAAAGCAAGAACGGTCACCGGACCGGAGAGACTTGAGGCGGTAACGGTAAAGGAATATGAAAGTGACGGAGATAAATGATGATGGAGAAGAAGAAGCGTTTTTTCTTGTAGCGTTGGAAGGATATGTTTTTACTTCTATGGACTTATATGGTGGTATTGAATATGTGGGAAGTACTATTTTAAAAAAGCATCTTCGTTACGACGAGAGAGAGAGAGAGAGAGAGAGCGATACTGATGAGGACGAAGAAACATTTTTATTTTTATTTTTATTTTTATTTGATTAGAGTGTTTTAATTAATAAGAATAAGATACAATTCTGTTATGTGATGGGCACCGCGAATCATTTTTAAGATATGTAGAATGTTGAGATATCATCATCAACGTATGAAAAATTATTGCAATATCATTTAAATATGAATAATAAAGAGGGTTACAATTTCATAAAATCTGAAAGAAAATAAATAGTTCTTTAAATAGCGAAATAACTACATTGATATATGCTTGTTGTATAGGTTCCGTACATACTAAAATAATTGATCTATGTAGTTGATTACATGATAAAACGTTACCCATTGGAACTAGTGTGGGTTCAACCCGTGTTTGGTTGATGACAAGAAACTTACAATCAAGATGAGTATGATATAGCAAAAACTCCTATAAAAACAAAGCTGACAATTCCGAACGTACTAACTAAAAACCATATTGTTTTGTTCTTCAACACACCTAAAACTTGTTGTTCTCTCTAACCTTATCCGTGATGAAACGACAAGAGTTTTTGTCGTTTTCGTATTTCCTGGTATTATTAATCCAATCGATCGGTTGATTAAAGGTTGACATTTTAGTTAAAAAGACACAAGAAAAAAGAAAAGTTGCCTTTTGTATAAATTGCCTTTTTTCTTGTGTATAAATTTCATTTTTATAAAGAAAAGTTGCCTTTTTCTTGTGCCTTTTTAACAAGATTTATTACATTGTATAAATTGAGCAGTAGAGTATATATATACAAAGTTCTAATTGCCTTGTCTCCACATTCTGGCGATTAAAATTAACTTCATGGGAAAAGTTAATATAACAAAACTGAAAAACAAGAAAAAGAAAAGTTGGCATAACAATAAGATGGAAATATACAATTCTTTGATGTCATAGGCGCCGTCAATTATTTAGAGATAATTTATAGAGCTTTTACACTAAATCATTGATAGATTATATTATTAATCGAGCAATCATAAACCCTAAATTATTGTGATTGTCAGAATACAAATGAAATTTGATTTTATGTTAAAGATGTAACTCGTTTCATAATTGAATGCCCGCAGCGCCATTGTTACGTACGTACCAAAATTATTTAATCAGCAAATGCCACAAAAAATTAAAGATTTCAAATTGGGGCTCTCAGCTCGTATTATGATGATTCATAAACATGTTTAAACCAATGTATTCAATAGATAATGAGGAAGAGTTCTCCACATTTAGAGTAAACCAAGCTAAACCGGAACAAAATCTATAGGAGGCTTATATATATATATATGTATGTTCGATCCAAAACTTGATCAGACTGAGGAGCTACGTGACAAAATTAACGGCTCTGGTTAGATAAATATATATACTAATGAAGATCTTTAGTTGTTTACCTCTCGACTGGGGTTTTGCATGTGAGTGTGAAAACACACACTCTTATATTTTGACAAATACAACTTTTGTGACAAAATTGTATTGCAACGTAATAACGTATGTCAATAATACTGAAACTAAAGGTAGGAAATTAACAAATTAAAACGATTGAAATATCATTTTAAATATATAGAGTTACAATGACATTACGCATTAGAAGTGGGTGCGACGGGTGTTCGGTCGGCGGTACAAACATTCCACACATAAAGTAAAACAAAGACGACCGTGGCAACACCGAATACTCCAGAGATATAGAGTACACGCAGAAAACTCGAATGATCCATATTGTTTCTCCACCCTCACCAAAACTTGTTCTTTTTGTTAAACAAAAAAAGTTCCTAGTCGACAAAAAGTTAGTTTATATATTAATCTCATAAGAGCGAGGAATATATATATATATCTCCTAATTGCCTTCTCTCTACCACTTGGGGAATCAAAGTTAAAATATAATATAGTAAGAAATCAAATACTGAAATACAAAAAGAGAAAAGTTTACATAACACAATAAGATACAAATTTAATGTGCTAGCAATACACCGCCTATCAATACTTGAATGCCGTATGTATATATATACTAAATATTAATACTTCCCGTATATAATCCAGAATAGGGTTTTTACTGTCTACTTTCCTAAATCAAACGTCAAAAGAAATGGTAGTTTTCCAGTTTTTATCAAATCTTGTTGCATTAGGTGGTAAAAAAAAGAGAGTATACTAGGATTTAACCCGCTGTATACCGCGGGACTATAATTTTTAATTTTAAATATTTAAAATACGTAGATTATATTTGTTTGTTATTTATTAATTTTTAAATTATATACCTATAACTATTTATTGAATTTATGGGACGATTTTAATGTTCATTTATGATTTTAAATAAAATGGTTAAGTTTTTTTTTGTTTTTAATATAGATGTTACTATGCTATCTAAGTTTTGACCCGCGGTACACCAATTGATTGTGTTTTTTATGTAAAATAATATAGATATATGTGAGAATTAATAGTTATTTTATGTGTTTAATGTATATAAAAATTAATTGTTTCTATTCTCGATTTTAATCTAATATTATGTATATTTCTTCAATAAATGTATAAAATATTAAATGGAAACTATTAATTAAGCCGAGATAATTTAGGAAAAATAACAGATTTTTTCTCTAAAGATCTATTAAAATATGTTTGAAGATTTTTATGGGATTAAAAATTTATTGTGTAGATGTTTATGGAAAAATCGAAATGCATAGATGTTGCCCAGCTATTTATGGCAATAAACATATCAAATTAGGTAGATTTAAATAGTTCCATTAATTGAGTTTCTACGAAATGTTATTTTAGAAAATTTGTCAGGGATTAATGTTGTAAATAAAATATATTAAATAAATAAAACTTGAAGGACATAAACCAAAATGTACTTCAAAAAATAATAATATAGATGATCAGTGGAGAATATATTATTTGTGGAGTACGTAGCTAGTGTTCGAGAATATATTAATTATCGTTACAAAATTTAATGCCACTGACCCATTATAACGTACGTACCAAAATTATTTGATTACCACTACAAATAATTTGTTTTTCTCCCTTCTTAGTATTAGTTCTGGAAGTGCTGCTTGTGGTGTTATTTTTTTATTTGCAATGCAGGGTCTGAAGTCACAGCTGCAAGAGTTCATTCCGGATCAACAAGTCTCTCTTTGCTAGATTAACCACAATATACACCAACACAAAAAAGAGTGAAAACTTATATAGGGAGACTCAAATTTTCCTGATCGTGTTAAACCATAGATGATCCATAAATTAAGAACATAGATTAGAGAAGAGCAACTTTCCAAAATGACAAGTAACGATGATGATGTGTCAATGATTAGGTATAGAAACTAAATACATGAATGTGGTGAAAGAACGTGAGCACTTGTAAGAGAGAAGATCGTTGATCATTTAATCCCCAAGGTAATTCTGAGCTTTAGGAATTAGGAAATTTGGGATTTCGTTTAAATTCTTCTATTCTACTTATCCTTCAAGAAACGACACAGTTTGTTGTGTCGAGTTTAAATTACTCATACTAATTGGTTGACATTTTAATTAAACCAAACCAAATCAAACCAAACTGAAATAACTTCGGATATAGTTCAAGGCTTCAAGCTGTTTCAGTTGTAGTCATAAATCACATTCAAAAAAGAGGTATTTGTGTTTTTAGTACGTTTTTGGAAAGTAATAAGCAAATTAGTACGTTTTCTATTCACAATTATACAAATAGTCTGTCTCTCACTGCAGCAACGTGAGACTTTAGTTTTTTTTTTTTTAAATATGACACCCCTCATGTTTAATTACTCAAATAGTTGATAATATAATTTTTTTTTTCTAATTTTTTTCAGATACAATGCACCCACCGAAAGAAGGGATTAGATATAAGACATATGAGAATGTTAAGTAAGCTAAATCTAAGATATCCTGAAGCGATTTGAACAAGCCAAGGCACCATTATCGGTCACTGGTAAAATCATTTAAATACAACTTTTATTGGCAAGCGAATGGAGAAACAAAATGTTGAGATATTTATTGCAATATCATTTAAATATGAACTAGGTATTCTTCCGCGGCAAAACCGCGGGCTGAACTTTTTTTTGATGAAAATTTATAATAATTTATTTTGTTATTGTGTTATTTATAACTGTTTGTGGTTAAATATTTATTGCTTATATTATAATTTTTGTATTTAAAAATATTCATTGAAAACCTGTCAATAAAACATTTACATGTAATGAATAAAATTGTTTAAACCTTTGTCTATTGAACTAAATCTTTGCTATAATTGTGAAATAAGTAGAAAAATATAACTAACATGTAAAAAAGAGCAACTAAATCTTATCTGTTAATTTTTTTTTTAGTACAAATTAGTTTTGGTTCTAATAGATTTTTTTTTAACATTTCTACTATTTATTTTATTTGACGTGTCTACTATTTTCGTTTTTTAACTAGTTATATTTATTTAATTAATTAATTTATCTTAATTAAATTTTTCTAATGACAATTGAATGTAATTTTTTTACACATTTTAAGGTTAGTTTTATATGTGTACTTCCCAATTAATATAGTAGGATAATAAAGAGGATTACAATTTCATAAAATATAAAAGAAAATAAATAATTCTTTAAATAGCGAAATAAATATATTGATATGTTTGTTATATAGGCTCCGTACATGCTAAAATAACTGATCTACTTGATTACATGATAAAAGTTATGCATTGGAACTGGTGGGTTCAACCCGTGTTTGGTTGATGATAAGAAACTTACTCATTAGAACAATCACGATGAGTATGATAGGACAAACTCCTATAAAAACTAAGCTGACAATTCCGAACGTACTAAAAACCATATTGTTTCGTTCTTCAACACACCTAAAAAACTTGTTCTCTCTAACCTTTTTTCTAGTGTCTTTTTAACAAGATTTACTTTGTATAAATTGAGCGTAGAGTATAGTTCTAATTGCCTTGTCTCCACATTCTGGCGATCAAAATTAACTTCATCATGGAAAAAGTTAACATAACAAAACTGAAAAACAAGAAAAAGAAAAGTTGACATAACAATAAGATGGAAATATACAATTCTTTGATGTCATAAGCGCCGTCAATCATTTAGAGATATTTATAGAGCTTTTACACTAAATCATTGATAGATTATTATTAATCGAGCAATCATAAACCCTAAATCATTGTGATTGTCATAATACAAATGAAATTTAACTTTATGTTAAAGATATAATTCGTTACAAAATTGAATCTGCAGCGCCATTATTACTACTAAATTATTTGATCAGCAAATGCCACAACAAATTAAAGATTTCAGATTGGGGCTCTCGTATTATATTATGATGATACATAAACATGAATAAAATAATGTATTTAATAGATAATGAGGAATATGTTGAATAAGCTTGACATAGCTTGAGGACAAAGACAAGTATATTTAGGAGAAAAGCTTAATATACATATTTGAGATTTAGGAGTTATTTAATAAGTTAGTTTTCCAATTTGAATTAGGAAGTTTTGTTTAAGGTCTTTACTATATAAGAAGATGCAAGGGTGTTGCATAACTTATGAGTTTAAGAGAGAACAAGAGAGAGCTTTTGGTTTTGAGTGATTTTCCTAAAGGTTAATAAAAGAGAGTAATTCTTTTAGTTTGTGTTCTTAATTCTTTGAAGTTCTTGTGTTCTAGTTCTATAGAATAGTTCTCCACACATATATATCAGAATTCAGAACACCACCACACACAGATAATTGATCCCACACCATTGGAGTCAAGATAACATGCTATAGCTATAAAATCGAAGACACATTTACTAGTTATATAAGTATATATAAATTAGTTTACTAAAGACAAGTATATAAAAACCAGTTTATTAGACACATCGACATCGTTTAGTCATTAGAGTATGAAGACATATATAAAATGGATTAAAAAAAATAATATATATATATATACATACATATATACTATATAGCATTCGAAATGTTTGTTGAACATTTAGAGTAAACCAAGCTAAACCGGAACAAAATCTATAGATGCTTATATATGTATGTTCGATCCAAAACTTGATCAGACTGATCAGGAGCTACGTGACAAAACTAACGGCTCTGATTAGATAAATATATACTAATGAAGATCTTTAGTTGTGTACCTCTTTACTCTTATATATATTTTGACAAATACAACTTTTTTGACAAAATTGTACTGCAACGTAATAACGTATGACAATTATACTGAAACTAAAGGTTGGAAATTAACAAACTGATTGAAATATCATTTTAAATATATAGAGTTACCAGGGCCGGCGCAAATTAATTGGATGCCTAAAGCAAAAAAAAAATTATTCACCACTAAACACAATTTTTTTTCTTTTCAAAACATGCATATCCCAGGTTCTTGATGTCTCTATCATAGAACTCTATAGAAATCTGTTAGACTATGTTTCGAATCGGACACTAAGTATATAAATGTTGTAGGTGATTTCCAAACTGGTAGGTGTCAGTACTGTGCATTATGGCTATTACAGGTAAATATGGCTGTCGCATACTATTACTCGCATGTAAAGTTTATATCTATTGACTCTTTTCGTGTCCATTTTGGTCTTTCTGGTTTTAAGAAAGTTTATTTACTAGAGTCATACAATTGCCTTCTGATCCATTTTATTTGATTAACACGACTCTGATCAGGATGCAATTGCAGGTCTTTGTTCAAAGAGCAAAGTCCTCATGTTGCTTAATTCTGTAAAGAGCATACTTTAAAGTCATGCCAGTTACTTGATGTTTGGTAAAAAATTTGCATTCCTAGAAATTAACTCCGTTGTGGTCTCTTTGATGTTTAAAACTCTTTTCTTTTTCTGCTGTTTGAAACAATGTGAAAACCAAGCACGTAGATCCCTAGACTATAGAAGTCTCTGCATTGTTTGAGAAACTTTATCTTACCTCAGATACATGTCCTCAGCTCCAAATGAGTGAGCTACAGAAACGGTTAGATGCGGAGTTTCTATTGGCCCAGATGTGTTCTGTCAAGTTCAAAGATTGGATCGTCGTTCTTGCCACTCTATTACAACTGTCCGAGGTATAAATCTTTTAGGTTTCCACTGTTATCACTGACACTTGGTGAGGTTTCCTTTGCTCTTTTGATCAATTACCTTTCATCCTTTGCTTATATCAGATTTTTTTTTTCAAAGATAAAAAAGAGTTATGTAAGATCTTATTCTCTGTGTTTGGTGTCCTGCAGATCTATCAACATCAGCATCACAGGCAGATGAGTTGTCCTGCAATGGTTCAGCTTCTCTCCAGCACGCTTTATTTCAAGCGTTTTCCCCCTACTTAATGTTCGAGGAGGGATTGACGAGGAAGGTAAAATGCCCTTCTTTGTTTTCTTCGTGATGATGTGACTATAGAGGAGGTACATTGTGTGATCTTTATTCTTGATTATATTCAGGAAAAGGGTGTGTCCGTCACAAGGAATTTACAGGAATGCCTGAGCCCATCTCGAGTCCAACCCTCAAGCGACTATCAGTTTACTACGATTCTCCAATTGATGTTTATGATGCTACCTCTATGTCATTTGACCTACAGAATCTTGTCTACCTTGAGTACTCAGATTGTGCCTTGGCTGAGTATATGCAAGTTAATTTGGATTCCCTAGTCGAAGCTAAGCTGGATCTTTATGAGGCAGGTAATGTCAAGAGGCGGGATGTGACGAATCTTGTTACAGGGATAAGAAATGTTGAGATCCTTCATCTGTCTCCCGCTTCGGTTGATGTGAGTTGGCCAGTTTCTTTCTTTCGTTTTCGTTTTCGTTTTGAAAAAACCTTGGAATATTATTGAGCTGTGATTTATTCTTACTGTAGAGATGGTCTTCCGGTGTTCAGCGAGGTTTCGGGTAGAGAAGAAAGAGTAGCTCCGACAGCAACCTCTGCTTTAACTCCTCCAGAAACCACCAAACAACTGGGTATTAGAAACCTATTGGCAATAATAACCGATGGAAAAAGGGAATACGAAGAGTTCTGGAAACTACCTAGAGGGGACAGAATGATTAAGTGACAAGAGCATCCAATCGCAGAGTTGCAAGATTGTTTAGATTCTAAAAAACGTTAACAGATGTAGCATAATCTTTTCCCAGTGGGGATTTAACAAAGAAGAAAAACAATAAGAAGCTAGCAGAGAGTATTTTGGCGAAATATACGTACAAAGAAGTGAGAATTAATAGAGGAGTGAAGAGAAGAGGAGAGACCTGTTTCCTAGTCTCTTCAAGAGAAACCAGTCCCAGCAATCCTAATTCCCTGAAATTTGCTTCTGAAGCGCAATCCAGAGAGCCTCAGCGCTAGTCAGTTTATCATCTTCCATAGTGCTGCAGTGAAAAGAAGAAAAGATGAGACATCACATCACAGCAAGTCTAATGACAGTGAAAAAGAGTAGCAACAAACTTGGTAATGCTATCCAGAAAGTTATTGAAAGCTTTGAGGAGAGACTGGACTTCAGTGGCATGGGTCGTCTGTTTTCTTCTCACTTACAGTTTGCTACGACCATAAAAAGCTGAGGTAGGAAATGAACCAGGGGGCGCGCCGGGATCTGCTTTGGTGTCATCTTTGTCCTCTGGAGTGTTGTTCTTTAATAGAGATACATGTTTCTGAACAGTTGGCTGTCTCCACTTATTCCAGAAATAGGTGAGGCAGTAAAGAGGATGGTCTGGGTAATATGGAGCCGTGCTACGGTGTAGGCCGAATCTCCCCACATAGGGCTGGGGGTAGAGAAGCCAGCGAGGTCTTGTACGTGATGTTTTGGGCAACCAGCACACTCGCTGGCTTCTCTATCTCCACCCCTATGTGGGGAGATTCCGCCTACACCGTTACACGACTCCAAATTACCCAGACCATCCCCAAACCATCCTCTTTACTGCCTCACCTGGAATAAGTGGAGACAGCCAACTGTTCAGAAACCTGTATCTCTACCAAAGAACAACACTCCAGAGGACAAGGACAAAGATGAAGCAGATCCCGGCCCTCCCCCTGGTTCTTTTCCTGCAAATGCTAAAAGAGCCTTACTACTGGACAAGAAGAATTTGCACATGGTTGTAAAAATGCCACCACCCACCAGTGTCTTGGTCCAATCTCTCTGAAACAGGAATATATATATATATATATTTTTTGAATCTAATGTTAAATTATATTCAAAGAAAAATACACTGTTTTACAACTTGTGCAACATGTTTTGAAAAATTATCTTAGCTGAAAGCCATATACTTAGTCAGCCTCTCCTACAACTATAGTCTAGCCTGTAGCCATATTTGAAACGCTTCATCATAAGACCGATCCCCCAACAGATCAACATCAAGGATCTGATCCTTGACTTGGCGATCTATCCACTCAATGAGTTGTGCAGTAGTGTTAGGTTTGTCCCCATGCCGTCGACCATTACGTTCCCTCCATATTGTGTAAACCACAACCTGGAATACATACCTGCTGAGAAACCCGATCACCAGAGGGAGCTGAGAGTTGGATAAGTGGTTTAGGATAGTAGACCAATCTGTTGAGTAGCTTACTTGCAGCAACCCTTTAGCAAGAGGTTCCCACACAGTAGAGACAAAACCACAAGCAAAGAAGAGATGGTCTCGAGTCTCTAGAGCGAGCTGACATAGTACACAGGTTCCTGCCGCATATCCATTCCAAGCAACCATGCGAGCACCAGTCGAAAGTCTATCCAGGGCAGCTAACCACACACAGAAAGAGAACTTTGGTGTGGCATGTCGAAACCAGATTCCCTTATGCCATGCCACCGTGGTACCCGTAACACGAATACGATTCCAAGTGTCTCGAGTGGAGAACTTTGGTCGGTACACATCGTTTTTTCCTCTCCATAGAATCCGATCCTCACATTGTTGTCGATGTTGCCATTGCAAAGCCAGAGCATTCTCAATAGCATTTAAGTGATCAGCCCTGTGACGTCTGCGACGTCGTGCCCACGCCTCGGCAACAGAGCTACGCCAACTGATCCCCATATCCATAACCCCTCGATCACCCAAGACTTCCGAAAACGTTCCCATGCTCGACCAACGATCAAACCAAAAAGAGGCAAGCTCACCATTGCCAACTTCAACCTTACAAAACGTTTGAGCCACCGCACGATATTTTAGGAGCTTAGTCCAGATCCACGACCCTACAGTTGTCGAAGGTTTCATAGACCAAAAGGAGGCCTGTTTTAATAAATTCTCATGGACCCATCTCACCCATAGGGAATTCCCATGAGAGACTATCCGCCATATCAGCTTCATGCAACACACCTTATTTGCCTCCTGTAGAGACCGCAAACCAAGTCCACCTTCAGTCTTTGGTTTACACACATCTTCCCAGGCAACCTTAGCTTTACGACTATTCAACTCCGTCCCCGACCAGAGGAAAGCAGAACAAAGGGAGTTAATAGCTTTAATACATGCACATGGTAACCTATAAGCAGCCATCCAGAAGTTGCAAACACTCCACAGAACAGAGGAGATCAATTCGAATCTACCCGCAAAAGAGAGGGAACATACAGACCAAGAGCTAATTCTCTTTTTTATCTGCTCCAATAATGGCGAGCAATCACCAAGACTAAGACATTTGGTAACCAAAGGGAGGCCCAAGTATCTCACAGGGAGAGAACCAAGCGTAAATGGATAAGTCTGAGGAGCTTGAGAGACATCACCCGCTAAATACAGAGTGGACTTCCCCATGCTAATGGTGAGTCCGGAGATCTTCGCAAACTGAGTAAAAACAGCAATAATACCATCAATGGAACGCGCCTGACCATCAGAAAGAACCATCAGATCATCCGCAAAACTTAAATGGGTGAGGCCTAAGTTCCGACACCTGGGGTGAAACCCAAATAACCGCTCCCCCGCTGCCTTGTCAAGCAATTTTGAAAGGACATCCATACAGACCACAAACAAATAGGGGGACAAAGAACAACCTTGTCGAAGACCCCTAGAGCTTCGAAAAAAACCTGCGAGCTCCCCATTAACCTGTACAGAGAACGAGGCAGTGGTAACGCATAGCATGATCCAATGAACAAACGTAGGAGGGAATTGCATTGCAGAGAGCACTTTAGAGAGAAAGGACCATTGAACCGAGTCCAAGGCCTTGGAAATATCTATCTTGATAGCACAACGTCCAGACAGAGAATCCTTATGGTAATCCTTGACAATTTCAGTGGCCAACAGAACATTTTCTATCAATAACCGATCTTGCACAAAGGCAAACTGATTACTGGATACGAACTTTGGCAACACCCGTTTCAATCTGTTTGCAATTATCTTTGAGATAACTTTGTAAAGAACATTACAACATGAAATAGGTCTATAATCTCTCATCTCCCGTGCAGCCACCTTTTTGGGAATTAATGCAAGAATCGTAGAATTAATACCCTTAGGCAAGAAACCATTAGCAAAGAAAGATTGCACTGCTAACACAAACTCCATACCAAGAACTGGCCAAGCTGCCTTATAGAACTCAGAAGTAAACCCATCTGGACCTGGAGACTTATCATTTGGCATGGAAAAAAGCACATTCTTGATTTCCTCTCCCAAAACAGGTCGTACCAAAGCATGTTGCTCAACCGCAGAACAGCGATAAGGCATCAAGAGTTCCATCTCTGCCACTGAAGTCCCCTCAAAATCAATAGGAATGGTCTGCAGAAACTCTCTAAAATGTCGTTCAGCCTCGACTTTGATATCCCCCTCCGTGTCAACTACTCGACCATTTGGGCAGTGAATCTCTTTAATAGAATTCAGAGCTGCTCGTACCGTTACAGCTTTATGAAAGATCTTATTGTTCCTATCTCCCACTCGCAGCCAGTGTAACTTAGCCTTCTGTTTAAGATATTTTTCTTCTAAACCAGCTAAGAAATCCCATCTCTTATATGCAACATTCTCCTCCTCCATTGCCAACAGCGAAGGATCAGCCAAATTTGCCTGCTGTTTTTGACACAGAGTCTCATAAGCCGCTTTTGTTTTGATAATCAAATCACCCAGACGACGTTTTGCCAAGCTCCGGAGCCTTGGCTTTAAGCCTTTAAGCTTCTTAGAGAATCGAAACAAAGAAGAGGTTGACAGAAATAACGGTTGTGTATCCTGCCAATAGGTATCAACCAAGGGTAAGAATTCCTCCATACTCGTCATTAAGTTAACAAACTTAAATGGCATACGCCTGCGACCAGAATTAGCACTTCCCCCGGTGACCATTATCCTATAATTCAAGTGATTAGACACTCCGCCACTCGCGAAGACACTATACGCCTGCGGATTCAGTCTTGTCCAAGTATCATTGACCAAAACACGATCCAGCTTTTTAAGGATCAGATCACCATCCCTCTTATTGCACCACGTAAAAAGAGGACCATGGTACACCGGATCAGAGAGAGCACAATAGTTCACCACATTTTGAAAGTCTCGCATACCCCCCGAGATGATCGGATTAACATCGACCCAAGAATGCTCCGCCATATCCAACGTCTCGTTAAAGCCTCCACATAAGATCCACGGTTTATTACGAAAGAGAGGGGAATCATGGTGATCACGAATCTCCTGCCATAATGCTTTACGAGCCTCCATAGTATGTAATGCATAGACAAAGGAGCAGAAGAACTCCTCTTTCTGAGCTCCAAGCTTCACCGAGACAGTAATTAACTGCTCACTCTTAAAGAAAGGATCCACCCGCACATCATCCTTCCAAACAACCCAAATACGTCCTCGACGATTATGTTCATAATTTGTTAAAACAGATCAGCCAGGAAACAAAAAACTCCCCAACCGCTGAGCCTTGCCCTCTCTGACCCTGGTCTCCAGCAAACAACCAAACTGAAATTGATTCCCCTCCACCCACTGTTTTATGATGGAATGCTTAGAAGATTTATTTAGACCCCGGACATTCCAACATAAACCAGACATTTAATGTTTTAAAGGAGGCTTCTTACTCTGATCTCTAGGGAGATCCCTAACAGACTGAGCAGGAAGATTTGAACGATCCTTCTTTACTGTTTTATTACCTCGAAGCAAATATGTCCTCACAGGAACTTCCGTCTGAGAGCCGCGGTTTATAGCAGTCCCAGTTTGACGAGTAGCTGAATCCTCCAAAGGAGGTTGACGCCCTTCCTCTACAACCAGACTAGAACCCTCCTCTTGAGAATCCTCCAAATCCTCACCAAGTGCTTCCTCCGTCCCCAAAACCCCATAGGAATTTTTCAGCAGTGAAATCTCCCCCCGACCCTGCCTATCATGTCCTTTAGACGGACTAGTACGACTTGGTTTAGGAGTGATCCAGACTTCAGTCTCCTTCTCCCCCACTGAACTTGGTAAAGCAGTAGCATTAGATTGATCACTCTGAATCACAACTATAGCCGAAGTAGAGCCATTCTCCAAAGACGGGGCAGAGAGTATAGTCTCACTCGTAGCCAAAGGGGAAGAGTGAGGTATATCCTGCTTATCGTGAACCACCAACAGTACATCTTCCTGCACAGAGTTGGCAGCAGGTAATCAAATCACAAAGATATAGTTAATTTCATATTCAACGTAAATAATATACATCTGACATAGGTTGACTCCAGAGAATTGAATTGTTTCCCTCTAAAATGTTGGTAGAATGTATCAGTAGATTCCTGACTAACAAACCTTATCAAAATGCTGTATCTATTTTCAATGCCATCATTCCTGTAAAGATCAAAAGACAGAAAGCAAACTAACTCCTCATCTCCCCATCCAAAGTATGCATTTCAGAACAAAATAGAACACAGTTTTTTCGGTACTCTTTTATACTACCATAAACAAGATGGAAACCACAATCTAGCAAAAGAAAGATCTACAGGGTCATTAAGAGAATTTGATTTCCCTCTGACTTTTCCTTTTTTACCTCACTGTTCCGCATCTCCAGTATCTGCTGCATGAAGGAGCCGCAGAACTGGCAAAAATGAGCAAATGCCATATGATTATATATGCGGAGCACTGCAGCGCTAAGAATGGTTGCCAACAGGTTTGCCTTATCCTGAAAAATTTAAAGAACCGAGGAGTTAGAACCTGTCCAGCAATGTCATAGTTAGAAACTATTTTTTGGCATACAAGTAGTTTTGATATAAACGCAGTGTTTGTCTGTAGAATAGAGAGTTAGAACCTGCCCAGCAATATCAGGTGCATAACCATGAATAGGTTCAAAGAGTCCAGGTCCCAGTACAAAACATGACGGGTTTATGTTCAGACAAAGATCAGATTGTTTTATAATGTACCGAATCACTGAGCAGATGGCAGCTTAATCGGATAAATATATCACCAAAAAGATGTTGTTTGTAACAATGGTGTCAAACTGCATATATGAAACCATCAAACCCTATTTACATAATTTTCAAAGCGCTATCAACGCTGAATAGTTTGGTAAATACGCGTACCTGTTTGGGGTCACGAACAAGCTGCATAGCGGCGTTGTCAATATATGTCAATATACATGTGTGACAGCTCAACATCAGGACATTCAGACGCTAGTGCTGTTACTCGTTTCCTCCATAAAACTGAGGCCTGCAGAGAAACAAATCGCATTAGCATCAGTGTTATATACGTTGCACAGGAAACAAGAGAACACATCTTGTCAAGCCGTTTCCTAGCAGTCTCAAAGGCAACAAGAGCAAAATTCTATCAATCTTAGAACATAAGAAATGCTTAGTCCATCTGCATCTGAGAACTGAGATTTTCAATAAAGAACCTCGTGGGTAGCATAAACCTCAGTATATAACCCAACTTCTTCGCCATATTCATTGGTCTTTATGCCCATTCCCCTTGGCTCTCCAAAATAAATACCTGTTACCGTGAGACATCATATTTAATGATACTGTCCCACCACAGAACGAGAAAGATATGAATTACGATCAGTTTTGATAAACTGATAATTCAACAGACCTCCGGTAAGCTGTTGAGATCAACACCTTCTGCTACATCTGTCTTCAAGGTGAAAGCATCCATTAACTGTATAAAAAAAACAATAATTTGAAGTTCACAAAAGAAACAAAGTTCAGACTACCAAGAAATTCTGAGATTAGGCTGAGGATGGTTGCCTTAGCAGGTCTCAGATTTGCAAAGGCTTTGAGACCTCATGAAGCTGAAATAACCCCTTGTCAGGCCTCAGATGCTTTTCATTGTTGTCCCATTTGTACCTTAAAATTATACCAACAAGAAAATATGAGAAAATGCATTTCCCAAAAAAATTTAGAGACAACAACATAAGTTGAACAAGAGAGAAGACAGACTCTCCAATGCCTCCAAGAAGCAATGCATCTGGCTCTTTTGGAGCTGCGGTGGTCTCCTCCGGAAAGGGAACTCCGAAAGCAGCTCCTCCTGGGCATCTCCCGAAGGCTAAATTCCACTCCTGATACAGAGCAAAAACGCAATGTCTTAGACATATCAGTGGCAAAGAAACACCCACTATGATTACCTTCCAAATGAGATTAAACAGCAACAACATCAAGAAAGAAAAAAAAGAGAAAAAAAAAAAGATAAGGGAACAATAGAGAAAACCTTCCAAAGATCCAGCTTGCTGAAGCACATTTTTGGCAATTGAGACAACCTCCGGCCGCGAGATCAGAAAGAATATCACCAAAGATTACCCTAGTCAGAACGGTATCGAACTGGAACATCACAAAGTTAAAATGTATTTTGTATGAATTATTTCAGTCAAGACATGAGCAACATTTTCACAGGCAAAGCCAAAAAGCAAAAAACATAATCCCAAGCATTTTATTCATTAGTTGTACAATGGGTCAAGTTATGGCCTGTCTTGATTAGCATGCAATACAAATCACAAAATTCTTAGTTGAACATCATACGTCTAGCAGTTCATAAGAGTCATTCTTGGAACTCTCACTTGTAGAGATAGGAAAAAAAAAAGAGGGGTTACCTGATTAGCCAAACCACGGAGAACAATATATATTATAAGAGCTGGAAAGCTATCATAATCAAACAGAGGGGATAAAAATGATTAGAATCCATTACCATATCAACAGTGATGTTCCCCACTTGAATCTTTCCATGTTCTGATTTCAGTTTCTTCAAACGGTCCTGAAATAACAAGTTGTATATGAGAAAAGAAAATAACTAGAATAGAGAGAAGAGCTTAACTGCTTGTAATATGACCTAAACTTATAGACTCCATAGCACACAAAGTGAAGCACGATTTAGTTAACAAGAGTTAGTACCCGTTCACCTTCTTCCAGGCTCCATACGTACACCTTCAAGAAGCGTTGCAAAGTATGTAAGTCATATATATAATCTCCTTCTAAAGAAGCAGCAACAAAACCAAAGATTCCTCTTTTCCCACGCATCTAAATTGTTACAATAAAAAGAAAAATTTAAGCAAATCCAACTCACTTTGTGACAAGGAAAACATATTGATTGATTCGGGGGACTGTCAAAGACAAATCTTTCTTTTAATTTTTTATGTCAATCTCAATATACATATATACACACAACCAAAAACAAGAAAATAAAAGTACCTTAGTGTTAAGTGTATGGCCCTTTCTTTGTCGATATCAGGACTTATCGATCTTCTTCATCCTCTAAGGCGCTCTATGTCTCGTCCCTGGTTTGTGAAGCACAAAAAAGGACACAAGCTTCAGAAATTATCCCCAAATCACACAAGATAGAAAGAAATCTTGTAAATATGAAGAATTATACCATATATGTACCTTTATTTCGTGGTTTGAAATCCAACTTAAGAAAATGAACAAGATACTTGAAGAGGAACGGAGCTTATTCTGATTCTCAGACTAATTAACTCCTTTTAGATCAGCCCATGAAAACCTGAAATCACAAAACAAGAAAAAATCATAATAAGCAAAAGAACCAACGAAAAGCTAACTCAAAAAAGAAAGAAGAGACAATTAACGTCCTTACAATATCAGACCCGAGATTAAACGTTGACCAAGCCAAGCCTGCAGGAAAATAAAACCGACCAATAAACCTAACTAATTAGGAATAATCAACAAAAAATCAGATCAAAACTTTTGTAACAAGTAAACCAACCTTTGATTCTGATTCTGATTCCTCAGACTCATTAACTCAACTGTTCAACGTTTTGGATCAGTTGTTGAAAACCTGAAATTACAGAAAAAGAAGAAATAATAATAAGCAAAAATATCAACAAAAAGCTAACTCAAAAGAAAGTTTAAGAGAATGTTAATGTCATTACAATATCACAACCGAGATTAAACGGCGGTGACCAAGCCAAGCATATGCAGCAAAATAAAACCAATAAACCCTAACTAGGAATGAAAAACTGTAAAACAAGGTTAGTAATATAACAAGTAAAACTTACTGTAAAGTGTATGGCTTCTTTCTTTGTTGATATGAGGATTTTTTCGATCTTCTTCATCCTCTAAGGCGCTCCATGTGTAGCTCCTGGTTTGTGAAGCACAAAAGGATACAAGCTTCAAAAATTATCCCCAAATTACACAAGATAAGAGGAGAAATCTTGTGTAATTTCATTTTGGAATCAGCTGTTGAAAACCTAAGCTAACTCAAAATGAGAAAGATTAAGAGACTGTTAACGTCCTAACAAATTCAGACCCGGGATGAAAAATGAACAAACCTTCTAATTCTGATTCATCATACTCATCAACTCCTTTTGGAATCAGCGGTTTAAAACCTGAAATCACAGAACAAGAAGAATCATAATAAGCAAAAGAAAGAAGGAAAAGCTAATGCAAGAGAAAGATGAAGAGACATAAGCAAAAGAAAGAAGGAAAAGCTAATGCAAGAGAAAGATGAAGAGACAGTTAATGAAACCTTGGCCTTTGAGTTTGATCTGCTGCAAGCAGTCTTCCACCAGTCAATTGAACAAACAACTCGGCTCCTTCAAGAGCCTTGGATTCCAGCCAATCCTCCACCCATCAATCCTACTAGTCAGCTCATCAAGTACAATCTGCAAAATAGCTACGATAAGCCACAATAATTGTAAGTAAGCATTTAAGAACAATCTCAACCATCAAATAATTGACAAGTTCATTTACAGAAAATTTAATGTAGAAGAGGTCTACGCTCTAAGAACACTAAAATAAAATAAAAGGGAAAGAGGAGACCATCAAAGAGGTAACAGGAACCGACGACGACAGATCAAAGGCATTCCTTCAAGTTCAAGATAAACTGAGACATAACAGAACAAAGGTTTAAATTATATGGTTGTAATAAAGAATGATAATAAAAATATATGTAGCATACAAGAAACCTAAAAGATGACAGACCAGAAGAAAGATTTACCATAACAGAGTGGACCTTTGGGAAGACCTTCAAGGCAAACAACCTAGAATTCAAACCAGCACAAGCACGAACAATGATGCCAGCCTGTGGATATGAAACCAAAACACACACATATATAAAGGCACGAACTTTATCATATATATTAGTCCCCCTCCCCCGGTGCCTCCACGATCTGCATAAAAGAGAGATATAGATTCATTAAAAAGACACTGAATACAAATAACAGTTAAAAAAAGAGGACAAAGTTTAAGAGCAAACTCGTGTAGGATAAAAAAAAAAATCATTAGAATACATAACTTTATCAGCAGTGGTGTTGTCCACTTGAACCTTTCCATGCTCCGATTTCAGTTTCTTCAAACGGTCCTGAAATTGGAAGTTGTATATGAGAGTTAGAAGAAGAGAGAATCCTATAACGAGGATGAAAAAAAATATCTAAACAGGGAATTTTACTTACAGATGGTTAAGCAGAGGATTTAGAAGAAGACGAACTTGTTGAGGTATGTCAAGTATCATAACATCTACTTCAAGGACTCCTCTGCATTGAGAAAAAATAACTCATCAGATCCAATAATACAATACAACAATGTTGGAAGTTCATATTATATAAAGTTGAAAAAAAAGATACTAAGAAGAGCAAACTAACCTTCTCTTAATTTGATAGACTGGAAACAGCAGTAGAGGCACTCACCTCCCAAACCCGGCAACAAAGTGGACCACCGCCAAGAGATACAAGAACAACGGAGATCCTAAAAAAGGAAGTTAGACTAATCCAACAAGCAATAACGATGGTGGTGAAGTGAAAAAGAAAGAGACCAAATTATATGCGAAGATGTATAAAAAAAGCAAACCTCTGGTTTAGAGAGGAGCTTAAGTAAGAGCCCGATTGAAGAAGGCCATCTCCATGTAGATTACTTGACTGCAGTGTTGGCTGGCTCGGAACCTGAGAGAGAGAGAGAGAGAGAGAGCGAGACCAAACAAAATCGTCAGGTGATATGTTGTTAACGTCCTAACAAATACAGACCCGGAATGAAAAATGAACAAACCTTCTACTTCTGATTCCTCATACTCATTAACTCCTTTTGAATCAGCTGTTTAAAACATGAAATCACAGAACAAGAAGAATCATAATAAGCAAAAGAAAGAAGGAAAAGCTAATTCAAGAGAAAGATAAAGAGACAGTTAATGAAACCTTGGCCTTTAAATTTGATCTGCTGCAAGCAGTCTTCAACCAGTCAATTGAACAACAACTCGGCTCTACACTTGGCTCCTTCTGTTGTGTATCTTCCATGTCCATCAAGAGCCTTGGATTTCACCCAATCCTCCACCCATCAATCCTATTAGATAGCTCATCAAGTACAATCTGCAAAATAGCTATGATAAGCTACAGTTCAGTCAAGATTACCTAGCCAACAACAAAGGCTAAATAGCTCATGGGTACAAAAAGGAAACAGAGAAGAAAAAAACTCGGCTCTGCACTTGGCTCGGCTCAGAAAAAAACAAACCTTGGCCTTTGAGTTTGATCTGCAAGCAGTTGTCTTACACTAGTCAACTGAACAAACAACGGCTCTGCACTTGGCTCCTTCTGTTGTGTATCTTCCTTGTCCATCAAGAGTCTTGGATTTCACCCAATCCTCATCCCATCAATCCTACTAGCTCATCATGTACAATCTGCGACATAGCTATGATAAGCCACAATAATTGTAAGTAAGCATTTAAGAACAATCTCAACCATCAAATAATTGACAAGTTCATTTGTAGAAAATTTCATGTAGAAGGGAAAGAGGAGACCATCAAAGAGGTAACAGGAACCGACGACGACAGATAAAAGGCATCCCTTCAAGTTCAAGGTAAACTGAGACATAACAGAACAAAGGTTAACTTATATGGTTGTAATAAAGAAGATAATAAAAAAAAAATGTAGCATACAAGAAACCTAAAAAGATGACAGACCAGAAGAAAGATTTACCATAACAGAGTGGACCTTTGGGAAGACCTTCAAGGCAAACAACCTAGAATTCAAACCAGCACAAGCACGAACAATGAGAGGTGTTTTATCTAAGCTGTTTGTTACATGTAACAATGTCAATATACTATTTTTATGATCTTAATTTTTTTATTTTCTCAACTTATTCAAAAAAAAAAACAAAAACAAAGCCCCAGAAAAGTTTGAAACATAATTACGTGAACCATTCTTCCGTGATCATCATAATTATGTGAGAATGGTTCTATTTTTATTTTTGGTGGAACAAACAACTGGATGAAGCGTAAAAAGGCAAAAACTAGGCTTGTTCACCAACGGCTATATTAATTATTTCTTAATGTATTTATTTTAATTAATAATGTATTAACGGTTGTCTTGTAATCCAACTATTAATTTAATAATTAAAGTGAAGGCACAATTATTTATTTCCTTTATAAAAAAATTGACTGAGTGATATAAAAAGAAAACCGACAAGTCAAGGCCCAACAAGGTGAAAGCCCAATTTGTAATTTCCTTTACTTTTACAATACAAAATAAGAATTTCCTTTTCGTCAGGTGAAAACGTAACACTTGTTTATAAATAGAGGCTCTCATCTTCATCTCTTTCTTATTTCTTCCCAACAAAAAGTGTTCATACTACTATTTTTGAGAGATAGAGAGAGAGAGAGAGAGAGAGAGAGAGAGAGAGCAAGATGATGATGATGGTTCGAATCTACCACTCAATAGAATCCATGAATTGTGTGAGTCGAATTTGCTTTTTAAATTTTGTTGATCGCGACTGGTTGTATGATGTTTTTCTTGTAGGTATGGAGAATTAGGGTTCCTGAAGCTTCGAATTTAAAGCCCCATGGGTTCCTTATTATTATCTAGCGATGCGATGCGATGCTCCAAATTAATCGGTATGCGAGAATTAGGGTTTCATGGGGCTTCGATTTCAGACCTTTATTTTATTATTGGCAAATCTTCTTCTTCTTCTTCTTCTTCTTCTTCTTCTTCTTCTTCTGCTTCTTCTCCATTGATATTTTTGTTCGCTCTCTCTCTCTCTCTCAGGTTCCGAGCCAGCCAACACTGCAGCCATTACTCGGTAAGGGGTTGTTCTCTGTTTTATTATTATTGGCAAATTCTCTTCTCCATTGACTAACATATCTCCTGACGATTTTGTTTGTTCTCGCTCTCTCTCTTAGGTTCCGAGCCAGCCGACACTGCAGTCAAGTAATGTCCAAGGAGATGGACTTGTTAGCCTTCTTCAATCGGGCTCTTACTTAAGCTCCTCTCTAAACCAGAGGTTTGCGTTTTTTTTCTTATACATCTTCGCATATAATCTGGTCTTATTCATCACTTCACCACCATCGTTGTTGTTTCTTGTTCGATTTCTCTAACTTCCTTTTTTGATCTGGTGGTGTTTCAGGTTTGGGGTTTTACGGCATCTTTTGGCCAAAGCGTGGGGATCACAGGTTATGCAACTTTTGCTTTTTAATGGTTGTTACTTTGACGTTTGATTGTGCTTAATCCTGGTTATGCTACTGAATTCCATATCTTTTTTCTTCTTCTTCTTGATGAATTCAGATATGGTGCAAGTGAGGATGGGAGGACCTTGTTTTTTGTTTCCATGGCGTATTTCTCTTTAACTACTCTCTTCTTATTTACTTATTTGACTGATTCTATATGCTTTTTTAATTAAAAAAAATTCCATGTGTTGATTGATGATTGTCTCACTAATTGCAGGGAAAGGAGTGTCACAAACATAGCTCCATGAGCACCGTCCAAGAAGAAGAACCCCTCCAGGTTTTGTTTCAATCATCCTTCACTACTGTTTAAGGTCAACTCTACTATTTTTAGCCATTCTTATATGTTATTGCAGGATAAAGAGCCGTGTTAGAACCAGTTGCTACAACACATAAAGCAAGCCTCAGGGAATAACAACTTTCTCCTACCTACCAAAGCAAGCACAGAGGTAGACAACATGGCCAGGTTCTATATCATTATTTGTGAGATTGTATTGATGTTGAGTGAGATCATGAGAGGCCATTCTAATTCGTTTTCTTCTTCTCCTTCTTCTTCTTCTTCTTCTTCTTCTTCTTGTTCATTCAGCACTAATCTCCGGGATGCGGAGAAATCCATCTGCACTCAAGCCAAACAAACCAGTCACAGTTTTTCTCAAGCCAAAGGAATTCATCAGAAATATGTTAAAAGGTACCTCACATTCTTAATAACCATTCACGTTCTTCTTGTAATAGATTTTTTGTGTGTGTCTGTGTGTTGATGGCCTTACTGCAGGGAAACGAGTGTTTCAAAAACATAGCCAGCTAGAACTATCAAGACACGTGGGAGCCAAATTGTTACAACATCATTCTACTCCACTCCATATCTCACTGCGTCATTGAAACTCTTTCCTCCTCATCACTACTTTATGACCAAAGATGGAAAAATCCTCTTCTTGCTCTGTAAGTAATCTCAAATTCCTCTGCTTTTCTTTATTTTTGTTCTGTTTCAAGTTTAATTAACTTCAAACTGATTCTAGTGGTTGATGTTTAGCGAAGAAGATAATCATTGAACGACATCGTTTTGAGAGAATTGATTGGGCCTTTGGTGATAGTTGGCCCATCATATTCTTTTTTGAGGGTCCATTAGTTGATGAGACGTCGTCGTTTTGGAGCCCCATCGTCTGAATCTCCCTTCCTTCCTTCCCCTTTTGTCTGAAAATCGGAGCAGATGAGGAGTGAGTGAGTGAGAGGGGACTGATCGATCATCTGAGCTGCTTGCTTTGGTGGTATTTGATAAGAAGAGGTAACTCCTACTTGTTCCTTATACTAATTCTATGATTCGCTCTTCTCCATTGGCTAACTATATCACCTGATGATTTTGTTCTCCCTCTCTCTCTCACTCAGAGGTTCCGAGAAAGCCAACATTGCAGCATCCAAGCAATATATATGGCCTTGTTCCTCTTCTAAACCAGAGGTTTGCTTTTTTTGTACACATCTTCGCATATAATTTGGTCTCTTTCTTTTTCACTTCACCATATTGTTATTGATTGTTGGATTTGTCTAAATTCCTTTTTTATCATTCATTGTTTTTAGGATCTCCGTCGTTCTTGTATCTCTTGGTGCTGGTCCACTTTTGTTGCCGGGTTTGGGAGGTGAGTGCTTCTACTGCTGTTTCCAGTCTATCAAATTAAGAGAAGGTTAGTTTGCTCTTCTTAGCATCTTTTTTCAACTTTATAATACGAACTTCCAACATTATTGTATTTCATTGGATCTGATGAGTTTTTTTCTGAATGCAGAGGAGTCCTTGGAGGAGATGTTTTGATACTTGACATACCTCAACAAGTTTGTCTTCTTCTAAATCCTCTGCTTAACCATCTGTAAGTAAAATTCCTCGTTTAGATATTTTTTTTCATTGTCATTATAGAATTCTCTTGTCTTCTAACTCTCATATACGACTTCCAATTTCAGGACCGTTTGAAGAAAATTAAATCGGAGCATGGAAAGGTTCAAGTGGAGAACACCACTGCTGATATGGTATGTATTCTAATGATTTTTTTTTATCCTACACGAGTTTGCTCTTAAACTTTGTCCTCTTTTTTCAACTGTTATTTGTATTCAGTGTCTTTTTAATGAATCTATATCTCTCTTTTATGCAGATCGTGGAGGCACCGGGGGAGGGGGACTAATATATATGATAAAGTTCGTGCTTGTGCTGGTTTGAATTCTAGGTTGTTTGCCTTGAAGGTCTTCCCAAAGGTCCACTCTGTTATGGTAAATCTTTCTTCTGGTCTGTCATCTTTTTAGGTTTCTTGTATGCTACATTTTTTTTTTATTATCTTCTTTATTACAACCATATAAGTTAACCTTTGTTCTGTTATGTCTCAGTTTACCTTGAACTTGAAGGGATGCCTTTTATCTGTCGTCGTCGGTTCCTGTTACCTCTTTGATGGTCTCCTCTTTCCCTTCTACATGAAATTTTCTACAAATGAACTTGTCAATTATTTGATGGTTGAGATTGTTCTTAAATGCTTACTTACAATTATTGTGGCTTATCATAGCTATGTCGCAGATTGTACATGATGAGCTAGTAGGATTGATGGGATGAGGATTGGGTGAAATCCAAGACTCTTGATGGACAAGGAAGATACACAACAGAAGGAGCCAAGTGCAGAGCCGTTGTTTGTTCAGTTGACTAGTGTAAGACAACTGCTTGCAGATCAAACTCAAAGGCCAAGGTTTGTTTTTTTCTGAGCCGAGCCAAGTGCAGAGCCGAGTTTTTTTCTTCTCTGTTTCCTTTTTGTACCCATGAGCTATTTAGCCTTTGTTGTTGGCTAGGTAATCTTGACTGAACTGTAGCTTATCATAGCTATTTTGCAGATTGTACTTGATGAGCTATCTAATAGGATTGATGGGTGGAGGATTGGGTGAAATCCAAGGCTCTTGATGGACATGGAAGATACACAACAGAAGGAGCCAAGTGTAGAGCCGAGTTGTTGTTCAATTGACTGGTTGAAGACTGCTTGCAGCAGATCAAATTTAAAGGCCAAGGTTTCATTAACTGTCTCTTTATCTTTCTCTTGAATTAGCTTTTCCTTCTTTCTTTTGCTTATTATGATTCTTCTTGTTCTGTGATTTCATGTTTTAAACAGCTGATTCAAAAGGAGTTAATGGGTATGAGGAATCAGAAGTAGAAGGTTTGTTCATTTTTCATTCCGGGTCTGTATTTGTTAGGACGTTAACAACATATCACCTGACGATTTTGTTTGGTCTCGCTCTCTCTCTCTCTCTCTCTCTCAGGTTCCGAGCCAGCCAACACTGCAGTCAAGTAATCTACATGGAGATGGCCTTCTTCAATCGGGCTCTTACTTAAGCTCCTCTCTAAACCAGAGGTTTGCTTTTTTTATACATCTTCGCATATAATTTGGTCTCTTTCTTTTTCACTTCACCACCATCGTTATTGCTTGTTGGATTAGTCTAACTTCCTTTTTTAGGATCTCCGTTGTTCTTGTATCTCTTGGCGGTGGTCCACTTTGTTGCCGGGTTTGGGAGGTGAGTGCCTCTACTGCTGTTTCCAGTCTATCAAATTAAGAGAAGGTTAGTTTGCTCTTCTTAGTATCTTTTTTTTCAACTTTATATAATATGAACTTCCAACATTGTTGTATTGTATTATTGGATCTGATGAGTTATTTTTTCTCAATGCAGAGGAGTCCTTGAAGTAGATGTTATGATACTTGACATACCTCAACAAGTTCGTCTTCTTCTAAATCCTCTGCTTAACCATCTGTAAGTAAAATTCCCTGTTTAGATATTTTTTTTCATCCTCATTATAGGATTCTCTCTTCTTCTAACTCTCATATACAACTTCCAATTTCAGGACCGTTTGAAGAAACTGAAATCGGAGCATGGAAAGGTTCAAGTGGACAACACCACTGCTGATAAAGTTATGTATTCTAATGATTTTTTTTTTTATCCTACACGAGTTTGCTCTTAAACTTTGTCCTCTTTTTTTAACTGTTATTTGTATTCAGTGTCTTTTTAATGAATCTATATCTCTCTTTTATGCAGATCGTGGAGGCACCGGGGGAGGGGGACTAATATATATGATAAAGTTCGTGCCTTTATATATGTGTGTGTTTTGGTTTCATATCCACAGGCTGGCATCATTGTTCGTGCTTGTGCTGGTTTGAATTCTAGGTTGTTTGCCTTGAAGGTCTTCCCAAAGGTCCACTCTGTTATGGTAAATCTTTCTTCTGGTCTGTCATCTTTTAGGTTTCTTGTATGCTACATATATTTTTATTATCATTCTTTATTACAACCATATAATTTAAACCTTTGTTCTGTTATGTCTCAGTTTATCTTGAACTTGAAGGAATGCCTTTGATCTGTCGTCGTCGGTTCCTGTTACCTCTTTGATGGTCTCCTCTTTCCCTTTTATTTTATTTTAGTGTTCTTAGAGCGTAGACCTCTTCTACATTAAATTTTCTGTAAATGAACTTGTCAATTATTTGATGGTTGAGATTGTTCTTAAATGCTTACTTACAATTATTGTGGCTTATCGTAGCTATTTTGCAGATTGTACTTGATGAGCTGACTAGTAGGATTGATGGGTGGAGGATTGGCTGGAATCCAAGGCTCTTGAAGGAGCCGAGTTGTTTGTTCAATTGACTGGTGGAAGACTGCTTGCAGCAGATCAAACTCAAAGGCCAAGGTTTCATTAACTGTCTCTTCATCTTTCTCTTGCATTAGCTTTTCCTTCTTTCTTTTGCTTATGTCTCTTCATCTTTCTCTTGCATTAGCTTTTCCTTCTTTCTTTTGCTTATTATGATTCTTCTTGTTCTGTGATTTCAGGTTTTAAACCGCTGATTCCAAAAGGAGTTGATGAGTATGATGAATCAGAATTAGAAGGTTTGTTCATTTTTCATCCCGGGTCTGAATTTGTTAGGACGTTAACAGTCTCTTAATCTTTCTCATTTTGAGTTAGCTTAGGTTTTCAACAGCTGATTCCAAAATGAAATTACACAAGATTTCTCCTCTTATCTTGTGTAATTTGGGGATAATTTTTGAAGCTTGTATCCTTTTGTGCTTCACAAACCAGGAGCTACACATGGAGCGCCTTAGAGGATGAAGAAGATCGAAAAAATCCTCATATCAACAAAGAAAGAAGCCATACACTTTACAGTAAGTTTTACTTGTTATATTACTAACCTTGTTTTACAGTTTTTCATTCCTAGTTAGGGTTTATTGGTTTTATTTTGCTGCATATGCTTGGCTTGGTCACCGCCGTTTACTCTCGGTTGTGATATTGTAATGACATTAACATTCTCTTAAACTTTCTTTTGAGTTAGCTTTTTGTTGATATTTTTGCTTATTATTATTTCTTCTTTTTCTGTAATTTCAGGTTTTCAACAACTGATCCAAAACGTTGAACAGTTGAGTTAATGAGTCTGAGGAATCAGAATCAGAATCAAAGGTTGGTTTACTTGTTACAAAAGTTTTGATCTGATTTTTTGTTGATTATTCCTAATTAGTTAGGTTTATTGGTCGGTTTTATTTTCCTGCAG